>NW_019264660.1:448001-860075 GCF_002742605.1 Olea europaea var. sylvestris
ATGCAAGTATGTGTTTGGTTGCATTCTTTTGTGTAGTATTATCATGATAAAATTCAAGCATGGTATCTTACTAAGTATTACTTATACTCATAGTATTTTATACTAAATTTTCAGATCCATGATCGTTGGATTGATGGAAGTTAGTTGGCAAAAGCGATGTTGGGTTAAGGACAAAGATGTTTTGTATCGAAAGTTTCCTTTTGTATGTTTTGTTCGATGACTGCTTTCCATCTGTTTTTCTTACGGTATTATGTAAAAACATGTACATAACACGATGTAATGTGGTATTAAAAGTAAATTTTGTAATCATATCTTTCATGTTGGGTTAAGAGAAAATTTTTAGGAAATTTCTCTTTGCAAGTGATAAAAGGCAGAAACGGGACAGTTTTGGGGTCAACTTCAAAACTATGTTTCTAACTCTATAAACATCCATTCGAGACTCTAAAAATATTTCTGTGCTCCTTTTGAGTTTTCTAAATATGGCCACAAGATTTACTCAATTTGGATATTTGTGGCCTGAGATATAAATTTTTAAACGTCAAGGGGTCAATCTGGATTTCCTGTGTAACACTTCACTGTTTTTAGTAAAACGTCCATATCATATGATCTTGGAAAATTTTCATATTTTAACCTAGAAAACTACTTGAAATTATCTTTCTAATGCCACAAATTTCATGTAAAACGGAGTTGGGATGAATTTTATAAAAATTGTCAAACTTGCTGCCCAAACTAACCTTGATAGTGCCGAGGCCGTATATGTAAAGTATAATTTCATGTTGACATGCACTTTTACCGGCCATCAAATTTTATAAGAATTGTTTTACCAAATTGAAAATAAGTTTCTAACATGTAATACTTCTATTTAAGAGTATCTACATGTACCAAAGACTGAAGTTATTATGTTTAGTACGTGACCCTCAAAGCTTAAGTTCGGGGCGTCACACAATTGATACTAGATAACAATGCAAGTGTCAACAACGTGTCAAAAATCAGGGTACAAATAGAAAGGTTCTATCGGTAAGAACCTTGCGACGTTTACACTTTGTGTACACTTTAGTTTACACTTTCCCACATGACATTACCCTACTGGACAGTTTAATTTTCAAACAGTTTTTCCATACAATTGACACTTGACAACAATGCAAGTGTCAAAGAACGTGTTAAAAATCAATGTACAAATAGCGAAGTTCAATCGGTATGAACCTTGCTACATGTACACTATGGTGTACACACTTTAGTTTATTCTTTTCCACGTGACATTACCGTGCTGGACATTTTTAATTTCAAACAATTTTCCCATCCAATTGACACTTGACAACAATGTAAGTGTCAAACAATGTGTCAAATATCAGTGTATAAATAGCAAAGTCCAATCGGTAAGAACCTTGCGACATGTACACTTTGGCGTACACTTTACTTTACACTTTGCCACATGACATTACCCTGCTGGACAGTTTAAATTTCAAACAATTTTCCCATACAATTGACAATTGACAACAATGCAAGTGTTAAACAATGGGTTAAAAATCAGTGTTGCCATCCAATTGGCACTTGACAATGATACAAGTGTAAAACAACGTGTCCAAAATCATTGTACAACTAGCAAAGCTCAATCAGTAAGAACCTTGCGACATGTACACTATGGTGTACACTTTACCAATTGACAATACCTTGGGCAATTTAAATTTCAAATAGACAACCACGCATGTGTCAAACAACGTGTCAAAAATCAGTGTACAAATAGCAAAGTTCAACCGGTATGAACCTTGCTACATGTACACTTTAGTATACACTTTAGAACGTGACATTACCCTAATGGACAGTTTAAATTTCAAATAGTTTTACAATCCAATTGATACTTAATAGCAATGCAAATGTCGAACAACGTATCAAAAATCAATGTACATATAGCAAATTTCAATCGGAAAAAACCTTGCGACTTGTACACTATAGTGTACACTTTAGTTTACACTTTACCACGTGATATTACCCTGTTGGAAAATTTAAATTTCAAACAGTTTTTCCATACAATTGACATTTGACAACAATACAAGCATCAAACAACGTGTCAAAAATCATTGTACAAGTAGAAAAGTTCAGTTGGTAAGAACATTGCGACACGTATACTACGGTGTATACTTTTCCACGTGACATTACCCTGTTGGACAGTTTAAATTTCAGACAAACAATGTGTCAAAAATCGGGTTAGAAATAGTAAAGTTCAATCGGTAAGAACCTTGCTGCATGTACACTAAGGTAGACACTTTAGTATACATTTTTCCATGTTCCATTACCCTACTGGACAGTTAAAAATTTCAAAAGTTTTCCCATCCAATTGAAACTTGACAACAATGCATGTGTCAAACAACGTGTCAAAATTAATGTATAAATAGAAAAGTTTAATCGGTAAGAACCTTGAGACGTGTACATTATGGTGTACACTTTAGTTTACACATTGTCACGTGACATTACCCTGCTGGACAATTTAAATTTCAAAAAATTTTTGTATTCAATTGACACTTGACGACAATGCAAGGGTCAAGCAACGTCTCAAAAATCAGTGTACAATCAATAAAGTTCAATCAGTAAGAACCTTGTGACATGTACACCATGGTGTACACTTTAGTTGAACTTTGCCACGTGACATTACCCTGTTGGACAGTTTAAATTTCAAACGGTTTACCCATCCAATTGACACTTGACAACAATTCAAGTGTCAAACAACGTGTCAAAAATTAGTGGAGAAATAGCAAAGTTCAATGGGTTAGAAAATTGCTTTATGTAGAATATGGTATGCACTTTAGTTTACACTTTGCCATGTGACATTACCTTGTTGGCCAGTTTAAATTTCAAATAGTTTTCCCATCCAATTGATACTTGACAATAATGCAAGTGTCAAATAACGTGTCAAAAATCAGTGTACAAATAGCAAAGTTCAATCGGTAAGAAACTTGCTACGTGTACACTATGGCGTAGACTTTATTTTACCCTTTCGCACATGACATTACCCTGTTGGAAAGTTTAAATATCAAATAATTTTCCCATCCAATTGACATGTGAAAACAATGCAAGCGTCGAACAATGTGTCAAAAATCAGTGTACAAATAACAAAGTTCAATCGGTAAAAACCTTGCGACATGTACACAATGGTGTACACTTTAGTTTACACTTTGCCACGTGACATTACCCTGTTGGACAGTTTAAAATTTATACAGTTTTCCCATCCAATTGACACTTGACAACAATGCAAGTGTCAAAAATTAGTGTACAAATAGCAAAGCTCAATTGGTAAGAACCTTGCGACATGTACACTATGGTGTACACTTTAGTTTAAACTTTGCCACGTGACATTGCCTTGTTGGATAGTTTAAGTTTAAAATGTTTTTCCCATCCAATTGAAACTGGACAACAATGCAAGTGTCTAACAACGTGTTAAAAATCAGTACACAAATAGTAAAGTTCAATTGGTAGGAACCTTGCGAGGTGTACACTTTAGTGTACACTTTGCCATGAGAAATTACCTGTTGGGCAGTTTAAATTTCAAACAGTTTTTCTGTCCTATTGAAACTTGACAACAATGCAAGTGTCAAACAGCGTGTCAAAAATCAATGTACAAACAGCGAAGTCCAATCGGTAAGAACCTTACGACATGTACACTATAACGTACACTTTAGTTTGCACTTTGCCACGTGACATTACCCTGTTGGACAGTTTAAATTTCAAACAATTTTCCCATCCAATTGACATTTGACAACAATGCAAGTGTCAAACAAAGTATCAAAAACAAGTGGAGAAATGGCAAAGTTCAATCGGTTAGAAACTTGCTTTATGTACAATATGGTATACACTTTAGTTTACACTTTGCCATGTGAAATTACCCTGTTGGACAATTTAAATTTCAAACAATTTTCCAATCCAATTGACACTTGACAACAATGCAAGAGTTAAACAACGTGTCAAAAATTAGTGGAGAAATAGCAAAGTTCAATCGGTTAGAAACTTTCTTTGTGTACAATATGGTATACACTTTATTTTACACTTTGCCACGTGACATTACCCTATTGGGTAGTTAAAATTTCAAATAGTTTTTGTATCCAATTGACACTTGACAACAACGCAAGTGTCAAACAACATGTCAAAAATCAGTGTACAAATAGCAAAGTTCAATCAGTAAGAACCTTGCGACATGTACACTATGGTGTACACTTGAGCTGAACTTTATCACGTGACATTATCCTGTTGGACAGTTTAAATTTCAAATAGTTTTCATATCCAATTGACACTTGACAACAATGCAAACGTCAAACAACATGTCAAAAATTAGTGTACAAACAGAAAAGTTCAATCAGTAAGAACCTTGCGACATGTATACCATGGTGTACACTTTAGTTGAACTTTGCCACATGACATTACCCTGTTGGACAGTTTAAATTTCAAAAAATTTTCCCATCCAATTGACACTTGACAACAATGCAAGTGTCAAACAACGTGTCAAAAATTAGTGGAGAAATAGCAAAGTTCAATCGGTTAGAAACTTTCTTTGTGTACAATATAGTATACACTTTATTTTACACTTTGCCACGTCACATTACCCTGTTGGACAGTTTAAATTTCAAACAATTTTTCCATCCAATTGACACTTTACAATAATGCAAGTGTCAAACAACGTGTCAAAAATTAGTGGAGAAATAGCAAAGTTCAATCAATTAGAAACTTTCTTTGTGTACAATATGGCATACACTTTAGTTTATACTTTACCACGTAACATTACCCTATTGGACAGTTTAAATTTCAAACAATTTTCGTATCCAATTGACACTTGACAACAATGCAAGTGTCAAACAACGTGTAAAAAATAAGTGTACAAACAGCAAAATTTAATCAGTAAGAACCTTGTGACACGTACACCATGGTGTACACTTTATTTGAACATTGCCACATGACATTACCCTGTTGGACAGTTTAAATTTCAAACAATTTTCCCATCCAATTGACACTTGACAACAATGCAAGTGCCAAACAACGTGTCAAACACTAGTGGAGAAATAGCAAAGTTCAATTGGTTAGAAACTTGCTTTATGTACAATATGGTATACACTTTAGTTTACACTTTGTCACGTGACATTACCTTGTTGGACAGTTTAAATTTCAAACAATTTTCCATCCAATTGACACTTGACAACAATGCAAGTGTCAAACAATTTGTCAAAAATTAGTGGAGAAATAGAAAAGTTCAATTGGTTAGAAACTTTCTTTGTGTACAATATGGTATACACTTTAGTTTACAGTTTGCCATGTGACCTTACCCTGTTGGACAGTTTAAATTTCAAGCAATTTTCCCATCCAATTGACACTTGACAACAATGTAAGTGTCAAAAAACATGTCAAAAATTAGTAGAGAAATAGCAAAGTTCAATCGGTTAGAAACTTTCTGTGTACAATGTGGTATACACTTTAGTTTACACTTTGCCACGTGACATCACCCTGTTGGACAGTTTAAATTTCAAATAGTTTTCGTGTCCAATTGACAATTAACAATAATGCAAGTACCAAACAACGTGTCAAAAATCAGTGTACAAATAGTAAAGTTCAATCAGTAAGAACCTTGTGACATGTACACCATGGTGTACACTTTAGTTGAACTTTGTCACATGACATTACCCTGTTGGACAGTTTAAATTTCAAACGATTTACCCATCTAGTTGACACTTGGCAACAATGCAAGTGTCAAACAACGTGTCAAAAATTAGTGAAAAATAGCAAAGTTCAATCGATTAGGAACTTGCTTTATGTATAATATGGTATACACTTTAGTTTACACTTTGCCACGTGACATTACCCTGCTGGACAGTTTAAATTGCAAACAGTTTTCATATCCAATTGACACTTGACAACAATGCAAGTGTCAAACAACTCGTCAAAAATCAGTGTACAAACAGCAAAGTTCAATCAGTAAGAACCTTGCGACATGTACACCATGGTGTACACTTTAGTTGAACTTTGCCACGTGACATTACCCTGTTGAACAGTTTAAATTTCAAACGATTTACCCATTCAGTTGACACTAGACAACAATGCAAGTGTCAAACAATGTGTCAAAAATTAGTGGAGAAATAGCAAAGTTCAGTCGGTTAGAAACTTGCTTTATGCATAATATGGTATAAAATTTAGTTTACACTTTGCCACGTGACATTACCCTGTTGGACAGTTTAAATTTTATACAGTTTTCCCATCCAATTGACACTTGACAACAATGCAATTGTCAAACAACGTGTCAAAAATCAGTGTACAAATAGCTAGGCGCAATCGATAAGAACCTCGCGACATGTACATTATGGTGTATACTTTAGTTTACACTTTGCCACATGACATTACCTTGTTGGACAGTTTAAATTTCAAATAGTTTTCTCATCCAATTGAAACTAGAAAATAATGCAAGTGTCTAACAACGTGTCAAAAATCAGTGTAAAAATAGCAAAGTTTTATCAGTAAGAACCTTGCGACGTGTACACTTCAGTTTACACTTTACTTCGAGACGTTACCCTGTTGGGCAGTTTAAATTTCAAATAGTTTTTCCATCCAATTGACACTTGACAATAGTGTAAGTGTCAAACAACGTGTCAAAAATCAGTGTACAAATAGCAAAGTCCAATCGCTAAGAACCTTGCGACATGTACACTATGGCGTATACTTTAGTTTGCACTTTGCCACGTGACATTACCCTGTTGGACAGTTTAAATTTCAAAAAATTTTCCCGTCCAACTGACACTTGACAACAATGCAAGTCTCAAACAATGTGTCAAAAATCATTGTACAAATAGCAATGTTCAATCAGTAAATAACCTTTCTACATGTACACTATGGTGCACACTTTGCCACATGACATTACCCTGTAAGAATGTTTAAATTTCAAATAGTCTTCCCGTTCAACTGACACTTGACAACAATGCAAGTGTCAAACAACGTGTCCTAAATCCGTGTACAAATATCAAAGTTTAATCGGTAATAACCTTGCTACATTTACATTTTAGTTTACAATTGGCCACGTGACATTACCCTATTGGACAGTTTGAATTTCAAGCAATTTCCCTATCCAATTGACACTTGACAACAATCCAAGTGTCAAACATCGTGTCAAAAATTAGTGTACAAAGAGAAAAGCTCAATCGATAAGGACCTTGCTACGTGTACACTACGATGTACATTTTAGTCTATACTTTACCGCGTGACATTACCCTATTTGACAGTTTTAATTTCAAACATTTTTCCCATCCAATTGAAACTTGACAACAATGCAAGTGTCAAACAACATGTCAAAAATTAGAGTACAAATAGCAAAGTTCAATCGATAAGAACCTTGCTACATGTACACTATGGTATACACTTTAGTTTACGCCTTACCACGAGACATTACCATGTTGGACAGTTTTAAATTTCAAATAGTTTTCCCATCCAATTGACACTTGACAACATTGCAAGTGTCAAACAACGTGTCAAAAATCAGTGTACAAATAGCAACGTTCAATCGGTAAGAATCTTACTACATATACACTATGGTGTACACTTTAGTTGAACTTTGCCACATGACATTACCCTGTTGGATAGTTTAAATTTCAAAGAGTTTTCCCATCCAATTGACACTTGACGACATTGCAAGTGTTAAACAACGGGTCAAAAATTAGTGTACAAATAGCAACGTTCAATCGGTAAGAATCTTACTACATATACACTATGGTGTACACTTTAGTTGAACTTTGCCACATGACATTACCCTGTTGGATAGTTTAAATTTCAAAGAGTTTTCCCATCCAATTGACACTTGACGACATTGCAAGTGTTAAACAACGGGTCAAAAATTAGTGTACAAATAGCAACGTTCAATCGGTAAGAATCTTACTACATATACACTATGGTGTACACTTTAGTTGAACTTTGCCACATGACATTACCCTGTTGGATAGTTTAAATTTCAAAGAGTTTTCCCATCCAATTGACACTTGACGACAATGCAAGTGTCAAACAGCGTGAAGAACTTTGCTACATGTACACTATAGTGTACACTTTGTCATGTAACATTACCCTGTTAGACAATTTAAATTTCAAATTGTTTTCTCATCCAATTGACACTTGACGACATTGCAAGTGTTAAACAACGTGTCAAAAATTAGTGTACAAATAGCAAAGTTCAATCGGTAAGAATCTTACTACATATACACTATGGTGTACACACTTTAGTTTACACTTTTCCACGTGATGTTACCCTATTGGGCAATATAAACTTCAAACAATTTTCCCATCCAATTGACACATGACAACAATGCAAGTGTCAACCAACGTGTCAAAAATCAGTGTACAAACAACAGAGTTCAATCTGTATTAACCTTGCCGCATGTACAGTTTAGTTTATACATTACCACTAGACATTACCCTGTTGGACAGTTTCCCATCCAATTGACACTTGACAGCAATGTAAGTGTCAAACAACGTGTTAAAAATTAGTGTACAAACAACAAAGTTCAATCGGTAAGAACCTTGCTACATGTAAACTATGGTGTACACTTTGGTTTACACTTTGCCACGTGACATTGCCTTGTTGGACAATTTGAATTTCAAACAATTTTCCCATCCAATTGACACTAGACAACATCGCAAGTGTCAAACAACGGGTCAAAAATCAGAGCACAAATAGCAAAGTTGAATCGGTATGGACCTTGTTACATGTACACTATGATGAAACCATAGTTTACACTTTACCACGTGACATTACCCAGTTGGACAGTTTAACTTTCAAACAGTTTTCCCATTTAATTGATACTTGACAACAATGCAACAGTCAAACAGCGTGTCAAAAATCAGTTTACAAATAGCAAAGTTCAATCGGCAAAGACCTTCCTACATGTACACTATTGTGTATGCTTTAGTTTACACTTTACCACTTGACTTTACCCCATTGGACTGCTTAAGATTTCAAACAGTTTTCCCATCCAATTAACACTTGACAATAATGCAAGTGTCAAACATCGTGTCAAAAATCAGTGTACGAATAGCAAAGTTCAATCGGTAAGGACCTTGCTACATGTACACTATGGTGTATACTTTAGTTTACACTTTCCCACATGACGTTATGCTACTCAACATGTTAAATCTCAAACAATTTTCCCATCCAACTGACGCTTGACAATAATGTAAGTGTCAAACAACGTGTCAAAAATCAGTGTACAAATAGTGAAGTTCTATCGGTAAGAAATTTACTACATGTACACTATGGTGTAGACTTTAGTTTACCCTTTGCCACGTGACATTTACCTTGTTAGAAAGTTTAAATTTCAAACAGTTTTCCCATCCAATTGACACTTGACAAAAATACAAGTGTCAAACAACATGTCAAAAATCATTGTACAAATAGTAAAGTTCAATTGGTAAGAACCTTGCGACATGTTCACCATGGTGTACACTTTAGTTTACACTTTCCCACATGACATTGTCCTATTGGATAGTCTAAATTTCAAATAGTTTTCCCATCCAATTGACACATGACAATAATGTAAATGTCAAACAACGTGTCAAAAATCAGTGTACAAATAGCAAAGTTGAATCCGTAAGAACCTTGCTACATGTACACTATGGTAGACACTTTAGTTTACACTTTGCCACGTGATATTACTCTATTAGACAGTTTAAATTTCAAGCAATTTTTCCATCCAATTAACACTTGAAAACAATGCAAGTGTTAGACAACGTGTTAAAAATCAGTGTACAAATAGCAAAGTTCAATTAGTAAGGTCCTTGTTACATGTACAATATGGTGTACACTCTAGTTTTCACTTTACCACATGACATTACCCTGTTGGGCAACTTAAATTTCAAACAGTTTTCCCATAAATTGACACTGGACAACAATGCAAGTGTCAAGCAACGTGTCAAAAATCTGTGTACAAATAGCAAAGTTGAATCAGTAAGAACCTTGTTATATGTACACTATGATGTACACTTTAGTTTACACTTTGCCACGTAACATTACCCTCACGTAACATTACCCTATCGAACAATTTTAATTTCAAACAATTTTCCATCCAACTGAAACTTGACAACAGTGCAAGTGTCAAACAACGTGTCAAAAAGTATTGTTCAAATAGCGAAGTTCAATCAGTAAGAACCTTATGACATGTACACCATAGTGTACACTTTAGTTTACACTTTGACACATTACATTACCCTGCTGGACAGTTTAAATTTCAAATAATTTTCCCATCCAATTGACACTTGACAACAGTGCAAGTGTCAAACAACGTGTCAAAAAGTATTGTACATTTACTAAAGTTCAATCAGTACGAACCTTATGACATGTAAACCATGGTGTACACTTTAGTTTATACTTTCCCACGTGACATTACCCTGTTGGACAGTTTAAATTTCAAATAGTTTTCCCATCCAATTGACACTTGAATATAATGCAAGTGTCAAACAGCGTGTCATTAATCAATGTACAAATAGCAAATTTGAATCGGTAAGAACCCTGCTACATGTACACTATGGTAGACACTTTAGTTTACACTTTGCAGCGTGACATTATCGTGTTGGACAGTTTAAATTTCAATCAATTTTTCCATCCAAATGACAATTAACAACAATGCAAGTGTCAAACAATATGTCAAAAATCAACGTACAAATAGCAAATTTCAATCGATAAGGACCCTGCTACGTGTACACTCTAGTTTTAACTTTACCACGTGACATTACCTTGTTGGGCAGTTTAAATTTTAAACAGTTTTCCCATCAAATTGACACTTGACAACAATGCAAGTGTCAAGCAACGTGTCAAAAATTAGTGTACAAATAGCAAAATTCAATCTGAAAGGACCTTGCTACCTCTACACTATGGTGTACGCTTTAGTTTACACATTCCCACATGACATTATCGTGTTGTACATTTTAAATTTCAAACAGTTTTTCCATCCAATTGACACTTGACAATAATGCAAGAGTCAAACAACGTGTCAAAAATTAGTATACAAATAGTAAATTTGAATCGATAAGAGCTTGGCTACATGTACACTATGGTAGACACTTTAGTTTACACTTTGCCACGTTACTTTACCCTGCTGAACAGATTAAATTTCAAACAGTTTTCTCATCCAATTAATACTTGACTAAAATGTAAGTGTCAAACAACGTGTCAAAAATTAGTATACAAATAGCAAAGTTGAATCAGTAAGAAACTTGCAACTTGTACACTGTGGTGTACACTTTAGTTTACACTTTGCCACGAGAGATTACCTCGTTTCACAGTTTAAATTTCAAACAGATTTTTCATCCAATTGACACTTGACAACAATGCAAATGTCAAACAACGTGTCAAAAATCTGTGTACAAATAGCAAAGTTCAATCGATAAGGAACTTGCTATATGTACACTATGGTGTACACTTTAGTTTACTCTTTCCCACGTGACATTACCGTGTTGGACAGTTTAAATTTCAAACAATTTTCTCATCCAATTGACACTTGACAACAATGCAAGTGTGAAACAACGTGTCAAAAATTAGTGTACAAATAGCAAAGTTCAATCGGTAAGAAATGTGCTACATTACAATATGGTGTAGACTTTAGTTTACCGTTTGCCACGTGACGTTACCCTGTTGGAAATTTTAAATTTCAAACAACTTTCCCATCCAATTGAAACTTGACAACAATGCAAGTGTCAACCAACGTGTTAAAAAATAGTGTACAAATAGTAAAGTTCAATCGATAAGAATCTTGCGACATGTACAACATGATGTACACAATAGCTTACACTTTCCTAAGTGACATTACCCTGTCAGAGAGTTTAAATTTCAAACAGTTTTCCCATCCAATTGACACTTGACAATAATGCAAGTGTCAAACAACGTGTCAAAAATCAGTGTACAAATAGCAAAGTTGAATCGATAAGAACCTTGCTACATGTACGCTATGTTAGACACTTTAGTTTACACTTTCCCACGTGACATTACCCTGTTTGACAGTTTAAATTTTAAACAGTTTTCCATCAAATTGACGCTTGACAATAATGCAAGTGTCAAACAATGTGTCGAAAATTAATGTACAAATAGAAAAGTTCAATCGGTAAGGACCTTGATACATGTACATTATGGTGTACACTTTAGTTTACACCTTCCCACGTGACATTACCATGTTTGATAGTTCAAATTTCAAATAATTTTCCCATCCAATTAACACTTGACAACAATACAAGTGTCGAACAACATGTCAAAAACCTGTGTACAAATAACAAAGTTCAATCGGCAAGGGCTTTGTTACATGTACACTATGTTGTACACTTTAGTTTACACTCTCCCACGTGACATTACCGTGTTGGATAGTTTAAATTTCAAACAATTTTTCCATCCAATTGACACTTGACAACAGTCCAAGTGTTAAACAACAGGTCAAAAATCAGTGTAC
This sequence comes from Olea europaea var. sylvestris, assembly GCF_002742605.1. Taxonomy (NCBI): domain Eukaryota; kingdom Viridiplantae; phylum Streptophyta; class Magnoliopsida; order Lamiales; family Oleaceae; genus Olea; species Olea europaea. The sequence continues at coordinate 460,445 of NW_019264660.1, forward strand.
AAATAGCAAAGTTCAATCGGTAAGGACCTTGCTACATATACACTATGGTGTACACTTTAGTTTGCACTTTTCCACGTGACATTACCATGTCAGACAGTTTAAATTTCAAATAGTTTTTCCATCCAATTGGCACTTGACAATAATGCAAGTGTCAAACAACGTGTTAATAATGCGAGTACAAATAGTAAAGTTGAATGGATAAGAACCTTGCTACATGTACGTTATGGTAGACACTTTAGTTTACATTTTGCCATATTACAGTACCCTGTTAGACAATTTAAATTTCAAACAATTTTTCCATCCAATTGACACTTGACAACAAAGCAAGTGTCAAATAACGTGCCAAAAATTAGTGTACAAATAGCAAAGTTGAATCGGTAAGAACCTAGCTACTTGTAAACTATGGTGTACACTTTAGTTTACACTTTGCCACGTGACATTACCCTGTCGGACAATTTAAATTTCAAACATTTTTTCCATCCAATTGACACTTGACAACAATGCAAGTGTCAAACAATGTGCAAAAAATCAATGTACAAATAGCAAAGTTGAATCGGTAAGAACCTTGCTACATGTAAACTATGGTGTACACTTTAGTTTACACTTTGCCACGTGACATTACCCCTTTGGACAATTTAAATTTAAAACAATTTTCCCGTCCAATTGACACTTGACAACAATGCAAATGTTAAACAATGTGTTAAAAATCAGGGTACAAATAGTAAAGCTCAATCGGTAAGAACCTTACACCTTATTACCTCGTTGGACAGTTTAAATTTGAAACAGTTTTCCCATCCAACCATCACTTCACAACAATGCAAGTGTCAAACAACGGGTCTAAAATCAGTGTACAAATAAAAAAGTTCAATCGGTAAGAATCTTGCTTCTTGTACACTATGGTAAACACTTAAGTTTACACATTGCCACGTTACATTACCCTGCTGGACAGCTTAAATTTCAAATGGTTTTCCCATCCAATTGGCACTTGACAACGATGCAAGTGTCTAACAACGTCTCAAAACATAGTGTACAAATAGCAAAGTTGACTTGGTAAGAAAATTGCGACATGTACACTATGGTGTACACTTTTGTTTACACTTTGCCACGTGACATCACTCTGTTGGACAATTTAAATTTCAAACAACATTCCTATCCAATTGACACTTGACAACAATGCAAGTGTTAAACAACGTGTCAAAAATCAGTGGACAAATAGCAAAGTTCAATCATAAGAACCTTGCGACTTGTACACAGTGGTGTACACTTTAGTTTACACTTTGCCACGTGAGATAACTCCGTTGGACAGTTTAAATTTTAAATAGTTTTCCCATCCAAATGTCACTTGTAAAAATGCAAGTATCGAACAACGGGTCCAAAATCATTGCACAAATAGCAAAGTTCAATCGGTAAGAACCTTGCTACATGGACACTATGGTAGACACTTTAGTTTACACTTTACCACGTTACATTACACTACTGGACAGTTTAAATTTTAAACAATTTTCCCATCCAATTGACACTTGACAATAGTGTAAGTGCCAAACAACATGTCAAAAAGTATTGCACAAATAGGAATGTTGAATCGGTAAGAAACTGGTGACTTGTACACTCTGGTGTACACTTTAGTTTACACTTTACCATGTTACATAACCCTGATGGACAGTTTAAATTTTGAACATGATACCCATCCAATTGACACTTGACAACAATGCAAGTGTCAAACAACGTGTTAAAAACTATTGTACAAATAGCAAAGTTAAGTCGGTAAGAAACTCATGACATGTACACTTGGTGTACACTTTAGTTTACACTTTCCCACATGAAATTACCCTATTGGAATGTTTAAAATTCAAATAGTCTTCCCGTTCAACTGACACTTGACGACAATGCAAGTGTCAAATAACGTGTCAAAAATCAGTATACAAATAGCAAAGTTGAATCAGTAAGAAACTTGCAACTTGTACAACGTGGTGTACACTTTAGTCTACACTTTGCCACGTGAGATTACCCCGTTTGACAGCTTAAACTTCAAACAGTTTTCCCATTCAATTGACACTTAACAACAATGCAAGTGTCAAACAACGTGTCAAAAATATGTGTACAAATAGCAAAGTTCAATCGGTAAGGACTTTGCTATATGCACACTATGGTTTACACTTTGGTTTACTCTATCCCACATGACATTTTCGTGTTGGACAGTTCAAATTTCAAACAATTTTCCCACCCAATTGAAACTTAACAACAATGCAAGTGTCAAACAACGTGTCAAAAAATAGTGTACAAATAGTAAAGTTCAATCGGTAAGAATCTTGCGACATGTACACCATGATGGACACTTTAGTTTACACTTTCCCAAGTGACATTACCCTGTTGGAGAGTTTAAATTTCAAACAGTTTTTCCATCTAATTGACACTTGACAATAATGCAAATTTCAAACTACGTGTCAAAAATCAGTGTACAAATAGGCAAGTTGAATCGATAAGAACCTTGTTACATGTACGCTATGTTAGACACTTTACTTTACACTTTGCCACGTGACATTACCCTGTTGGACAATTTAAATTTCAAACAATTCTCCCATCCAATTGACACTTGACAACAATACAAGTGTCAAACGACGTTTCAAAAATCAGTGTACAAATAGCAAAGTTGAATCGATAAGAACCTTGCTACATGTACGCTATGTTAGACACTTTAGTTTACACTTTGCCACGTGACATTACCCTGTTGGACAGTTTAAATTTCAAATAGTTTTCCATCCAATTGACACTTGACAACAATGCAAGTGTCAAACAACGTGTTAAAAATTAGTACACAAATAGCAAAGTTCAATCGGTAAGGACCTTGACACTTGTACACTATGGTGTACAATTTAGCTTACACTTTCCCACGTGACATTACAGTATTGGACAATACAAATTTCAAATAATTTTTCCATCCAATTGACACTTGACAACAATACAAGTGTCAAACAACGTGTCAAAATTTAGTGTACAAATAGCAAAGTTCAATCGGTAAGGACCTTGCTACCTCTATACTATGGTGTACACTTTAGTTTACACTTTCCCACATGACATTACCCTATTGAAAAGTTTAAATTTCAAACAGTTTTTCCATCCAATTGACACTTGACAACAATGCAAGTGTCGAACAACGTGTCAAAAATCAGTGTACAAATAGCAAAGTTGAATCGGCAAGAGCCAGGCTACATGTACACTATGGTAGACACTTTAGTTTATACCTTGCCACGTTACTTTACCCTGCTGAATAGATTAAATTTCAAACAGTTTTCCCATCCAATTGACACTTGACAAATATGCAAGTGTCAAACAACGTGTAAAAAATTAGTATACAAATAGCAAAGTTGAATCAGTAAGAAACTTGTAACTTGTACACTGTGGTGTGCACTTTAGTTTACACTTTGGCACGTGAGATTACCCCGTTTGAAAGTTTAAATTTCAAACAGTTTTCCCATCCAATTGACACTTGAAAGTAATGCAAGTGTCGAACAACATGTCAAAAATCTGTGTACAAATAGCAAAGTTCAATCGATGAGGACCTTGCTACATGTACACTATGGTTTACACTTTAGTTTACACTATCCCATGTGACATTACCGTGTTGGACAGTTCAAATTTCAAACAATTTTGCCATCCAATTGAAACTTGACAACAATGCAAGTGTCAAGCAACGTGTCAAAAAATAGTGTACAAATAGTAAAGTTCAATCAGTAAGAACCTTGCGACATGTACACCATGATGTACACTTTAGTTTACACTTTCCCAAGTGACATTACCCTATTGGAGAGTTTAAATTTCAAACAGTTTTCCAATCCAATTAACACTTGGCAATAATGCAAGTGTCAAATAGCGTGTCAAAAATCAGTGTACAAATAGCAAAGTTGAATCGATAAGAACCTTGCAACATGTACGCTATGTTAGACACTTTAGTTTACACTTTGCCACATGACATTACCCTGTTGGACAGTATAAATTTCAAACAGTTTTTCCATCCAATTGACACTTGACAACAATTCAAGTGTCAAACAACGTGTCGAAAATCAGTGTACAAATAGCAAAGTTCAATCGGTATGGACCTTGATACATGTACACTTTAGTTTACACTTTCCCACGTGACATTACCCTATTGGAAATTTTAAATTTCAAACAATTTTCCCATCCAATTAAAACTTGACAACAATGCAAGTGTCGAACAACGTGTCAAAAAAAGTGTACAAATAGTAAAGTTCAATCGGTAAGGACCTTGCTACATGTACACTATGGTGTACACTTTAGTTTACATCTTACCACGTGACATTACCCTGTTGGACAGTTTAAATTTCAAACAATTTTCCCATCCAATTGACACTTGACAACAATACAAGTGTCAAACATTGTTTCAAAAATTAGTGTACAAATAGCAAAGTTGAATCGATAAGAACCTTTCTACATGTACGCTATGTTGGAGACTTTAGTTTACACTTTGCCACGTGACATTACCATGTCGGACAGTTTAAATTTCAAATAGTTTTCCCATCCAATTGACACTTGACAATAATACAACGGTCAAACAACGTGTTAAAGATCAGTGTACAATTAGTAAAGTTGAATCGATAAAACCCTTGCTACATGTACACTATGTTAGATACTTTAGTTTACACTTTGCCATGTTACATTACCCTGTTTGACAATTTAAATTTCAAATAGTTTTTCCCTCCAATTGACACTTGACAACAATGTAAGTGTCAAACAACGTGCCAAAAATCAATGTACAAATAGCAAAGTTGAATCGGTAAGAACCTTGCTACAGGTAAACTATGGTATACACTTTAGTTTACACTTTGCCACGTGACAATACCCTGTCAGACAATTTAAATTTCAAACAATTTTTCCATCCAGTTGACACTTGACAACAATGCAAGTGTTAAACAATGTGTTAAAAATCAGTGTACAAATAGTAAAGTTCAATCGGTAAGAACTTGCGATTTGTACGCTGTGGTGTACACTTTAGTTTATACTTTGCCACGAGAGATTACCCCGTTAGACAGTTTACATTTTAAAAAATTTTCCCATCCAATTGTCACTTGGCAACAATGCAAGTCCAAAATCAGTGTACAAATAGCAAAGTTCAATCGGTAAGAACCTTGCTACATGTACACTATGGTAGACACTTTAGTTTACACTTTGCCACGTTACATTTTCCTGCTGGACAGTTTAAATTTCAAACAGTTTTTCCATCCAATTAACCTTTGACAACAATGCAAGTGTCAAACAACGTGTCAAAAGTAGTGTACAAATAGCAAAGTTGAGTCGATAAGAAACTTTCGACTTGTACACTATGGTGTACACTTTAGTTTACACTTTGCCACATGAGATTACCCCGTTCGACAGTTTAAATGTCAAATAGTTTTCTCATCCAATTGACACTTGACAACAATGCAAGTGTCGTACAACGTGTCAAAAATCTGTGTACAAATAGCAAAGTTCAATCGGCGAGGACCTTGCTACATGTACACTATGGTGTACACTTTAGTATACACTTTTCCATATGACATTACCGTGTTGGACAGTTTAAATTTCAAATAATTTTTCCATCCAATTGACACTTGACAACAATGTAAGTGTCAAACAACGTGTCAAAAATTAGTGTACAAATAGCAAAGTTCAATTGGTGAGAAACGTGCTACATGTACAATATTGTGTAGACTTTAGTTTACTCTTTGCCACATGACATTACCCTGTTGGAAAGTTTAATTTTCAAATAGTTTTCCCATCCAATTGAAACTTGATAACAATACAAGTGTCAAACAACGTGTCAAAAATAGTGTACAAATAGTAATGTTCAATCGGTAAGAACCTTGCAACATGTACACCTTGGTTTACACTTTAGTTTACACTTTCCCGCGTGACATTACCCTGTTGGACAGTTTAAATTTCAAACATTTTTCCCATCCAATTGACACTTGACTATAATGCAAGTGTCAAACAACGTGTCAAAAATCAGTGTACAAATAGCAAAGTTGAATCGGTAAGAACCTTGCTACATATACACTATGGTAGACACTTTGGTTTACAGTTTGCCACATGACATTACCCTGCTGGACAGTTTAAATTTCAAACAGTTTTTTCATACAATTAACACTTAACAACAATGCAAGTTTCAAACAACGTGTCAAATATCAATTTACAAATAGCAAAGTTTAGGACCTTGCTACGTGTACACTATGGGATACACTCTAGTTTTCACTTTACCACGTGACATTATCCTATTGGGTAGTTTAAATTTCAAACAGTTTTCCCATCAAATTTACACTTGACAACAATGCAAATGTCAAGCAACGTGTCAAAAATCACGGTACAAATAGCAATGTTCAATCGGGAAGGACCTTACTACATATACACTATGGTGTGCACTTTAGTTTACACTTTCCAATGTGATATTACCGCATTGTACAGTTTAAATTTCAAACAATTTTTCCATCCAATTGACACTTGACAGAATGCAACTGTCAAACAATGTGTCAAAAATTAGTGTACAAATAGCAAAGTTGAATCGGTAAAAACCTTGCTACTTGTACACCATGGTGTAAACTTTAGTTTATACTTTCCCACGTGACATTACCTGGTCGGATAGTTTAAATTTCAAACAGTTTTTCCATCCAATTGACACTTGACAATAATGCAAGTGTTAAACAACGTGTCAAAAATCAATGTACAAATAGCAAAGTTGAATCGGTAAGAGCCTGGCTACATAGAGACTATGGTAGACACTTTAGTTTACACTATGCCACGTTACTTTACCCTGCTGAACAGATTAAATTTCGAACAATTTTTCCATCCAATTGACACTTGACAAAAATGCAAGTGTCAAACAACGTGTCAAAAATTAGTATATAAATAACAAATTTGAATCAGTAAGAAACTTGCAACTTGTACACTGTGGTGTACACTTTAGTTTACACTTTGCCAAGTGAGATTACCCTGTTTGACAGTTTAAATTTCAAACAATTTTTCTATCCAATTGACACTTGACAACAGTGCAAGTGTCGAACAACACGTCAAAAATTCGTGTACAAATAGCAAAGTTCAATCGGTAAGGACCTTGCTACATGTACACTATGGTATACACTTTAGTTTATACTTTCCCACGTGACATTACCATGTTGGACAGTTTAAATTTCAAACAATTTTCCCATCCAATTGACACTTGACAACAATGCAAGTGTCAAACAACATGTCAAAAATTAGTATACAAATAGCAAAGTTGAATCAGTAAGAAACTTGCAACTTGTACACTGTGGTGTACACTTTAGTTTACACTTTGCCAAGTGGGATTACCCCGTTTAACAGTTTAAATTTCAAATAGTTTTTCCATCCAATTGACACTTGACAACAATGCAAGTGTCGAACAACGTGTCAAAAATCTGTGTACAAATAGCAAAGTTCAATCGGTAAGGACCTTGCAACATGTACATTATAGTGTACACTTTACTTTACACTTTCCCACATGACATTACCATGTTGGACAGTTTAAATTTCAAACAGTTTTCCCGTCCAATTGACACTTGACAACAATGCAAGTGTCAAACAACGTGTAAAAAATCAGTGTACAAATAGCAAAATTGAATCGGTAAGAACCTTGCTACATTTACACGATGGAGTACACTTTAGTTTACACTTTACCACGTGACATTACCCTGTTGGATACTTTAAATTTCAAATAATTTTCCCATCCGATTGAAACTTGACAACAATGCAAGTTCAATCGCTAGGAACAAATAGCTAAGTTCAATCGCTAGGAACCTTGCGACTTGTACACTGTGGTGTACACTTTAGTTTACACTTTTCCACGTGACATTACCCCATTGGAGAGTTTAAATTTTAAACAGTTTTCCCATCCAATTGTCACTTGACAACAATGCAAGTGTCAAACAACGTGTCCAAAATCAGTGTACAAATAGCAAAGTTTAATCGGTAAGAACCTTGCAACAAGTACACTATGGTAGACACTTTAGTTTACACTTTGACACTTTACATTACCTTTCTGGACAGTTTAGACATCAAACAGTTTTCCCATCCAATTGACACTTGACAACAATGAAAGTGTCAAATAACGTGTCAAAAATCAGTGTACAAATAGCAAAGTTCAATCGGTAAAAACCTTGCGACGTGTACACCAAGGTGTATGCTTTAGTTTACACTTTGCCATGTGACATTACCCTATTGGACAGTTTGAATTTCCAACAATTTTCCCATCTAGTTGACACTTGACAACAATGCAAGTGTCAAACAACGTGTCTAAAATCAGTGTACAAATAGCAAAGTTCAATCGGCTAGAAACTTACTTTATGTACACTATGGTAGGCACTTTAGTTTACACTTTGCCACGTGACATTACCCTATTGGACAGTTTAAATTTCAGACAGTTTTCGCATCCAATTAGCACTTGACAACAATGCAAGAGTCAAACAACATGTCAAAAATCTATGTACAAATAGTAAATTCCAATCGATAAGGACCTTGATACATGTACACTATGGTGTGCACTTTAGTTTACACTTTCTCGCGTGGCATTACCCTGTTGCACAGTTTAAATTTCAAATAGTTTTCCCATCCAATTGTCACTTGAAAACAATGCAAGTCTCAAACAACGGATCAAAAATCGGTGTGCAAATAGCAAATTTCAATCGGTAAAAAGCTTGCTACATGTCCACTAAGGTAGACACTTTAGTTTACACTTTGCTATGTTCCATTACCCTACTGGACAGTTTAAATTTCAAACAGTTTTCCCATCTGATTGACACTTGACAACATTGCAAGTGTCAAAAAATGTGTCGAAAATCAGCGTACAAATTGCAAAGTTCAATTGGTAAGGACATTGCGACATGTACACTATGGTGTACACTTTAGTTTACACTTTCCCACGTGACATTACCCTATTGGACATTTTAAAATTTCAAATGGTTTTCCCATCCAATTAACACTTGAAAACAATGGAAGTGTTAAACAACGTGTCAAAAATCAGTTTACAAATAGCAAAGTTCAATCGGTAAAGACCTTGCTACATGTACACTTTAGTTTACACTTTCTCATATAACATTACTCTATTGGACAGTTTAAATATCATACAGTTTTCCCATCCAATTAATACTTGGCAACAATACAAGTGTCAAAGAACATGTCAAAAATCAGTGTACAAATAGCAAAGTTGAATCGGTAAGAACCTTGCTACATGTACACTATAGTGTACACTTTAGTTTACACTTTACCACGTGACATTACCCTCTTGGACAATTTAAATTTTAAACGATTTTTCCACCCTATTAACACTTGACAGCAATGGAAGTGTCAAACAATGTGTCAAAAATCAGTGTATAAATAGCAAAGTTCAATCGGTAAGAACCTTGCGACTTGCACATTGTGGTGTACACTTTAGTTTACACTTTGCCAAGTGACATTAATCTGTTGGACATTTTAAATTTCAAACAGTTTTCTTGTCCAATTAACACTTAACAACAATGCAAGTGATAAGCAACGTGTCAAAAATCAGTGTACAAATAACAAAGTTCAATAGGTAAGAACCTTGCTACATGCACACACCTTGCTACGTGAGATTATCCTATTGGACAGTCTAAATTTCAAACAATTTTTCCATCCAATTGACACATGACAGCAATGCAAGTGTCAAATGTGTCAAACATCAGTGTACAAATAGCAAAGTTCATTCGGTAAGAACCTTGCGACATGTACTTTATGGTGTAGACTTTAGTTTACTCTTTGCCACGTAACATTACCCTGTTGGACAGTTTAAATTTCAAACAGTTTTCCCATTTAATTAACACTTGACAACAATATAAGTGTCAAACAACGTGTCGAAAATCAGTGTACAAATAGCAAAGTTCAATTAGTAAGAACCTTGGTATGTGTACACTTTAGTTTACACTTGGTCACGTGACATTATCTTGTTGGACAATTTAAATTTCAAATAGTTTTCCCATGCAATTGACACTTGACAACAATGCAAGAGTCAAACAACATGTCAACAATCAATGTATGAATTGCAAAGTTCAATCGGTAAGAACCTTGCTACATATACACTACCGTGTACGCACTTTAGTTTGCACTTTACCACGTGACATTACCTTATTGGAATGTTTAAATTTTAAATAGTTTTTCCATTCAACTAACACTTGACAATAATGCAAGTGTCAAATAATGTATCAAAAATCACTGTACAAATAACAAAGTTCAATCGGTAAGAACCTTGGTACGTGTACACTTTAATTTACACTTGGCCACATGACATTACCCTGTTGGATAGTTTAAATTTCAAATAGTTTTCCCATCCAATTGACACTTAACAACAATGGAAGTATCAAACAACGTGTCAAAAATCTGTGTACAAATCGCAAAGTTCAATCGGTATGAACCTTCCTACTTATACACTATGGTGTACACACTTTAGTTTACCCTTTGCCATGTGACATTACCCTATTAGATAGTACAAATTGCCAACAGTTTTTCCATCCAATTAACACTTGACAAAAATGCAAGTGTTAAACAACACGTCAAAAATCAATGTACAAACAGCAAAGTTCAATCGATAAGAACTTTGCCACAAGTATACTATGGTGTACACTTTAATTTACACTTTGCCACGTGACATTACCCTATTGGAAAGTTTAAATTTCAAACAATTTTCTCATTCAACTGACACTTGACAACAATGCAAGTGTCAAACAACGTGTCAAAAATCAGTGTACAAATAGCAAATTTCAATCGGTAAGAACCTTGGTACGTGTACACTTTAGTTTACACTTTGCCACGTGACATTACCTTGTTGGACAGTTTAAATTTTAAACAGTTTTCCCATCCAATTAACACTTGAAAATAGTGCAAGTGTCAAACATTGTGTCAAAAATTAGTGTACAAAGAGAAAAATTTAATCGATAAGGACCTTGCTATATGTACACTTTAGTTTACATTTTGCCATGTGACATTATCATGTTTGACAGTTTAAATTTCAAATAATTTTTCCATCCAATTGGCACTTGACAACAATGCAAGTGTTAAACAACGTGTCAAAAATTAGTGTGCAAATAGCAAAGTTCAATCGGTAAGAACCTTACTACATGTACACTGTGGTATACACTTTAGTTTACACTTTGCCACGTGACGTTACCCTGTTGGACAGTTTAAATTTCAAATAGTTTTCCCATCCAATTGACTCTTGACAACAATGCTAGTGTCAAAAAAAGTGTCAAAAATAAGTGCATATATAGTAAAGTTCAATCGGTAAGAACCTTACTACATGTACACTATGGTGTACACACTTTAGTTTATACTTTGCCACGTGATGTTACCCTATTGGATAGTATAAATTTCAAATAGTTTTCATATCCAATTGACACTTGACAACAATGCAAGTGTCAAATAACGTGTCAAAAATCAGTGTACAAATAGCAAAGTTCAATCGGTATGAACCTTGCTACATGTACACTTTATTTTATACTTTACCACGAGACATTACCCTGTTGGACAGTTTAGATTTCAAACAATTTTCCCATCTAATTGACACTTGACAACAATGTAAGTGTCAAACAACATGTCAAAAATCAGTGTACAAATAGCGAAGTTCAATCGGTAAGACTTGCTACATGTATACTTTGGTGTACACTTTTGTTTACACTTTGCCACGTGACATTACTTTGTTGGATAGTTTAAATTTTGAAAATTTTTCCATCCAATTGACACATGACAACAAAGCAAGTGTCAAACAGCGTGTCAAAAATCAGAGTACAAATAGCAAAGTTCAATCGGTAAGGACATTGCTACATTTACACTATGGTGTACACGTTAGTTTACACTTCACGTGACATTACCCCGTTGGTCAGTTTAAATTTCAAACGGTTTTCCCATTCAATTGACACTTGACAACAATGCAACTGTCAAACAACGTGTCAAAAATCTGTTTATAAATAGCAAAGTTCAATCGATAAGGACCTTTCTACTTGTACACTATAGGGTACACTTTACTCTACACTTTCCCACGTGACATTACCCTATTGGACAGTTTAAATTTCAGACAATTTTTCCATCCAACTGACACTTGACAACAATACGAGTGTCAAACAACGTGTCAAAAATCAGTGTACAAATACAAAGTTGAATCAGTAAGAACCTTACTACATATACACTATAGTGTACACTTTGCCACTAGACATTACCCTGTTGGACATTTTATATTTCAAACAATTTTCTCATCCAATTGAAACTTGACAACAATGCAAGTGTCAAACAATGTGTCAAAAATCAGTGTACAAATAGTAAAGTTCAATTGGTAAAAACCTTGAGACTTGTACACTGTGGTGTACACTTTTGTTTACACTTTGCCACGTGACATTACCCCATTGGAAACCTTAAATTTCAAATAGTTTTTCCATCCAATTGTCAGTTGACAACAATACAAGTGTCAAACAACGGATCCAAAATCAGTGCACAAATAGTATATTTCGATCGGTAAGAACCTTGATACATGTACACTATGGTACTTTAGCTTACAGTTTGCTACAAGTGTTAAACAACGTGCAAAAAATCAGTGCACAAATAACTAAGCTCAATCGGCAAGGACCTTGCTACATGTAAACTATGGTGCACACTTTAGTTTACACTTTACCACGTGACATTACCCTATTGGTGGTCTAAATTTCAAGCAGTTTTCCCATCCAATTGATACTTGACAACAATGAAAGTGTCAAACAACGTGTCAAAAATCAGTATACAAATAGCAAAGTTCAATCAGTAAGGACCTTGCTACATGTACACTATGGTGTACACTTTAGTTTACACTTTACCACATGACGTTACCTTGTTTGATAGTTTAAATTTCAAATTGTTTTCCCATCCAATTGATACTTGACAGCAATGCAAGTGTCAAACAACGTGTCAAAAATCAGCGAACAAATAGCAAATTTCAATTGGTAAGAACCTTGCTACATGTACAATATGGTGTACACTTTAGTTTACACTTTGCCCATGACATTACATTGTTGGAAAGTTTAAATTTCAGACAGTTTTCCCATCCTATTGACACTTGACAACAATGCAAGTGTCAAACAATGTGTCCAAAATCAGTGGATGGATAGGAAAGTTCAATTGGTACGATCCTTGCTACATATACACTATGGTGTATACTTTAGTTTACACTTTGCCACGTGACATTACCCTGTTGGACAGTTTAAATTTCAACTAATTTTCCCATCCAATAGACAATTGACAACAATGCATGGGTCAAACAACCTGTCGAGAATCAGTGTACAAATAGCAAAGTTCAATCGATAAGGACCTTGCTACATGTACACCATGGTGTACACTTTAGTTTACACTTTGTCACTTGACATTACCCTGTTGGACAGTTAAATTTTAAATAGTTTTCATATCCAATTGACAGTTGACAGCAATGCTAATGTCAAACAACGTTACAAAAATTAATGTACAAATAGTAAAGTTCAATTGATAAGAACATTGCTACATGTACACTACGGTGTACACACTTTAGTTTACACTTTCTCACATGATATTACCCAGTTGGACAGTTTAAATTTCAAACAGTTTTCCCATCCGATTGACACTTGACAACAATGCAAGTGTAAAACAACGTGTCAAAATCAGTGTAAAAATAGCAAAGTTTAATCGGTAAAGATCTTGCAACATGTACACTATGGTGTACACTTGAGTTTACACTTTGCCATATGACATTACCCTGTTGGATAGTTTAAATTTCAAATAGTTTTCCTATCCAATTGACACTTGATGACAATCCAAGCATCAAACAACGTGTCAAAAAATAATGCACAAATAACAAAGTTCAATCGGTAAGGATCTTGCTGCATATACACTATGGTGTACACTTTAATTTACATTTTGCAATGTGACATTACCCTGTAGGATAGTTTAAATTTCAAACAGTTTTCCCATCCAATTGACACTTGACAACAATGCAAGTGTCAAATAACGTGTCAGAAATCAGTGTAAAAATAGCAAAGTTCAGTCAGTAAGGATCTTGCTACATGTACACTATGGTGTATACTTTAGTTTACACTTTACCACGTGATATTACCCTATTGGACATTTTAAATTTCAAATAGTTTTCTCATCCAATTGACACTTGACAACAACGCAAGGTTCAAACAACGTGTCAAAAATGAATGTAAAAATTGCAAAGTTCAATCGGTGAGAATCTTGCTACATGTACACTATGGTGCACACTTTAGATTACACTTTGCCATGTATCATTATCCTATTGGACAGTTTAAATTTCAAACAGTTTTTCCATCCAATTGACACTTGACAACCATGTAAATGTCAAACAACGTGTCATAAATCAATGAACAAATAGCAAAGTTCAATCGGTATGGACCTTGCTAAATGTACACTATGGTGTACACTTTGGTTAACACTTTGCCACCTGCCGGACAATTCAAATTTCAAACTGTTTTCCCATCCAATTGACACTTGTCAACAATGCAAGTGTGAAACAATGTGTCAAAACTCAGTGTAAAAATAGCAAAGTTCAGTCGGTATGGATCTTGCTAAATGTACACTATGGTGTACACTTTAGTTAATACTTTGCCATGTGACATTACCCTATTTGACAATTTAAATTTCAAACTGTTTTCTCATCCAATTGACACTTGACAGCAATGCAAGTGTCAAACAACGTGTCAAAAATTAATGAACAAATAGCAAATTTCAACCGGTAAGAACCATGCTACATGTACACTATGGTGTACACTTTAGTTTACACTTTGCCCATGACATTACATTGTTAGAAAGTTTAAATTTCAGATAGTTTTTCCACCCTATTGACACTTGACAACAATACAAGTGTTAAACAACGTGTCCAAAATCAGTGAATGAATAGGAACGTTCAATCGATACGAACCTTGCTACACATACACTATGGTGTATACTTTAGTTTACACTTTTCCATGTGACATTATCCTGCTGGACAGTTTAAATTTCAACTCGTTTTCCGATCCAATTGACACTTGACAACAATGCAAGGGTCAAACAACCTGTCAAAAATCAGTGTATAAATAGCAAAGTTCAATCGATAAGGACCTTACTACATGTACACTATGGTGTACACTTTAGTTTACACTTTGCCACTTGACATTACCCTGCTGGAGAGTTTAAATTTTAAACAGTTTTCCCATCCAATTGACACTTAACAACAATGAAAGTGCCAAGCAACGTTATAAAAATCAATGTACAAATAGCAAAGTTTAATCGATAAGAACATTGGTACGTGTACACTATAGTGTACACACTTTAGTTTACACTTTCTCACATGATATCACCTTATTGGACAGTTTAAATTTCAAACAGTTTTCCCATCCGATTAACACTTGACAACAATGCAAGTGTCAAACAACATGTCAAAATCGGTGTAAAAATAGCAAAGTTCGATCAGTATGGATCTTGCTACATGTACACTATGGTGTACACTTTGCCACGTGACATTACCCTGTTGGACAGTTTAAATTTCAAATAGTTTTCCTATCCAATTAACACTTGACGACAATGCAAGCATCAAACAACGTGTCAAAAATCAGTGTACAAATAGCAAAGTTCAATCGGTAAGGACCTTACTACATGTACACTATGGTATACACTTTAGTTTACACTTTGCAACGTGACATTACCCTGTAGGACAGTATAAATTTCAAACAATTTTCCCATCCAATTGACACTTGAAAACAACGTCACTTGAAAACAATTGACAAACAACGTCACTTGAAAACAATGCAAGTGTCAAACAACGTGTCAAAAATCAGTGTAAAAATAGCAAAGTTCAGTCGGTAAGGATCTTGCTACATGTACACTATGGTGTATACTTTAGTTTACACATTGCCATGTGACATTACCCTGTTGGACATTTTAAATTTCAAATAGTTTTCTTGCCAATAAATAAAATTGGGGTGAAATTTTAGCCAAATTTGATTCGAAACGTGTCGACGAACAAAACGCCAGTTAAATTTTAGTCAAATTCGATTGAAAATGCATCAATGTACTAGGGACAGGTGAAATTTTAGTCAAATTTGATTGGAAACGAGCCAATAATCAAAACCCCCAATGAAACTTTACTCGAATATGATTGAAAACGTGCCAACCATCAAAACCTAGATGAAGTTTTAGTAAAATTTGATCGAAAAGGTGCCAACGTACAAAACATAAATTAAATTTCAGTTATATTTGATTGGAAATGCACAAATAAACAAAATCCAAGTGAAATTTTTGTCAAATTTGATTGGAAACGAGCCAATGAACATAACTAAGGTGAAAATTTATTTAAATTTGATTAAAAACCCACCATTAAAACCCATATGAAATTTTAGTCAGATTTGATTTGAAACGTGCCAACGAACAAAATACAGGTGAAATTTTTCTCACATTTGATTGGAAATGCAGTAATGAACAAAACAAAGGTTAAATATTAGTAAATTTTGATTGGAAACAAGCCGATGAACAAATTTGGGTGAAATGTAGTCAAATTTGATTGGAAATGTGCCAATGAAGAAGTCTCAGGTAAAACTTGCATCAAATTAGATTGGAAACATGCCAACGATCAAAACCCTAATAAATTTTTTGTCAAATTTGATTGAAAACGCGCCAACAATCAAAATCCTGATAAAATTTTTGTCAAATCTGATTGAGAACGAGGCAATGATCAAAACCCTGATGAAATTCTAGTCAAATTTTATTGGAAACGTGCCAACACTCAAAACCCTGATGAATTTTTTGTCGAATATGATTGGAAACAAGCCAAAGAGCAAAACCTTGATGAAATTTTAGTCGGATTCGATTGGAAACGTGCCAATGATCAAATCCCTGATGAAACTTTAGTCGACTTTGATTGGAATCGTACCAACGATCAGAATCGTATGAAATTTTAGTCAAATTTGATTGAAAACGCACCAATGAACAAAACCCAGGTGAAATATCCATAAAATTTGAATGGAAATGTGACAATAAACAAAATTTGAACGAAATTTTAGTCAATTTGATTGAAAACAAGCCAATGACTAAAACCCTGATAAAATTTTAGTCAAATTTGGATGGAAACATGCCAACGATCAAAATTTTGATGAAATTTTTGTCATATTTGATTGAAAACAAGGCAATGATAAAAACCCTGATGAAATTCTAGTCAAATTTTATTGGAAACATGCCAAGACTCATAACCTTGATGAAATTTTGGTCAAATTTGATTGGAAACACACTAAAGAACAAAACCTTGATAAAATATTAGTCAAATTCTATTGGAAACGCATCAACGATCAAATCCCTAATGAAATTTTAGTCTAATTTGATTGGGTTCATGCCAATGATCGTAACCTTATGAAATTTTAATCAAATTTGATTGGAAACGTACCAATGAACAAAACCCAGTTGAAATATCTATAAAAATTTATGGGAAACGTGCAATAAACAAAATTCGGGTGAAATTTTAGTCAAATTTGATTCGAAATGTGCCAATAAACAATACGTGGGTTAAATTTTAGTCAAATTCGATTGAAAACGCATCATTGTACAAGCGCAGGTGAAATTTTTATCCAATTTATTGGAAACACACCAACAATCAAAACTCCTATGAAAGTTGACTTGAATATGATTGAAAACGTGCCAACCGTAAAACCTTGATGAAAATTAGTAAAATTTGATCGAAAAAGGTGCCAATGAAGAAAACCTAATTTAAATTTTAGTCAAATTTGATTGAAAATGAGGTAACGATCAAAACTCTGATAAAATTCTAGTCAAATTTTATTGGAAACGTGCCAAGACTCAAAACCATGAGAAATTTTTTGTCAAATTTGATTGAAAACACGCTAAAGATCAAAATCCTGATGAAATTTTAGTCAATTTTGAATGGAAACGTACCAATATACAAAACTCAGGTGAAATTTTATTTAGATTTGATTTAAAACACACCAACAAATAAAATTCAGATGAAATTTTAGAAAAATTTGATTTGAAACGTGACAATGATTGAAACACAAGTGAAATTTCACATTTGATTGGAAATGCACTAATGAACAAAACCGAGGTTAAATATTGATAAATTTTGATTGGAAACGTGCCGATGAACAAATTCAGGTGAAATGTAGTCAAATTTGATTGGAAATACACCAATAAACAAATTTCAGGGAAAATTCTCGGCAAATTGGATTGGATACACTTCAACTATCAAAATTTGATTGGAAATGTGCCAATGATCAAAATCCTGATGAAGTTTTTGTCAAATTTGATTGAAAACGAGGCAATGATCAAATCCTTGATTAAATTCTAGTCAAATTTTATCGAAAACGTGCCAAGACTCAAAACCCTGATGAAATTTTTGTCAAATTTGATTGGAAACACGCCAAAGATCAAAATCCTGATGAAATTTTAGTCAAATTTGATTGGAAATGTGCATTATACAAAACTTAGGTAAAATTTTATTTAGAATTGATTAAAAACTCACCAACAATCAAAATTCAGATGAAATTTTAGTCAAATTTGATTTGAAACGTGACAATGATTGAAACACAAGTGAAATTTTTGTCACATTTCATTGGAAACGCACCAATGAACAAAACCTAGGTTAACTATTGGTAAATTTTGATAGGAAACGTGTCGATGAACAAAATTCGGGTGAAATGTACACAAATTTGATGGGAAACGTGCCAATGAACAAAACTCAGGAAAAAATTTTCGTCAAATTAGATTGGATACACGCCAATGATCAAAATCCTAATAAAATTTTAGTGAAATTTTATTTTAAACACCCCAATGATCAAAATCTTGATGAAATTTTTGTCGAATTTTATTGAAAATGATGTAATGACAAAACCCTGGTGAAATTCTAGTAAAATTTTATTGGAAACGTGCCAAGACTCAAAACCCTGATGAAATCTTTGCCAAATTTGATTGGAAATACGCCAAATAACAAAACCTTGATGAAATTTTAGTCAAATTGGATTGGAAATGAGTCAACGATCAAATCACTGACGAAATTTTAGTCAAATTTGATTGAGGTCACACCAACGATCAGAACCTTATGAAATTTTAGTTAAATTCGATTGGAAACGCTCCAATGAACAAAACCCAGGTGAAATATCCACAAAATTTGATTGGAAACGTGCCAATCAACAAAATTTGGGTGAAATTTTAGTTAAATTCGATTGGAAATGCATTAACATACCAAGAACAGTCAAAACCCCGATGAAACTTTACTTGAATATGGTTGAAAACGTGCCTACCATCAAAACCCTGATGAAATTTTACTAAAATTTGATCGAAAAGGTGCCAACTAACAAAACCTAATTTAAATTTTAGTCAAATTCGATTGGAAATGCGCAAATGAACAAAACCCAGGTGAAATTTTTGTCAAATTTGATCGGAAATGCGCTATTGAACAAAACTCAAGAGAAAGTTCATTCATATTTGATTGAAAACACACCAACAATCAAAATCTAGATGAATTTTTTGTCAAATTTGATTCAAAACGTGTCGACGAACAAAATCCAAGTGAAATCTTTGTCACATTTGATTAGAAATGCACTACTGAACAAAACCCAAATCAAATATCAGTCAATTTTGATTGGAAACGTGACGATGAACAAAATTTCGGTGAAATGTAATCAAATTTGTTTGAAAACGCGCCAATGAACAAAACTAAGGTGAACTTTTATTCAGATTTGATTAAAAACACACCAACCATCAAAACTCAGATGAAATTTAGTAAAAATTGATTAGAAATGCGCCAATGAACAAAATCCTAATGAAACTTTGGTCAAATTTGATTGAAAATGAGGCAATGATCAAAATCTTGATGAAATTCTAGTCAAATTTGATTGAAAATGCGCCAATAAACAAAACTCGGGTGAAATTTTATTCAAATTTGTTGTAACGCCCCAAATTTTCATAACACCTGAGCGTTACCAAAAATTCATTTTTTTCTTTACTTTACATGGGAAGAGATCAAAATCAAAATTCTTTAATATGTAATAATTGTGGCATTCATAAATTTAAAGTAAACATAGCGATTGTATCGGAAAAATAACAATAAACATGTCTTAAAATTAACAAATAATTATGAAGGCAGAAAACTTAATGGAAAATATATTTTTTGTTACTACGATCCACTTGGCAACCAGCATCACTGCCCTTCCACAACACCAATCGAACCGAACTAACCTATAAAAATTTGTAAGAGTGATTATTCAAAAACACCCAATAAGATACGTGCAGTTTCCATATACATATATATAACAAGAAAATCTACATTTCATACCACTCTATTCTTATGGAGTATATCGGTGACCAAATGACACACCCATCTTAGGTCCTCTTATATCTCGTAGGATTTCATTTTTTTTTTTTTTATATAAAACCCAAAGGTCCACTAGCAATCTATACATATTTAATTGCATATAAAAGCATATAGAAACAAAAACAACTTGCACATAGTAAAGAAAAAAATAAAATTAGGATTAATGTTAAAGTTAAAATGAAATTAGGATTAATTTAATAGACTTTATCTATTAAAATTTGTGCCTAATTATTTTCTAAGACTTTAGTTTGCACCTTAAATTAAACAAACTGAGAAATCATATTGGATTTGGTCTTCTAACTGTTATAAATATAAGTGTGATTATAAAATATTATAATTATTTGCTAATTATCTTAATTACATAGATTAATCGTAAATAGAGTTTTGATACTGCTAAAATTGAAAAGCCATGCTCCACAAATAATTTAGATATGCACTAGTTTAAAATGAAATTAGGATAAATGTTAAAGTTAAAATAAAATTAAAGTTCAATGCACGTTTTTGGAGAGAGAGAGAGAGAGAAGGAATTGATTTATATTTTATATAAAACTCTATTTATCCTATTTTCTTTCAATTGTGTCTAACTTAATGTGTTCTTATCCAAAATGACTTTTTCTCGAGTCAAAGGCTTCTAATTAATTACAACCTACAAAACGAGTCCAATAACGATATATTAAATCTTTGTCTATCAAAATCTAATTATTTGGCAAAAATAAATATAAAACTAAAGTTAAACTATTCCACTTTAGTCCCTAAACTTTCGAAATATAAAAAAAAATATAGCATATGAAATAAAATAATTTAAATTAAAATTTCTTTTCGGGGCTTTACAATCTCTTCTTTTAAAAAAAAAATTTGGCTTTAGTTTAAACTATTCCTAAGTAAATAAATAACACTTATTTCTAAACCCTATGAGTCTAAAAAAAAAATCTTCTTTTTATGGCATCTCATCATCTGAAGTAATGCATGACTTTGGCTCGGAATTTGCAACCAAATGAACGAATTTTTGTTGTTGGATTTCTTGTTTAGGGTCTTCCGGCTCTGGTTCGATCTCTTCCTCTGGGTCCTCTGTAGGGTCCTCCTCTGGCTCTAGTTCGGGTTCGGGCTTGAGCTCGGGCTCGGGCTCGGGCTCGACCAATGGCGCTTATTGTCTATGATTCCATAAAATTATAATATCCTTTAAAAATACACTAACAATCAAAATTTAGATGAAATTTTAGTCAAAATCTGATTTGAAATGTGCCAACGAACAAAACACATGTAAATTTTTTGTCACATTTGATCGGAAACGCACTAATGAACAAAACCCAGGTTAGATATCAGTGAATTTTGATTGGAAGAGTGCCAATGAACAAACTTTGGGTGAAATGCAGTCAAATTTGATTGGAAACACCCTAATGATGAAAACTCAGGTAAAATTTTCATCAAATTAGATTGAAAACACGCCAACGATCAAAACTCTGATAAAATTTTAGTCAAATTTGATTAGAAACGCACCAATGATCAAAATCCTATGAATTTTTTGTCAAATTTGATTGAAAACGAGGCAATGATAAAAACCCTAATGAAATTCTAGTCAAATTTTATTGGAAACGTGCCAAAACTCAAAATCCTGATGAGATTTTTGTCAATTTTGATTGGAAACATGACATAGAACAAAACCTTGATAAAATTTTGGTTGAATCCGATTGGAAATGCCCCAACGATCAAATCTTGATGAAATTTTAGTCGAATTTGATTGGAATCACGCCAACAATCAGAAACTTTTTACATTATGTTCAAATTTGATTGGAAATGCACCAATGAACAAAATCCAGGTGAAATATTCGTAAAATTTGAATGGAAACGTGACAATAAACAAAATTTAGGTGAAATTTTAGTCAAATTTGATTGAAAATACGCCAATGATGAAAATCCTGATAAAATTTTAGTCAAATTTTATTGGAAACGCGCCAACTATCAAAATCCTGATAAAATTTTTGTCCAATTTGATTAAAACCAAGGCAATGATCAAAACCTTGATGAAATTCTAGTCCAATTTTATTGGAACTGTGCCAAGACTAAAAACTATGATGAAATTTTACCACGATTGGAAACGCATCATCTTACCAAGATCAAGTTAAATTTTAGTCAAATTTGATTGGAAACGGTCGAATAATCAAAACCCCGGTAAAAGTTTACTCGAATATGATTGAAACCACGCCAACCATGAAAACCTTTATGAAATTTTAGTAAAAATTGATCGGAAAGGTGTCAATGAACAAAACCTAATTTAAATTTTTGTCTAATTTGATTGGAAACGCGCAAATGAACAAAATTCAGGTGAAATTTTTGTAAAATTTGATTAGAAACGGGGAAATGAACAAAATTCAGGTGAAATTTTATTTAGATTTGATTAGAAACACACAAACAATCAAAACTCAGATAAAATTTTAATCCAATTTGATTGGAAACGTGACAATGAACAAAACTCAGATGAAATTTTATTCAGATTTTATTGAAAACACACCAGCAATCAAAATCCAAATGAAATTTTAGTCAAATTTGATTCAAAATGCGCCGACGAACAAAATAAAAGTGAAATTTTTGTCACATTTGATTGGAAATGCACTAATGAACAAAATTCAAGTCCAATATCAGTTAATTTTGATTGGAAACATGCCGATGAACAAATTTCAGGTGAAATGTAGTCAAATTTTATTGGAAATGTGCCAATGAACAAAAGTAAGGTGAAATTTTAGTCAAATTAGATTGAAACATGCAAACGATCCAAACCCTGATAAAATTTTAGTCAAATTTGATTGGAAAGGGGCCAATGATCAAAGTCTTAATAAAAATTTTGTAAAATTTGAATGAAAATGAGGCAATGATTAAAACCCTAATGAAATTCTAGTTAGATTTTATTGGAAACAAGCCAAGACTCAAAACACTGATGAAATTTTTGTCAAATTTGATTGGAAACACGTCAAAGAACGAAACCTTCATCAAATTTTAGTCGAATTTGATTGGAAACGTGGCAACGATCAAATCCCTCATGAAATTTTAGTTGAATTTTATGAAATTTGAGTCAAATTTAATTGAAAACACACCAATGAACAAAATCCAAGTGAAATAACCGTAAAATTTGATTGAAAATGTGTCAATGAACAAAATCCAGGTGAAATTTTTATCAAATTTGATTGGAAATGCACGAATGAACAAAACTCAGGTGAAATTTTATTTTGATTTGATTAAAAATGCACAAACAATCAAAATCCAATGATATTTTAATCCAATTTAATCGGAAACATTCCAATGAACAAAACTCAGGTGAAATTTTATTCAGATTTGATTGAAAACACACCAACAATCAAAATTCAGATAAAATTTTAGTCAAATTTGATTGAAAACGCAACAACGAACAAAATCCAAGTAAAATTTTTGTCACATTTGATTGGAAACACACTAATGAACAAAACCCAAATCAAATATCAGTCAATTTTGTTTGGAAACGTGTCGATGAACAAAATTAAGGTGAAACGTAGCTTTATTTTATTGGAAACATGCCAATGATCAAAACTCAGGTGAAGTTTCATTCAGATTTGATTAAAAACACACCAACCATAAAAAATCAGATGAAATTTTAGTCAAATTTAACTGAAAATGCGCAAACGATCCAAACCCTAATGAAATTTTTGTCAAATTTGATTGAAAATGAGACAACGATAATAACCTCGATGAAATTCTAGTCAAATATTATCGAAAACGTGCCAAGTCTCAAAACCCTGATGAAATTTTTGTCGAATTTCATTTGAAACACGCCAAAGATCAAAATTGTGATGAATTTTGGTCAAATTTGATTGGAAATGCGCCAATATACAAAACTAAGGTGGAATTTTATTCAGATTTGGTTAAAAACATACTAACAATCAAAACCCTGATAAAATTTTAGTCAAATTTGATTGGAAACAAGCCAATGATATAAATTCTGATGAAATTTTTATCAAATTTGATTAAAAACGAGGCAACGATGCAAATTCTGATGAAATTCTAGTCAAATTTTTTTGGAAACATGCCAAGACTCCAAACCCTGATGTAATTTTTGTCAAATTAGATTGGAAACACGCCAAATAACAAAACCTTGATGAATTTTTTGTCAAATTCGATTGAAAATATGTCAATGATCAAATCCCTGATGAGATTTTAGTCGAATTTTATTGGAATTGCACCAACGATCAGAAGCTTATGAAATTTTAGTCAAATTTGATTGAAACGCACCAATGAACAAAACCCAAGCGAAATATCCTTAAAATTTGTATGGAAACATGCCAATAAACAAAATCCAGGTGAAATTTTAGACAAATTTGATTCGAAACGTGTCGAGAAACAAAATGCGGGTTAAATTTTAGTCAAAGTTGATTAGAAACGTGCCAACAATCAAAACCCCAATCAAAATTTACTCGAAAATGATTGAAAACGCGCCAACCATCAAAACCTTGATGAATTTTTAGTAAAATTTGATAGAAAAGGTGCCAACGAACAAAACTTAAAGTAAATTTTAGTCAAATTTGATTGAAAACGCACAAATGAACAAAACCCAGGTGAAATTTTTCTCAAATTTGATTGGAAATGCGCCAATGAACAAAACTCAGGTGAAATTTTATTTAGATTTAATGAAAAACACACCAACAATCAAAATCCAGATGAAACTTTAATCAAATTTGATAGGAAACGTGCCAATGAACAAAACGCAGGTGAAATTTTTTCAAATTTGATTGAAAATACACCAACAATCAAAACCCACATGAAATTTTAGTCAAATTTGATTCGAAACGTGCTGACGAAAAAAATCAAAGTAAAATTTTTGTTACATTTGATTGGAAACATACTAATGAACAAAACCCAAGTTAAGTATCAGTCAATTTTTATTGGAAACGTGCCGATGAAAAAAATTCGGGTGAAATGTAGTCAAATTGGATTGGAAGCGCGCCAATGAACAAAACTTAGGTGAACTTTTACTCAGATTTGACTAAAAACACACCAACAATCAAAACCCAGACAAAATTTTAGTGAAATTTGATTTTAAATGCGCCAACGATCAAAATCCTAATGAATTTTTTGTCAAATTTGTTTGAAAACTAGGCAACGATCAAAACCCTGATGAAATTCTAGTCAAATTTTATCGAAAACGTGCTAAGACTAAAAAACGCGATGAATTTTTTGTCAAATTGATTGAAAACACGCCAATGATCAAAATCTAGGTGAAATATCCATAAATTTTGATTGGAAATGTGCCAATAAACAAAATACGGGTGAAATTTTAGTCAAATTTGATTGGAAACATGCCATCGAACAAAACGTCGGTTAAATTTTAGTAAAATTCGATTGGAAACGCATCAATGTACAAAGCGCAGGTGAAATTTTAGGGGGTGCTTGATAGTCATTTTTATGTGAACATGCATTTTAGAATAGTAAATTGATGTGAAATGTAGGGTTAAAATGTAACGCCCCGACCCCTAGTGGATCAAAACGCTACTTACTTTACTTAGCTTAACCGGTGGTTTAGTAACAAGTGTATACGTTTCAGCGGAAGCTTACATCTTCGGATAATAATTTAAATAACAATACTTCAAATACTTTAAACAAAAACACTGAATCATTTTTCAAAACAACAAAATGTAATTTATTTGAAGAAAACATAACTTGTTCTCGCATTCTGCATTACCAAAACTTTAAAGAAATAACATTGGAAAACATTTCATAAAAATTAATCCAAATCACTTATTCACCAGATTTCCATGGGCTCGTTGCATCATCTCCATCTTCTCCTCCATCCATGCCCGAGGTAGAATTCCTTCAATCTGTAGAGATGGGATTAAACCCGTGAGTTGAAAAACTCAATAGGTGTCATAGGTGCATTCGTGATCAAGCTATACATTTCAAAACATTAACTTTATAACTTTTCATACATGCCGTACCCGGAGGCACCATTTGACATGAAGGGATATGCCATACCCGAGGGCACCATTTAACATACGAACATTTCTTCAACATAGAGGGGTATGCTGCACCGGAGTACCATTTGACATACAACCATTAACATAGAGGGATATGCCGTACCGGAGTACCATTTGACATACAAACATTAACATGAATTGAAACTTATAACTTAACACGATTAAACACATTGCACCTTTACCTACATTGATTGATGCTTTTGAAACTTTGAAAACTTGGATTGAAAACTTCGATGAAACTTGGACGTTGAAAGAAATGCACTCCTTGGATGTTTGAAAACCGTTGAGATTTGATGCTTGAAAACACTTCTTAAACTTCTAGGAAAAATAGTTTTCCTCCCTCTCTTTTTCTCTCTTGGAAACTCTTTTTTTAGTATGTAAAAGCTCTTGCTTTTGATGTGAGAAAAAATGAGTGAAATGAGGTCTCTATTTATAGGTAAATATCTCATAACTTAAAGCAAATGAAGGGTCCAATTTCATTTAAGAGAGAAAACATGGGTGCCATTTAAGTTTGAGGTTAAATGCTTCACTTTAGTGGGGTTTTTATTGCCAAAAATGTGGGTGGCCCTTTGAGAAAATAACTGATGAAAATAAATATTTAAATTCTATAGAAAGACGAAAATTATCATTTCAAGCAGCTTTGGTCGTCCAGTTATAGTCCGGTTGACACTGCACAGCTTTCACTGTTTCTATCATAACTTCTTCTCCCGATATCCGATTGAGGTAATTCAAAGTGCGTTGGAAAGCTAACTCAAAGAGCTACAACTTTTGTTTAGATGTCATTTTCCAAATCGAATGATTCCTATGTCGAAAATGGGTCTCAAATGAGAATAAAAATCTGAAGTATACTTTAGTCATCCAATATTCATGTCTTGGTGCCACTAAGGTGTCTAGAATTATTTGGAATTCTAAATCCTTCCTCCTTGTATCTGCATAGCTCTTTTGTCAATCCTGTGCTACCTTTATTCTTGCACGGATCTTATCGATTACCTCGGCCGTCCTTTCAACCATTTCTGGTCCCAAAACTCTCTTCTCTCCGACTTCATCCCAATGAACAGGGGATCTACATCTTCTACCATAAAGAGCTTCGTATAGTGCCATTCCAATAGTTGCTTGGAAACTGTTATTATAAGCAAACTCTACTAGAGGTAAGTATGACTCCCAATTACCTCCTAGATCCAAAACACATGTTCTCAGCATGTCTTCCAAGGTTTGGATGGTCCTTTCAGACTAACCATCAGACTGAGGGTGATATGCTGTACTAAAGTTCAGCTTTGTTCCCATAGCTCCTTGTAGACTTTTCCAAAATTTGGACGTGAACCTTGGGTCTCTGTCAGACACAATGGATACAGGTACACCATGTAATCTCACAACCTCTTTAATATACAACTGTGCTAATTGGTCTAAACTCAATGTCATTTTTACTGGAAGAAAATGAGCTGACTTCGTTAGTCGATCCACTACTACCCATATAGCATTATTTCCTCTTACTGACTTCGGGAATCCAACCACAAAGTCCATCGTGATATTTTCCCATTTCCATTCAGGTATATCTAGTGGATTTAACAATCCAGCTGGTTTTTGGTGTTCTGCCTTAACCTGTTGACATACCATGCATTTCTGCACGTACAGCCCTATACTTCTTTTCATATTTCTCCACCAAAATGTATCTCAAAGATCTCGAAACATTTTCGTACCACTGGGATGTACGGTGTACGGGGTAGAATGAGCTTCTTTTAATATCTCGTTTATCAAGGTTTCATCCTTAGGCACGCAATTTTTCCTCTAAATATCAGTGCCTGATCCTAAATTATTCCAAAGTCCTTTTTCTTATCGGTACCAACTTCATTCTTAATCTTCTGCAAAAATGAGTCTTTATTTTGTGCTTCTATAATTCGATCTCTAAGAGTAGGTCGAATTATTAAAGCTGCTAGACGAGCAGTGACTTGTCTTGGTGTGGTAACCGCTTTGATCTGCAACTTTTCCAAGTTCTTGACTAACTCCACTTGAGAGGTGGGTAGTGACATCAATTGTCCCATTGATTTTCTACTTAGAGCGTCGGCTACAACAATATCCTTACCCGGATGGTAGTGAATAGTGCAGTCATAATCGTTCACCAATTCCAACCATCGTCTTTGTCACATATTCAATTCCTTCTGTGTGAAGAAATAATTGAGACTTTTGTGATCTGTGTAGATATCACACTTCCGTCCATACAAGTAGTGTCGCCATATCTTCAAAGTGTGTACAACCACTGCAAGTTCTAAATCATACGTCAGGCAGTTCTGCTCATGTTTCTTCAATTGTCTTGAAGCATAGGCTATCACTTTTCCATTCTGCATTAGTACACATCCCAATCCTTGCTTGGTTGCGTCGTTGTATATAACAAACCCTTTCATACCTTCAGGTATTGTTAATACAGGTGCTGATATCAACTTATGCTTAAGTTCCTGGAAACTTTGTTCGCATTTTTCCGTCCATTGGAATTTTACTCCCTTCCTTGTAAGCTGCGTCATTGGTCCAGCTATTTTGGAGAATCCTTCTATGAATCTCCTATAATATCTAGCCAATCCTAGAAAACTTCGTACTTCGCCAAGATTTGTTGGTGTTTTCCAGTTGGTTACTGCTTCTACTTTTGCTGGATCTACTTCAATCCCTTGGGCACTAACTACATGTCCAAGAAATCCAACTCGTTCAAGCCAAAACTCACACTTCTTGAATTTGGCATACAGCTTCTCCTTGCATAATACCTCTAAGGCTATTCTCAAGTGCTCTTCATGTTGCTCCTTACTCTTCGAATATATCAGAATGTCATCGATGAAGACTATGACAAACTTATCCAAGTATTGATGAAACACTCGATTCATCAGGTCCATGAACAGTGCAAGTGCATTGGTTAGCCCAAACGGCATCACCGTAAACTCGTAGTGTCCATATCGGGTTCTAAAAGCTGTCTTAGGTATATCCTTTGTCTCTACTTTCAGTTGATGGTATCCCGATCGTAAGTCAATCTTGGAAAATACCTTAGCTCCTTTTAGTTGATCTAACAGATCCTCGATCCTCAGGAGTGGGTACTTATTCTTGATGGTTAATCAATGTATCTCCCTATAATCGATGCACGTCCTCATGCTTCCATCTTTCTTCTTTACAAACAACACCGGCGTACCCCATAGAGATACGCTTGGTCGTATGAAACCCATATCTAGGAGTTCTTGTAACTGCTTCTTTAATTCTTGTAGTTCCTTTGGGGCCATTTGGTATGGGGCCTTAGATACTGGTGCCAACCCGGGAATTAGGTCTATGGTGAATTCTACTTGTCTATCAGGTGGAATACCAGATAGATCTTCTGGAAACACATCTATGAATTCCCGTACTACTAGTACATCTTCAACCCTTATCGTCTCTTGTTTCCCTCCTGAGATACTTACTAGATATCCTTGACATGTCTCTTTTCTCAACATCTTTTCAGCTTGTAAAGCTGATACTAGTCGAATAAGGGGTTTCATATTCATTCCAAGGAACGAAAATGGTTCCTCTCCTGGTTTTTGAAATGATACTTCCATTTCCTTACATCAGATGGTGGCATAATTACAACCTAACCAATCCATGCCTAGTATTACATCAAAATCCTTCACTTCTATCATGTATAGGTTTACTTCCATTGGTTTTCCCTCAACTTCGATACTTACTGACTTGGCTATTCTATCAGTATTCAAAGGGTTGCCCGAAGGAATACTAACTTCTAATGTACCTTCCAACTTATCACAGGTAATACTAGATTTAGCCATAAAAGTTGTTGAAGCAAAGAAGTGTGTAGCTCCTGAATCAAACAATACATAAGCAGGTGTATTGGCTATCAGTAGAGTGCCTGCTATAACATTAGAGTTTTCCTCTGCATCCTGTTAAGTCAATGCAAAAACTCGTGCTTTTCCTTTCTGGTTCTGGTTACTGTTATCATCATTCTTTTGGGTATGTGTGGGACAATCCCTAATGATATGTCCTAGCTTGCCACATCGAAAACAGATATTTCTCCTTGTAAGCACTCACCACGATGTGTCCTTCCACACTTAGAACGGGGCGCAATAACCAACACAATGCTTTTGCTGGCATTAGCTCCGCCATTAGCTTTCTTGTTCTGCCACTTGTATTTTCCCTTGTCCTGGCCATTCCATTTCATCTTTCCCATGTTACCATTATCCGGTTGATTGAACAGTTGACCATGTTGTTCGACGCTAGTCTTCTGGTACCAAATAGCATGAGCTCTTTCCAGCATTTCACGGTATGTGGTGAAGTGATGGGACATAAGTATCATGCTTATATCCGAGTTCAGCCCTTGTTCAAACCTTTGTACCTTCTTATCCTCCGTATCCCCCAGATGTGGAGCATACCTTGAAAGTTGATCAAACTTCCTCTTATACTCAGTCAGGGACATAGTCTTTTGCTTGAGTTGGAGGAATTCACTTTCTTTGTGATCCCTCAAGGACTGGGAAAAGTACTTGTCCATTGCTTCCCATTTGAATTGCTCCCAAGTCAATTCTGCTTGTTGCTCAAGGGTCTTTGTCCTTAACGTTGAGTCCCACCAGTGACTTGCATCACCGGAGAACATGAACTCAACACACTGGACTTTCTGAGCATCCGTACACCCTATCAATCGGAATATACACTCCAACTTGCGAAGCCACTCCTCGACTGCAAGTGGATCAGCTGCTCCATTGAAGGTAGGGGGCTTGTGCCTTCGAAATTGCTCGACCACTGAAGCATGGTTTGGAACATTAGGAGCTAGTGGTAGAGGTTGAGCTTGGTTCGGGTTTTGCCTGCCTAGGTCTTGAACCGCTCGGAGGAGGTCTCTTATCAAGTTTTGGTTTGCGCGGGCCATTTCCTTTAGACAAAACATATGGTTCTTATTAGTTTCATTCTTCGAAAACTAAAGTAAAGAAGATAGTATTTTATTTCTTAACATAAGGGAAGCTATTACAAGGATTTAAATCTAATCCCTATAAGTTCTACGGATCTTCTTTAGTGGAGCTTCATCTTCGGAGGAGTCTTCCACCTTAGGTCTGGACTCTATGTCCATCTCAACCTATGGCTCAGGCTCAGGCTCAGGCTCAGGCTCAGGCTCAGGATCATTCTCTAAATCATCCTCATGTTCTTCTTTGGGACCTTCTTCCTCAGCCAAAGGTTCCTCCTCAGGCTCCTCATGGATTATATCATCCCACAAATCAATCAGGGCATGGCAATACCTCTCAAACTCGAACAGGTTTGGGTTGCCTTCTAACATTCCATCTCTAACCATGACTCACATATCTCCCCATTGAGGTATGAGGGGGTGTGTGAGGTTATTTATTGCCTCAATATGCGTGATCTCCATTCCAGCATTAACCGCCGTCATGCATCTCTCATAGAAGTCATACACATGTTTGCTAAGCAGTCAGGTCGGATCAGTTACATAGTTTTCATAGGAATGAATAGCAATTCTACAGTTCAATGCTTCTCTTTATGCCCTAGCCGTTCTACGAGCCATATCTGTTGCATTTTCACATACATCATTCTTTTTCTTTGCTTAAAGAAAACATGCAAATATTTAAACTTTCATATCATGCAATTCCTTTTAAACCCTTAGCTTTTGCCCAAGTCCATTACATATCTCTAAATAACACCTCTAAATCATATCAAAGCATCATGACATAAACATAATCATTAACTTTAAACATGAACATACCTGGGCCATAGGATGAGATTGAAGGATGGATGCACGATGCCATGAAATACCTTAAACTTTTCATTTTCCTTTTGTTTTTTTTTTTAAAATATACTTGGTCTACAGAACCGGGTAAACCTTGCTCTGATACCACAATGTAACGCCCCGACCCCTAGTGGACCGGAACGCTACTTACTTTACTTAGCTTAACCGATGGTTTAGTAACAAGTGTATACGTTTCAGCGGAAGCTTACATCTTCGGACAATAATTTAAATAACAATACTTCAAATACTTTAAACAAAAACACTGAATCATTTTTCAAAACAAAAAAATGTAATTTATTTGAAGAAAACATAACTTGTTCTCGCATTCTGCGTTACTAAAACTTTAAAGAAATAACATTGGAAAACCTTTCATAAAAATAAATCAAAATCACTTATTCACCGGATTTCCATGGGCTCATTGCTTCACTCTCCATCTTCTCCTCCATCCATGCCCGAGGTAGAATTCCTTCAATCTGTAGAGATGGGATTAAACCCGTGAGTTGAAAAATTCAATAGGTGTCATAGGTGCATTCGTGATCAAGCTATACATTTCAAAACATTAACTTTATAACTTTTCATATATGCTGTACCCGAAGGCACCATTTGACATGAAGGGATATGCCGTACCCGAGGGCACCATTTAACATACGAACATTTCTTCAATATAGAGGGGTATGCCGTACCGCAGTATCATTTGACATACAACCATTAACATGGAAGGATATGTCGTACCGAAGTACCATTTGACATACAAACATTAACATGAATGGAAACTTATAACTTAACACGATTAAACACATAGCACCTCTACCTACCTTGATTGATGCTTTTGAAACTTTGAAAACTTGGATTGAAAACTTCGATGAAACTTGGACGTTGAAAGAAATGCACTCCTTGGATGTTTGAAAACCGTTGAGATTTGATGCTTGAAAATACTTCTTAAACTTCTAGGAAAAATAGTTTTCCTCCCTCTCTTTTTCTCTCTTGGAAACTCTTTCTTTAGTATGTAAAAGCTCTTGCTTTTGGTGTGAGAAAAAATGAGTGAAATGAGGTCTCTATTTATAGGTAAATATCCCATAACTTAAAGCAAATGAAGGGTCAAATCTCATTTAAGAGAGAAAACATGGGTGCCATTTAAGTTTGAGGTTAAATGCTTCAATTTAGTGGGGTTTTTATTGCCAAAAATGTGGGTGGCCCTTTGAGAAAATAATTGATGAAAATAAATATTTAAATTCTAGAGAAAAATGAAAATTTTCATTTCAGGCAACTTCGGTCGACCGGTTGTAGTCTGGTTGACACTGTACAACCTTCAGTTTTTCTATCATAACTTCTTCTCCCGACATCCGATTGAGGTAATTCAAAGTGCGTTGGAAAGCTAACTCAAAGAGCTACAACTTTTATTTAGATATTATTTTCCAAATCGAATGTTTCCTATATCGAAGATGAGTCTCAAATGAGACTAAAAATCTGAAGTATACTTTTGTCATCCGATATTCATGTTTTAGTGTCACTAAGGTATCTAGAATTATTTGGGGCTCTACATGAAAAATAACGAAAAGTTTTTAATTTACGTGAAATATTATTTTAAGAACGAATGTACGGTTGAGAAGAAGACAGAGAAAAATGCATTTTGAGAAAAATGGCTACCGAACGGGGCCTTAGTCAAATGTGATTGGAAACATGCCAACAATCAAAATCGCGATGAAACTTTACTCGAATATGATTGAAAACATGCCAACCATCAAAACCTTGATGAGATTTTAGTAAAATTTGATTGAAAAGTAGCCAATGAACAAAATCAAATTTGAAATTTAGCGAAATTTGATTGGACACGTGCAAATGAACAAAATCCAGGTGAAATTTTTCTCAAATTTGATTGGAAACGCGCCAATGAACAAAACTCAGGTGAAATTTTATTTAGATTTGATTAAAAACACACCAACAATCAAACCCCAGATGAAAATTTAGTCAAATTTTATTGAAAAGGTACCAATGAACAAAACTCAAGTGAAATTTTATTCAGATTTACTGAAAACACACCAACAATCAAAACTCAGATGAAATTTTAGTCAAATTTGATTCGAACGCGTCAACGAACAATATCCAAGAGAAATTTTTGTCACATTTGATTGGAAACATACTAATGAACAAAACCCAGGTTAAATATCAGTAAAATTTGATTGGAAACATGCCGATGAACCGAATTTGAGTGAAATGTAGTCAAATTTGATTGAAAATGCGCCAATGACCAAAATTCAAGTGAAATTTTCGTCGAATTAGATGGAAACATGCCAACGATGAAAACCTTGATAAAATTTAGTCAAATTTGATTGGAAACGTGCTAACAATCAAAAAACCCGATGAATTTTTTGTCAAATTTGATTGAAAACGAGGCAACGATCAAAATCCTGATGAAATTTTAGTTAAATTTTATTGGAAACGTGTAAAGACTCAAAACCTTAATGAAATTTTTATCAAATTTGATTTGAAACACTCCATAGAACATAACTTTGATGAAAGTTTAGTTGAATTCGAATGGAAACGTAACAACGATTAAATTCCTGATGAAATTTTAGTCGAATTCGATTGGAATCGTGCCAACGATCAAAACCTTATGAAATTTTGGTCAAATTTGATTGGAAACGCACCAATGAACAAAACTCGAGTGAAATATCCATAAAATTTGATTGGAAACGTGCCAATAAACAAAATCCGGCTGAAATTTTAGTCAAATTTGATTCGAAACATGTCGAGGAACAAAATGAAGGTTAAATTTTAATTTAATTCGATTGGAAAAAAATCAACGTATTAGGCGTAGGTAAAATTTTACTCGAATATGATTGAAAACGCGCCAACCATCAAAACCCTAATGAAATTTTAGTAAAATTTGATCGAAAAGGTGCTAATGAACAAAAATTAATTTAAATTTTAGTCAAATTTTATTGGAAATGCGTCAATGAACAAAACTCAGGTGAAATTTTATTTAGATTCTATTAAAAACCTACCAACAGTCAAAACCCAAAAGAAATTTTAATCGAATTTGATCAGAAACATGCCAATGAACAAAACTCAGGCGAAATTTTATTCAGATTTGATAGAAAACACACCAACAATCAAAACTGGATGAAATTTAAGTTAAATTTGATTCAAAATGGACCGACGAACAAAAGCCAAGTGAAATTTTGGTCACATTTGATTGGAAACACATTAATGAACAAAACCCAAATCAAATATTAGTCAATTTTGATTGGAAATGTGCCGATAAACAAAATTCGGGTAAAATGTATTCAAATTTGATTGGAAACATGCCAAATAAAAAAACTCAGGTGAACATTTATTTAGATTTGATCACAAACACACTAACTATCAAAACCTAGATGAAATTTTAGTCAAATTTGGTTGGAAACGCGCATCGATCAAAATTTTGATGAAATTTTTGCGAAATTTGATTGAAAACGAGGCAACGATCAAAACCCTAATGAAATTCTAGCCAAATTTTATTGGAAACGTTCTAAGACTCAAAACCCTAATGAAAATTTTGTCAAATTTGATTGGAAACACGCCAAATATCAAAACTCTGATGAAATTTTATTCAAATTTGATTAGAAAAGCGCCAATGAACAAAACTTAGGTGAGCTTTTATTTAGATTTGATTAAAAACAGACAAACCATCAAGACCCAAATGAAAGTTTAGTTAAATTTGATTGAAAATGCGCCAACGATCAAAATCCTGATGAAATTTTTGTCAAATTTGATTGAAAACTAGGCAACGATCAAAACCCAGATGAAATTCTAGTCAAATTTTATTGGGAACGTGCCAAGACTGATAACCCTGATGAAATTTTTGTCAAATTTGATTGCAAACATGCCAAAGATCAAAATCCTGATGAAATTTTAGTCAAATTTGATTGGAAACGCGCCAATGTACAAACGTTAGGTGAAGTTTTATTCAGATTTGATTAAAAGCACACCAACAATCAAAATTCAGATGAAAGTTTAGTCAAATTTGGTTTGAAATGTGCCAACGAACAAAACACAAGTGAAATTTTTGTCACATTTGTTTGGAAACACACTAATGAACAAAACCCGGGTTAAATACCAGTAAATTTTGATGGGAAACGTGCCGATGAACAAAATCCGGGTTAAATGTAGTCAACTTTGATTGGAAACTCACCAATGAACAAAACTCAGGTGAAATTTTAGTTAAATTTGATTGGGAACATGCCAAAGATGAAAACTCTGATAAAATTTTAGTCAAATTTGATTGGAAAGGCGCCAATGATAAAAATTCTGATGAAATTTTTGTCAAAATTGATTCAAAATGAGGCAACGATCGAAACCCTGATGAAATTGTAGTCAAACTTTATTGGAAATGTGTTAAGACTCTAAATTCTGATGAAATTTTTGTCAAATTTGATTGGAAACACTCCAAAGAAGAAAACCATGATGAAAGTTTAGTTGAATTCGAATGGAAACGTACCAACAATCAAATCCCTGATGAAATTTTTGTCGAATTTGATTAGAATCACACCAACGACCAAAACTTTGTGAAATTTTAGTAAAATTTGATTAGAAATGTCCCAATAAACCAAATCCTACCAAAATTTTAGTCAAATTCAATTGGAAACGCATCAACGTACCAAGTGTAGGTGAAATTTTAGTCAAATTTGATTAGAAACACGCCAACAATCAAGATCCCGGTGAAATTTTACTCGAATATGATTGAAAATGCGCCAACCATCAAAACCCTTATAAAATTTTAGTAAAATTTGATCGAGAAGGTGCCAACGAACAAAAACTAATTTAAATTTTAGTAAAATTTGATTGGAAATGTGCCAATGAACAAAACACAGGTGAAATTTTATTTAGATTTGATTAAAAACACACCAACAATCAAAATCCAGATGAAGTTTGAATCAAATTTGATCAAAAACGTGCCAATCAACAAAACTTAGGTGAAATTTTATTCAGATTTGATTGAAAATAGACTAACAATCAAATTCCAAATGAAATTTTAGTTAAATTTGATTTAAAACTAGCTGATGAACAAAATCCAAGTGAAATTTTTGTCACATTCGATTGGAAACGCACTAATGAACAAAACCAATGACAAGTATCAGTCAATTTTGATTGGAAACATGTCCGATGAACAAAATTCAGGTGAAGTCTATTCAAATTTGATTGGAAAGGCACCAATGAACAAAACTCAGGTGAACTTTTATTCATATTTGATTAAAAACACACCAACCATCAAAACCCATATGAAATTTTAGTTAAATTTGCTTGGAAACATGCCAATGATCAAAATCTGGATAAGATTTTTGTCAAATTTGATTGAAAACGAGGCACCGATCAAAATCTTAATAAAATTCTAGCCAAATTTTATTGGAAACTGCCAAGACTTAAAACTCTGATGAAATTTTTGATAAATTTGATTGGAAACACGCCAAAGATCAAAATCCTGATGAAATTTTAATCAAATTTGATTGGAAACGCACCAATATACAAAACTCAAGTGAAGTTTTATTCAAAATTGATTAAAAGCACACCAATAATCAAAATTCAAATGAAATTTTAGTCAAATTTGATTTAAGACGTGCCAACGAACAAAACACAAGTGAAATTTTTGTTACATTTGATTGGAAACACACTAATGAACAAAACCTATGTTAAATATCAGTAAATTTTGATTGGAATCGTCTTGATGAACAAAATCCAGGTTAAATGTAGTCAACTGTGATCGAAAACGCACCAGTGAACAAAACAAAGGTGAAATTTTTGTCAAATTTGATTGGAAACACACCAACGATGAAAATCCTGATAAAATTTTAGTCAGATTTCTTTGGAAAGGCACCAACGATCAAAATCTAGATGAAATTTTTGTCAAATTTGATTGAAAACGAGGCAACAATTGAAACCCTGATGAAATTCTAGTCAGATTTTATTGGAAACGTGTCAAGACTCAAAATCTTGATGAATTTTGGTCAAGTTTAGTCGAATCCGAATGGAAATGTACCAACGATCAAATCCTTGATGAAATTTTGGTCGAATTTGATTGGAATCATGCCAACGATCAGAACCTTATGAAAGTTTAGTCAAATTTGATTGGAAATGCACCAATGAACAAAACTCAGGTTAAATATCCGTAAAATTTGATTAGAAACATGCCAATAAACAAAATTCAGGTAAAATTTTAGTCAAATTCGATTCGAAACATGCTGAGGAACAATACGAAGGTTGAGATTTAGTCAAATTTGATTGGAAACACATCAACATACCAAGCGTAGGTGAAATTTTAGTCAAATTTGATTGGAAACGTGCCAACAATCAAAACCTTGATGATTTTTTACTCGAATATGATTGAATACGCGCCTACCATCAAATCGTGATGAAGTTTTAGTAAAATTTGATCGAAAAGGTGCCAACGAACAAAACCTAATTTAAACTTTAGTTGAATTTGATTGGAAACATGCCAATGAACAAACAAGGGTGAAATTTTATTTACATTCGATTAAAAACACACCAACAATCAAAACACACATGAAATTTTAATCAAATTTGATTGAAAATGGGCCAATGAACAAAACTCAGGCTAGATTTTTATTCAGATTTGATTGAAAATGCACCAACAATCAAAACCCATATGAAATTTTAGCCAATTTTAATTCAAAACACGTCGACAAACAAAACCCAAGTGAAATTTTTGTTACACACTAATGGACAAAATCTAAATCAAATATCAGTCAATTTTGATTGGAAAAGTGTCGATGAACAAAATTCTGGTGAAATGTAGTCAAATTTGATTGGAACCACGCCAAAGATCAAAGTCCTAATGAAATTTTTGTCAAATTTGATTGGAAACACGCCAATATACAAAACTCAGGTGAAGCTTCATTCAGATTTGGGTAAAAGAAAAGCAACAATCAAAATCCAGATGAAATTTTAGTGAAATTTGATTTGAAACATGCCAATGAACAAAACACAAGTGAAATTTTGTCACATTTGATTGGAAACACACTAATGAACAAAACCCAGGTTAGATATCAGTAAATTTTGATTGGAATCATCCCGATAAATAAAATCCGAGTTAAATGTAGTCAACTGTGATTGGAAACGTGCCAATGAACAAAACAAAGGTGAAATTTTTTCAAATTTGATTGTGAACACGCCAATGATCAAAATCCAAATAAAATTTTAGTCAAATTTGATTGGAAAGGAGCCAAAGATCAAAATTCTGATGAATTTTTTGTCAAATTTGATTGAAAACAAGGCAATGATCAAAATCCTGATGAAATTCTAGTCAAATTTTATTATAAACGTGTCAAGACTCAAAATCCTAATGAAATTTTTGTCAAATTTGATTGGAAACACTCCAAAGAACATAACCTTGATGAAAGTTTAGTCGAATTCGAATGGAAAGGTACCAATGATCAACTCCTTGATGAAATTTTAGTCGAATTTGATTGGAATCACGTCAATGATCAAAACCTTATGAAATTTTAGTCAAATTTGATTGGAAACGAACCAATGAACAAAACCCAAGTGAAATATCCATAAAATTTGATTGGAAACGTGTCAATAAACAAAATTAGGGTGAAAATTTAGCCAAATTTGATTCGAAACATGTCGACGAACAAAACAAAGGTTCAATTTTAGTGAAATTCGATTGGAAACGCATCGACGTACCAAGCGTAGGTGAAATTTTAGTCAAATTTGATTGGAAACATGCCAACAATCAAAAACCCGATGAAACTTTACTTGAATATGATTGAAAACGAGCCTACCACAGAAACCCTGCTGAAATTTTAGTAAAATTTGATCGAAACGGTACTAACAAACCAAACTAATTTAAATTTTGGTCAAATTTGATTGGAAATGCGCCAATGAACAAAACTCGGGTGAAATTTTATTTAGATTCGATTAAAAAACACACCAACAATCAAAATGTAGATGAAATTTTAATCAAATTTGATAAAAACGTGCCAATGAACAAAACTCAGGTGAAATTTTACTCATATTTGATTGAAAACACACCAACAATTAAAACCCAGACGAAATTTTAGCCAAATTTGATTCAAGATGCGCCAACCAACAAAATCCAAATGATATTTTTGTCACGTTTGATTGGAAACACACTATTGAACAAAACCTAAGTAAAATATCTATCAATTTTGATTGGAAATGTTTTGATGATCAAAATTCAGGTGAAATATAATCAAATTTAACTGGAAACGCACCAATGAACAAAACTTAGGTGAACTTTTATTCAGATTTGATTAAAAACACACCAACCATCAAAATCGAGATGAAATTTTAGTCAAATTTGATTGGAAATGCGCCAACGATCAAAATCCTATCACCTTTATTCAGATTTGATTAAAAACACACCAACCATCAAAATCGAGATGAAATTTTAGTCAAATTTGATTGGAAATGCGCCAACGATCAAAATCCTATCACCTTTATTCAGATTTGATTAAAAACACACCAACCATCAAAATCGAGATGAAATTTTAGTCAAATTTGATTGGAAATGCGCCAACGATCAAAATCCTAATGAAATTTTTGTCAAATTTGATTGAAAACGAGGCTAAGATCAAAACCCTGATGACAATCTAGTCAAATTTTATTGGAAACGTGCCAAGACTCAAAATCTTGATGAAATTTTTGTCAAATTTGATTGGAAACACTCCAAAGATCAAAATCCTGATGAAATTTTAGTCAAATTTGATTGGAAACACGTCAATATACAAAACTGAGATGAAATTTATTCAAATTTGATTAAAAACACACCAACAATCAAAATCCAAATGATATTTAGTCAAATTTGATTTGAAATGTGCCAACGAATAAAACACAAGTGAAATTTTTGTCACATTTGATTGGAAACACACTAATGAACAAAACTCAGGCAAAATATCAATAAATTTTAATTGGAAAGGTGCCGATGAACAAAATTCGAGTTAAATGTAGTCAACTTTGATTGGAAACGTGCCAATGAACAAAACTCAGGTAAAATTTTAGTCAAATTTGATTGGGAACACGCCAATGAACAAAACCCTGTTAAAATTTTAGTCAAATTTGATTGGAAAGGAGCCAATGATCAAAATCCTGATGAAATTTTTGTGAAACTTGATTGAAAATGAGGCAACGGTCAAAACTTTGATGAAATTATAGTTAAGTTTGATTGGAAACTTGCTAAGACTCAAAAACGCGATGAAATTTTTGTCAAAATTAATTGGAAACACTTGAACGATCAAAACCTAATAAAATTTTAGTTAAATTTGTTTGGAAACGCGATAACGATCAAAATCCAGGTGAAATATTCTTAAAATTTTATTGGAAAAAGGCCAATAAACAAAATCCTGGTGAAAATTTTGTCAAATTTGATTCAAAATGTGTCGACGAGGAAAACGCCCGTTAAATTTTAGTCAAATTCGATTGGGTATCAACGTACCAAGCGCAGGTGAAATTTTAGTCAAATTTGATTGAAAACGCGCCAATAATCAAAACCCTGATGAAACTTTACTTGAATATGATTGAAAACGTGCCAACCATCAAAACCTTGATGAGATTTTAGTAAAATTTGATTGGAAAGGTGCCAATGAACAAAATCTAATTCAAATTTTAGTCAAATTTGATTGAAAACGCGCCAATGAACAAAACACATGTGAAATTTGATTTAGATTCCATTAAAAACACACCAACAATCAAAATCCAGATAAAATTTGAATCAAATTTGATCGAAAACGTGCCAATCAACAAAACTCAGGTGAAATTTTATTCAGATTTGATTGAAAACAGACTAACAATCAAATC
This sequence comes from Olea europaea var. sylvestris, assembly GCF_002742605.1. Taxonomy (NCBI): domain Eukaryota; kingdom Viridiplantae; phylum Streptophyta; class Magnoliopsida; order Lamiales; family Oleaceae; genus Olea; species Olea europaea. Next base: position 502,380 of record NW_019264660.1, read on the forward strand.
CCAGATGAAATTTTAGTTAAACTTGATTTAAAACGGGCCAACGAACAAAATCCAAGTGAAATTTTTGTCACATTCGATTGGAAACGTGCTGATGAACAAAATTCTGGTGAAAATTATTCAAATTTGATTGGAAATGCACCAATGAACAAAACTTAGGGGATCTTTTATTCAGATTTGATTAAAAACACACCAACCATCAAAACCCAAACGAAATTTTAGTTAAATTTGATTGGAAACGTGCCAATGATCAAAATCCTAATGAGATTTTTGTCAAATTTGATTGAAAACGAGGCAACGATCAAAACCCTGGTAAAATTCCAGCCATATTTTATTGGAAACTGCCAAGACTTAAAACCCTGATGAAATTTTTATCAAATTTGATTGGAAACAAGCCAAAGATCAAAATCCTGATAAAATTTTAGTCAAATTTGATTGGAAACACACCAATATACAAAACTCAGGTGAAGTTTTATGCAGATTTGATTAAAAGCACACCAATAATCAAAATTGAAACGAAATTTTAGTCATTTGATTTGAGACGTGCCAACGAACAAAACACAAGTTAAATTCTTGTTACATTTGACTGGAAACAGACTAATGAACAAAACCCTGGTTAAATATCAATAAATTTTGATTGGAATCGTCCCGATGAACAAATTTCGAGCTAAATGTAGTCAACTGTGACTGGAAACGCGCCAGTGAAGAAAACTCAGGTGAAATTTTAGTCAAATTTGATTGGAAACACGCCAACGATGAAAACCCTGAGAAAATTTTAGTCAGATTTGTTTGGAAAGGTGCCAACGATCAAAATCCTGATGAAATTTTTGTCAAATTTGATTGAAAACGAGGCAACGATGGAAAGCTTGATGAAATTCTAGTCAAATTTTATCGGAAACGTGTCAAGACTCAAAATCCTGATGAATTTTTGTCAAATTTGATTAGAAATGAAAGTTTAGTCTAATCCGAATGGAAATGTACCAATGATCAAATCCTTGATGAAATTTTAGTCGAATTTGATTGGAATAGCGCCAACGATCAGAAGCTTATGAAAGTTTAGTCAAATTTAATTGAAAATGCACCAATGAACAAAACCTAGGTGAAATATCCGTAAAATTTGATTGGAAACATGCCAATAAACAAAATTCGGGTGAAATTTTAGTCAATTTTGATTCAAAACATGTCGAGGAACAATACGAAGGTTGAAATTTAGTCAAATTCTATTGGAAACGCATCAACATACCAAGCCTAGGTGAAATTTTAGTCAAATTTGATTAGAAAAGTGCCAACAATCAAAACCCCGATGAAATTTTACTCGAGTATGATTGAAAACGAGCCTACCATCAAACCGTGATGAAGTTTTAGTAAAATTTGATCGAAAAGGTGCCAACGAACAAAACCTAACTTAAACTTTAGTCAAATTTGAATGGAAACGTGCCAATGAGCAAAACACGTGTGAATTTTATTTAGATTCGATTAAAAACACACCAACAATCAAGACACACACGAAATTTTAATCAGATTTGATTGAAAACGTGCCAATGAACAAAACTCAGGCGAAATTTTTACTCAGATTTGATTGAAAATGCACCAACAATCAAAACCCAGATAAAATTTTAGCCAATATTGATTCAAAACATGCCGCCAAAAAAATCCAAGTGAAATTTTTGTTACATTTGATTGCAAACGCACTAATGGACAAAATCCAAACCAAATATCAGTCAATTTTGATTGGAAAAGTGCCGATGAACAAAATTCTTGTGAAATGTAGTCAAATTTGATTGGAACCACGCCAATGAACAAAACTCATGTGAACTTTTATTCATATTTGATTAAAAACACACCAACCATCAAAACCCAAATGAAATTTTAGCAAAATTTTATAGAAAATGCACCAACGATCAAAATCCTGATGAAATTTTAGTCAAATCTGATTGGAAACGCGCCAATGAACAAAATTCATGCAAACTTTTATCTAGATTTGATTAAAAACAAATCAACTATCAAGACCCAGATGAAATTTTATTCAAATTTGATTGGAAATGTACCAATGATCAAAATGCTGATGAATTTTTTGTCAAATTTGATTAAAAACGAGGTAACAATCAAAACCCTGATAAATTCTAGTCAAATTTTTTTGGAAACGTGCCAAGACTCAAAACTCGGATGAAATTTTTGTCAAATTTGATTGGAAACACGCCAAAGATCAAAATCCTCATAAAATTTTAGTAAAATTTAATTGGAAACACGCCAAAGATCAAAATCCTAATGAAATTTTAGTCAAATTTGATTGGAAACACGCCAATATACAAAACTCAGGCAAAGTTTTATTCAGATTTGGCTAAAACCACAACAACAATCAAAATCCAAATGAAATTTTAGTGAAATTAGATTTGAAACGTGCCAATGAACAAAACACAAGTGAAATTGTTGTCACATTTGGTAGGAAACACACTAATGAACAAAACCCAGGTTAAATATCAGTAAATTTTTATTGGAATCGTCCCGATGAACAAAATCCGGGTTAAATTAGTCAACTGTGATTGGAAATGCGCCAGTGAACAAAACTCAGGTGAAATTTTAGTCAAATTTGAATGGGAACGCGCCAACGATGAAAACCCTCATAAAATTTTAGTCAAATTTGGTTGGAAAGATGCTAACGATCAAAATCCTGATGAAATTGTTGTCAAATTTGATTGAAAACGAGGCAACGATCGAAACCCTGATGAAATTCTAGTCAAAATTTACTAGAAATGTGTCGAGACTCAAAATCCTGATGAATTTTTATCAAATTTGACTGGAAACACTTCAAAGAAGAAAACCTTGATGAAAGTTTAGTCGAATCCGAATGGAAATGTACCAACGATCAAATCCTTAATGAAATTTTAGTCAAATTTGATTGGAAATGCACCAATGAACAAAACCTGGGTGGAATATCCGTAAAATTTGATTGGAAACATGCCAATAAACAAAATTCGGGTAAAAGTTTAGTCAAATTTGATTTGAAACATGTCGAGGAACAATAAGAAGGTTGAATTTAGTCAAATTCAATTGGAAACGCATCAACATACCAAGCGTAAGTGAAATTTTAGTCAAATTTGATTGGAAACGCGCCAACAATCGAAACCCTAATGAAATTTTACTCGAATATGATTGAAAACATGCCTACCATCAAACCGTGATGAAGTTTTAGTAAATTTTGATCGAAAAGGTGCCAACGAACAAAACCTAATTTAAACTTTAGTCAAATTTGATTGGAAACGTGCCAATGAACAAAACACGTGTAAAATTTTATTTAGATTCGATTAAAAACACACCAACAATCAAAACAATCAAGAAATTTTAATCAAATTTGATTGAAAACGTGCTAATAAACAAAACTCAGGCGAAATTTTTATTCAGATTTGATTGAAAATGAACCAACAATCAAGACCCAGATGAAATTTTAGCCAATTTTGATTCAAAACCCGTTGACGAGCAAAATCCAAGTGAAATTTTTGTTACATTTGATTGGAAACGCACTATTGGACAAAATGCAAATCAAATATTTATCAATTTTGATTGGAAAAGTGCCGATGAACAAAATTATGGTGAAATGTAGTCAAATTTGATTGGAATCGCGCCAATGAAAAAAACTCACGTGAACTTTTATTCGTATTTGATTAAAAACACACCAACCATCAAAACCCACATGAGATTTTCGTCAAATTTGAATGGAAACGCACCAACGATCAAAATTCTGATGAAATTTTAGTCAAATTTGATTGGAAACGCACCAATGATCAAAATCCTGATGAAATTTTTGTCAGATTTGATTAAAAACGAGGTAACGATCGAAACCCTGATTAATTCTAGTCAAATTTTTTTGGAAACGTGCCAAGACTCAAAACCATGATGAAATTTTTGTCAAATTTGGTTGGAAACAAGCCAAAGATCAAAATCCAAATAAAATTTTAGTCAAATTTGATTGGAAAGGTGCCAACGATCAAAATCTTGATGAATTTTTTTTTTTCAAATTTGATTGAAAACAAGGCAACGATCAAAAGCTTAATGAAATTCTAGTCAAATTTTATTATAAATGTGTCAAGACTCAAAATCCTGATGAAATTTTTGGCAAATTTGATTGGAAACACTCCAAAGAACATAACCTTGATGAAAGTTTTGTTGAATTCGAATGGAAATGTACCACTGATCAAATCCCTGATGAAATTTTAGTCGAACTTGATTGGAATCGCTCCAATGATCAGAACCTAATGAAATTTTAGTCAAATTTGATTGGAAACGCACCAATGAACACAATCCAGGTGAAATATCTGTAAAATTTGATTGGAAACATGCCAATAAACAAAATTCGGGTAAATCTAGTCAAATTTGATTTGAAACATGTCGAAGAACTAAATGATGTTAAATTTTAGTCAAATTTGATTGGAAATGAGCCAACAATCAAAAACCTGATGAAACTTTACTTGAATATGATTGAAAACGCGCCTACCATCAAAACACTATTGAAATTTTAGTAAAATTTGATCGAAAAGGTGCTAACAAAGAAAACTAATTTAAATTTTGGTCAAATTTGATTGGAAACACGCCAATGAACAAAATCCAGGTGAAATTTCATTTAGATTCGATTAAAAACACACCAACAATCAAAACCTAGATGAAATTTTAATCAAATTTGATAAAAAAAAAAAGTGCCAATGAAAAAAACTCAGGTGAAATTTTATTTAGATTTGATTGAAAACACACAAACAATCAAAACCCAGATGAAATTTTAGTCACATTTGATTCCAAATGCACTGACAAACAAAATCCAAGTGATATTTTTGTCACATTTGATTGGAAAGACACTAATGAACAAAACCTAAATCAAATATCACTCAACTTTGATTTGAAATGTGCTGATGAACAAAATTCGAGTAAAATGTATTCAAATTTATTTGGAAATGCGCCAATGAAAAAAATTCAGGTGAATTTTTATTTAGATTTGATTAAAAACACACCAACCATCAAAACCCAGATGAAATTTTAGTCAAATTTGATTGGAAACGCACCAATGATCAAAATCCTAATGAAAATTTTGTCAAATTTGATTGAAAACGAGGCAAAGATCAAAACCCTCATGAAAATCTAGACAAATTTTCTTGGAAACGTGCCAAGACTCAAAATCTTGATGAAATTTTTGTCAAATTTGATTGGAAACACTCCAATGATCAAAATTCAGATGAAATTTTAGTCAAATTTGTTTGGAAACGCGCCAATATACAAAACTCAGATGAAATTTATTTAGATTTGATTAAAAACAAACCAACAATCAAAATCCAAATGATATTTTTGTCAAATTTGATTTGAAATGTGCCAACGAATAAAGCACAAGTGAAATTTTTATCACATTTGATTGGAAAAACACTAATGAACAAAACCCAGGTAAAATAACAGTAAATTTTGATTGGAAACGTGCCGATGAACAAAATCCGAGTTAAATGTAGTCAATTTTGATTGGAAATGTGCCAATGAACCAAACTCAAGTGAAATTTTAGTCAAATTTGATTGGGAACAGGCCAATGATCAAAACCCTGTTAAAATTTCAGCCAAATTTGATTGGAAAGGAGCCAACGATCAAAATCCTGATGAAATTTTTGTGAAATTTGATTGAAAACGAGGCAACGGTCAAACTTTGATGAAATTATAGTTAAGTTTCATTGGAAATGTGCTAAGACTCAAATCCCTGATGAATTTTTTGTCAAAATGAATTGGAAACACGCGAACGATCAAAACCTGATAAAATTTTAGTTAAATTTGTTTAAAAATGCGCCAACGATCAAAATCCAGGTGAAATATTCTTAAGATTTGATTGGAAACGTGTCAATAAACAAAATACGGGTGAAATTTTGGTCAAATTTGATTCAAAACTTGTCAACAAGCAAAACGTAGGTTAAATTTTAGTCAAATTCGATTGGAAACGCATCAACATACTAAGCACTGGTGAAATTTTAGTCAAATTTGATTAGAAACGCGCCAACAATCAAAACCCCGATGAAACTTTACTTGAATATGATTGAAAACGTGCCAACCATCAAAACCTTGACGAAATTTTAGTAAAATTTTGATTGGAAAGGTGCCAACGACCAAAGCTTATTCAATTTTTTGTCAAATTTGATTGGAAATGCGCCAATGAACATAACTTACGTGAAATTTTATCGAAATTTGATTAAAAACACACTAACAATCAAAACCAAGATGAAATTCTAGTCAAATTTTATTGAAAACGTACTAATGAACAAAACTCAGGTGAAATTTTATTCAGATTTGATTGAAAATACACCAACAATCAAAGCCCAGATGAAATTTTAGTTAAATTGGATTCAAAACGCGCCGACAAAAAAAACCCAAGTGGAATTTTTGTCACATTTGATTGGAAATGCCCTAATAAACAAAACCCTGGTTAAATATCAGTAAATCTGGATTGGAAACGTGCCGATGAACAAAATTGAAGTGAAATGTAGTCAAATTTGACTGGAAACACGCTAATGAACAAAAGTCAGGTAAATTTTTCATCAAATTAGATTGGAAACACGCCAAAAATCAAAACATTGATAAAATTTTAGTTAAATTTTATTGGAAACGCGTCAACGATCACAAATCTTAGTGAAATTTTTGTCAAATTTGATTGAAAATGAAGCAACGATCAAAATTCTGATGAAATTCTAGTCAAATTTTATTGGAAATGTGTCAAGACTCAAAATCCTGATGAAATTTCTTCAAATTTGATTGGAAACACTCCAAAGAACAAAACCTTGACGAAAGTTTAGTCAATTCGAATGGAATGTACCAACGATCAAACCCCTGATGAAATTTTAGTCGAATTTGATTGGAATCGCGCCAACGATCAAAACCTTATGAAATTTTAGTCAAATTTGATTGGAAACACACCAATGAACAAAACCCAGGTGAAATATCCATAAAGTTTGATTGGAAACGTGCCAATAAACAAAATTCGGGTGAAATTTTAGTCAAATTTAATTTGAAACATGTCGCGGAACAAAACGAAGGTTAAATTTTAGTCAAATTCGATTGGAAACGCATCAACCTACCAAGTGTAGGTGAAATTTTAGTCAAATTTGATTGAAAACGGGCCAACAATCAAAACTTTAACAAAATTTTACTCCAATATGATTGAAAAAGCGCCAACCATCAAAACCCTGATGAAATTTTAGTAAAATTTGATCGAAAAGATGCAATGAACAAAAACTAATTTAAATTTTAGTCAAATTTGATTGGAAATGGGCCAATGAACAAAACTCAGGTGAAATTTTTTTTAGATTCGATTAAAAACACACCAACAATCAAAACCCAGATGAAATTTTAATCAAATCTGATCGGAAACGTGCCAATGAACAAAACTCTGGTGAAATTTTATTTAGATTTGATTGAAAACACACCAACAATCAAAACCCAGATGAATTTTTTGTCAAATTTGATTCAAAATGCGCCGACGAACAAAAATCAAGTGAAACTTTTGTCACATTTGATTGGAAACGCACTAATGAACAAAACCCAAATCAAATATCACTCAACTTTGATTGGAAATGTGCCGATAAACAAAATTCCGGTGAAATGTAATCAAATTTAATTGGAAATGCGCCAATGAAAAAAATCATGTGAATTTTTATTCAAATATGATTAAAAACACACCAACCATCAAAACTCAGATGAAATTTTAGCCAAATTTGATTCGAAATGGGCTAACGATCAAAATCCTGATGAAATTTTGTTCAAATTTGATTGAAAACGAGACAACGATCAAAACTCTGATGAAATTCGAGTCAAATTTTATTGGAAACGTACCAAGACTCAAAACCCTGATGAAATTTTTGTCAAATTTGATTGGAAACATGTCAAAGATCAAAATCCTAATGAAATTTTAGTCAAATTTGATTGGAAACGCGCCAATGAACAAAACTCAGATGAACTTTTATTCATATTTGATTAAAGACACACCAACCATCAAGACCCAGATGAAATTTTAGTCAAATTTGATTGAAAATGTGCCAACGATCAAAATTCTGATGAATTTTTTGTCAAATTGGATAGAAAACGAGGCAACGATCAAAACTCTGATCAAATTCTAGTAAAATTTTATTGGGAATGGGCCAAGACTCAAAACTCTGATGAAATTTTTGTCAAATTTGATTGGAAACATGCCAAAGATCAGAATTCTGATGAAATTTTAGTCAAATTTGAATGAAAACGTGCCAATATACATGTGACGCCCCGAACTTGAGCTTCGAGTGTCACGTACTAAACATAAAAACTGCTGCCTTCGCTACGTGTAAATACTGTTAAATAAAAGTATTACATGTTAGAAATTTATTTTCAATTTGGTAAAATATCTCTCATAAAATTTAATGGCCAGCAGAAGTGAATATCGACATGAAATTATACTTTACATTTATGGACTCGGCACTGCCACGGTTAGTTGGGGCAGCAAGTTGAACTATTTTTATAAAATTCATCCCAACTCCATTTTCTATGAAATTTGTGGCATTAGAAAGATATTTTCAAGTAATTTTCTAGGTTAAAATATGAAAAATTTCCAAGATCATATGATATGGGCGTTTTACTGAAAATAGTGAGGTATTGCACAGAAAGTTCAGATTGACCCTTCAACGCTTAAAAATTCATATCTCAGGCCACGGATATCCAAATTGAGTGATTCTTGCACCCATATTAATACAACTCAAAGAGGAACACAAAAATATTTTTAGAGTCTCAAATAGAAGTTTATGGAGTCAGAAATAATGTTTTGAAGTTGACCCAAAAACTGTCCCGTTTCTGCCTTTTTATCACTTGCAAGGGAAAGTCTAAAAAAAAAAAAACGTCTCTTAACATAACATGGAAGATATGATTACATAATTTACTTTCGGTACCATATTACATCATGTCTTATACATTTTTTATATAATAACATAAGAAAAACATATGGAAAGCAATCAAACAAAACATACAAAGAAGAAACTTCGATGTAAAATAACTTTGTCCTTAACCCATCATCGATTATGCCGACTAACTTCCACCAACTCCACAATTATGGATCTGAAAATTTAGTATGGAATACTATGAGTATAAAGAATACTCAGTAAGATACCATGCTTGGATTTAACATGTTAATACTATACAAAAGAATGCATTCAAACACATACTTGCACATTCCGGCTTGCCGGTGCCCTTCGAACTTGTCCTAAGGCATAAATAGATATCTAACTTTGTGGACTTGTCCACGTCTTTCATATTGTGGTTTTCATGCATAGCTTAAGCACAAATATTACCATAAAATCCTACCACTTAAGCATAGAAAATATCTTACTGTAAAACTTGAAGGAATTTCGGTTGAAAGATGAATTGAGAGTGCTAGACTTTGTCCCCTTTTCCTCACATATTCACTGCCCTTTCTTACAAGTGATATTCTTTTTTTTTTTTGCAAGGGAATTAAATGGCAGCAACATTTCTTATTTAAAGATAAGAGGACTTAATGATTAAGTAAAGGTGACTCTTCAACAATTGTCTCCACGTGGGTTGCATGGATGCACTTCATAAATTTAATTAAACACCTCATGCTTAAGTTAAACACTTCATGCTTGCCTTAGCCACCTCATGCTTGCTTGTTACCTCACTACAAAGATAATATTCTACTCTCGGCCAAGTGGAAAAAAAATGCTTATCTTTAGTAACTAGGTGTAAAATTTGACATTCATCCCAAACCCCTAATTAACTAATTTTGGTAAACTTTTAATAAATCAACCAATGCAAATTTGGCAACCATTAATAATTTTGGCCATACTAAATTTCGAAAAGTTAAATTGCTATCCTAAAAATTAAATGAGCACAAAATTTCGGAGTATTACAATACAAAACTCAAGTGAAGTTTTATTCAGATTTGATTAAAAGCACACCAACAATCAAAATCTAGATGAAATCTTAGTCAAATTTGATTTGAAATGTGCCAATGAACAAAACACAAGTGAAATTTTTGTCACATTTGATTTGAAATGCACTAATGAACAAAACTCAAGTCAAATATCAGTAAATTTTGATTAAATACGTGCCGATGAACAAAATTCGAGTGAAATGTAGTAAAATTTGATTGGAACGGGCCAATGAACAAAACTTAGGTAAATTTTTCGTCAAACTAGATCAAAAATATGCGAAAGATCAAAATCCTGATAAAATTTTAGTTAAACTTGATTGGAAATGTGCCAACGATCAAAATCCTGAAGAAATTTTTGTCAAATTTGATTGAAAATGAGGCAAAGATCAAAACCTTGATGAAATCCTAGTCAAATTTTATTGGAAACGCGCTAAGACTTAAAACCCTGATGAATTTTTTGTCAAATTTGATTGGAAACATGTCAAAGAACAAAACCTTAATGAAATTTTAATTGAATTCAATTGGAAATGCGCCAACGATCAAATCCCTGATGAAATTTTAGTGGAACTTGATTGAAATCGCTCCAACGATCAGAATGTTATCAAATTTTAGTCAAATTTGATTAGAAATGCACCAATGAACAAAATCCAGTGAAATATCTGTAAAATTTGATTGGAAATGTGCCAATAAATAAAATTCGGGTGACATTTTAGTCAATTTTGATTGAAAACGCACCAACGATGAAAACAATGAAAAAAATTTAGTCAAATTTGATTGAAAAAGCGCCAACCATCAAAATCCTGATGAAATTTTTATCAAATTTGAATGAAAACAAGGCAATGATCAAAATCATGATGAAATTGTAGTCAAATTTTATTAGAAACGTGCCAAGACTAAAAACCCTGATTAAATTTTTGTCAAATTTGATAGGAAACACGACAAAGAACAACACTTTGATGAAATTTTAGTCAAATTCGATTGGAAAATCCCTGATGAAATTTTAGTCGAATTTGATTGGAATCGCACCAACGATCAGAACCTTATGAAATTTTAGTCAAATTTGATTGAAAATGCACCAAGGAACAAAACCCAGGTAAAATATCCATAAAATTTGATTGGAAATGTGCCAATAAACAAAATTCGGGTGAAATTTTAGTCAAATTTGATTCGAAACGTGCCGACAAACAAAACACGAGTTAAATTTTAGTCAAATTCGATTGGAAAGGCAAAATCATACCAAGCGTAGGTGAAATTTTAGTTAAATTTGATTAGAAACGCACCAACAATTAAAACCCTAAAGAAAGTTTACTCGAATATGATTGAAAACATGCCAACCATCAAAACCTTGATGAAATTTTAGAAAACTTTGATCGAAAAGGTGCCAATGAACAAAACCTAATTTAAATTTTAGTCAAATTTGATTGGAAACACGCAAATGAACAAAATCTAGATGAAATTTTTGTCAAATTTGATTCGAAATGTGCCAATGAACAAAACTCAAGTGAAATTTTATTTAGATTTGATTAGAAACACACCTACAATCAAAAATTCAAATGAAATTTAATCAAATTTGATCGAAAACGAGCCAATGAACGAAACTCAAGTGAAATTTTATTTAGATTTGATTGAAAACAAACCAACAATCAAAACCCAGATGAAATTTTAGTCAAATTTGATTCAAAGCGCGTCGAAGAACAAAACACAATTGAAATTTTTGTCATGTTAGATTGGAAATGCACTAATGAACAAAACTAGGTTAAATGTAGTCAAATTTTGATTAGAAATGCGCCAATAAACAAATCTCAGGTAAAATTTTCATCAAATTAAATTGGAAACATGCCAACGATCAAAACTGTGATAAAATTTTAATTAAATTTGATTGGAAACGTGCCAACGATCAAAATCCTAATGAATTTTTTGTCAAATTTGATTGAAAACGAGGCAAAGATCAAAACCCTGATGAAATTCTAGTCAAATTTTATTGGAAACGTGCCAAGACTCCAAGCCCTGATGAAATTTTTGTCAAATTTGATTGGAAACACCTCAAAGAACAAAACCTTGGTGAAGTTTTAGTTGAATTCGATTGGAAAAGCGCCAACGATCAAATCTCTGATGAAATTTTAGTCGAACTAGATTATAATCGCTCTAATGATCATAACCATATGAAATTTTAGTCAAATTTGATTAGAAACAACCAATGAACAAAATTCAATGAAATATCCGTAAAATTTGATTGGAAACGGGCCAATAAACAAAATCCGAGTGACATTTTAGTCAAACTTGGTTGAAAATGAGCCAACGATGAAAACCCTAAAAAAATTTAGTCAAATTTGATTGGAAACATGCCAACTGTCCAAATCCTACTGAAATTTTTGTCAAATTTGATTTTTAACGAGGCAATAATAAAAACCGTGATGAAAGTCTAGTCAATTTTTTTTGGAAACGTGCAAAGACTAAAAACCCTGATGAAATTTTAGTTAAATTTGATAGGAAACACACCAAAGAACAAAACTTTGATGAAATTTTAGTCAAATTCGCTATGAAACGCGTCAACGATCAAATCCCTAATGATATTTTAGTCGAATTTGATTGGAATCACGCCAACGATCAGAACCTTATGAAATTTTAGTCAAATTTGATTGAAAACGCATCAATGAACAAAACGTAGGTGAAATATTTGTAAAATTTGATTGGAAACATGCCAGTAAACAAAATTCAGGTAAAATTGTAGTCAAATTTGATTCGAAACGTGCCGACAAACAAAACGCGGGCTAAATTTTAATCAAATTCGATTGGAAACGCATCATCGTACTAAGTGCAGGTGAAATTTTAGTTAAATTTGATTGGAAACGCACTAACAATCAAAAATCCGATGAAAGTTTAATCGAATATGATTGAAAACGCGCCAACCATCAAAACCTTGAAGAAATTTTAGTAAAATTTGATCGAAATGGTGCCAACGAACAAAACCTAATTTAAATTTTAGTCAAATTTGGTTGGAAATGCGCAAATGAACAAAATCTAGGTAAAAATTTTATCAAATTTGATTGTAAACGCGCCAATGAACAAAACTCGGGTGAAATTTTATTTAGATTTGATTACAAACACACCAACATTCAAATGCCTAGATTAAATTTTAATCAAATTTGATCGAAAACGAGCCAACGAACAAAACTCAGGTGAAATTTTAGTCAGATTTGATTGAAAACACACCAACAATCAAAATCTAGATGAAATTTTAGTCAAATTTGATTCAAAACGCGTCGATGAACAAAACACAAGTGAAATTTTGTCACGTTAGATTGGAAACACACTATTGAACAAAACCAAGTTAAATATCTGTAAATTTTGGGTGAAATGTAGTCAAATTTGATTGGAAATGCGCCAATGAACAAATCTCTGGTAAAATTATCGTCAAATTAGATTGGAAACATGCCAACGATCAAAACCCTTATAAAATTTTAGTCAAATTAGATTGGAAACGCGCCAACGCTCAAAATTCTGATGAAATTTTTTTCAAATTCGATTGAAAACTAGGCAACGATCAAAACCCTGATGAAATTCTAGTCAAATTTTATTGGAAACGTGTTAAGACTCGGAATCTTGATGAAATTTTTGTCAAATTTGATTGGAAACAATCCAAAGAACAAAACCTCGATGAAAGTTTAGTCAAATTCGATTCAAAACATGCCAATGATCAAAGCCCTGATGAAATTTTAGTCGAATTTGATTGGAATCGTATTAACGATCAAAATCTTATGAAATTTTAGTCAAATTTGATTGGAAACGCACCAATGAACAAAACCAAGGTGAAATATCCGTAAAATTTGATTGGAAACATGCTAATGAACAAAATTCGGGTGAAATTTTAGACAAATTTGATTCTAAACATGTCGAGGAAAAAATGGAAGTTAAATTATAGTCAAATTCAATTGGAAATGTATCAACGTACCAAGTACAGGTGAAATTTTAGTCAAATTTGATTGAAAACACGCCAACCATCAAAACCCTGATGAAATTTTAGTAAAATTTGATCGAAAAGGTGCCAACGAACAAAACCTAATTTAAATTTTAGTCAAATTTGATTGGAAACGCGCCAATGAACAAAACTCAGGGGAAATTTATTTAGATTCAATTAAAAACACAACAACAATCAAATCCCAAATGAAATTTTAATCAAATTTGATCGGAAACGTGCTAATGAACAAAACTCTGGTAAAATTTTATTTAGATTTGATTGAAAACACACCAACAATCAAAACCTAGATGAAATTTTAGTCGAATTTAATTCAAAACGCGTCGACGAACAAAATCCAAGTGAAATTTTCATCACATTTGATTGGAAATGCACTAATGAACAAAACTCAAATCAAATTCCCGTCAATTTTAATTGGAAACGTGCTGGTGATCGAAATTCGGGTGAAGTGTAGTCAAATTTGATTGGAAATGCGTCAATGAACAGAACTCAGGTGAACTTTTATTCAGATTCATTAAAAGCATACCAACCATCAAAGCCCAGATGAAATTCTAGTCAATTTTGACTGGAAACGTGCCAACGATCAAAGTCCTGATCAAATTTTTGTCGAATTTGATTAAAAACGAGGCAATGATCAAAGCCCTAATGAAATTCTAGTCAAATTTTATTGAAAATGTGCCAAGACTAAAAACTCTAATGAATTTTTTGTCAAATTTGATTGGACATACGCCAAAGATCAAAATTTTGATGTGATTTTAGTCAAATTTGATTGGAAACGCGCCAATGAACAAAACTTAGGTGAACTTTTATTCAAATTTGATTAAAACCACACCAACTATCAAGACTCGGATGAAATATTAGTCAAATTTGATTGGAAATACGCCAACGATCAAAATCCTGATGAAATTTTTGTCATATTTGATTGAAAATGAGTCAACGATCAAAACCCTGATGAAATTCTAGTCAAATTTTATTGGAAATGTGCCAAGACTCAAAACCCGGATGATTTTTTTGTCAAATTTGATTGGAAACATGCCAAAGATAAAAATCTCGATGAAATTTTAGTCAAATTTGATTGGAAACGTGCCAATAAACAAAGCTCAGGTGAAGTTTTATTCAGATTTGATTAAAAACTCCCCAACAATCAAAATTTAGATTAAATTTTACTCAAAATTGATTTGAAATGTGCCAACGAACAAAACACAAGTGAAATTTTTGTCACATTTTATTGGAAACGCACTAATGAACAAAACTCAGGTTAAATATTAGTAAATTTTGATTGGAAACGTACCAATGAACAAAATTCAAGTGAAATGTAGTAAAATTTGAATTGGAAACGAGCCAATGAACAAAACTCAGGTAAAATTTTCATCAAATTAGATTGGAAACACGGCAAATATCAAAATCCTGATGATATTTTCGTCAAATTTGATTAGAAACGTGCCAACGACAAAAATTTTGATGATATTTTTGTGAAATTTGATTGAAAATGAGGCAAAGATCAAAATTCGGATGAAATTCTAGTCAAATTTTATTAGAAACGTGCCAAGACTCAAAATCCTGATGAAATTTTTATCAAATTTGATTGGAAACAAGCCAAAGAACAAAACCTTGATGAAATTTCGGTGGAATTCGATTGGAAACGCGTCAACGATCAAATTTTACTGGAAACGCGCCAACTATCGAAATTCTGATGAATTTTTTGTCAAATTTGATTGAAAAAGAGGCAATGATCAAAACCCTGGTGAAATTCTAATCAAAATTTAATGAAAACATGCCAAGACTCAAAACGCTAATGAAATTTTTGTCAAATTTGGTAGGAAACACGGAAAATAACAAAACCTTGATGAAATTTTAGTCAAATTCGATAGGAAATGCGTCAACGATCAAATCCTTGATGAAATTTTAGTCGAATTTGACTGGAATCGGGCCAACGATGGAACTTTATGAAATTTAGTTAAATTCGATTGGAAACGAACCAATGAACAAAACCTAGGTAAAATATCCATAAAAGTTGATTGGAAATGTGTCAACAAACAAATTCGGGTAAAATTATAGTCAAATTTGATTCGAAACGTGTCGAGAAACAAAACACGGGTTAAATTTTAGTCAAATTCGATTGGTAACACATCATCGTACCAAGCGCAAGTGAAATTTTAGTTAAATTTGAATGGAAATGCACCAACAATCAAAATCAAGATGGAAGTTTCCTTGAATATGATTGAAAACACACTAACCATCAATACCTAGATGAAATCTTAGTAAAATTTATCGGAAAGGTGCCAACGAACAAAGCCTAATTTAAATTTTAGTCAAATTTGATTGGATACGTGTCAATGAACAAAACTCAGGTGAAATTTTATTTAGATTCGATTAAAAACACACCAACAATCAAATCCCAGATGAAATTTTAATCAAATTTGACTAGAAACATGCCAGTGAACAAAACTCTAGTGAAATTTTATTCAGATTTGATTGAAAAAAAACCAGCAATCAAAATCTAGATGAAATTTTAGTCAAATTTGATTCAAAATGCACCGACGAACAAAATCCAAGTGAAATTTTTATATCTTTTGATTGGAAACGCACTAATGAAATCAGTAAATTTAGATTGGAAACATTCCGATGAACAAAATTCGAGTGAAATATAGTCAAATTTGATTGGAAATGCGCCAATGAACAAAACTCAAGTAAACTTTTATTCAAATTTGATTAAAAGCACACCAACAATCAAAACCCAGATAAAATTTTAGTCAAATTTGATTGGAAACACACCAACGATCAAAATCCTAATGAAATTTTTGTCAAATTTGATTAAAAACGAGGCAACGATCAAAACCCTAATGAAATTCTAGTTAAATTTTATTGGATACGTGCCAAGACTCAAAACCTTGATGAAATTTTTGTCAAATTTGATTGGAAACACACCAAAGATCAAAATCCTGATTAAATTTTAGTCAAATTTGATTGGAAACGCACCAATATACAAAACTCGGTGAAATTTTATTCAGATTTGATTAAAAACACACCAACAATCAAAATTCAGATGAAATTTTAGCTAAATTTGATTTGAAACATACCAACGAACAAAACACAAATGAAATCTTCGTTACATTTGATTGGAAACGCATTAATGAACAAAACTCGGGTTAAATATCAGTAAATTTTGATTGGAAACGTGCGAATGAACAAAATTCGGGTTAAATGTAGTCAACATTGATTGGAAATGCGCCAATGAACAAAACTCAGGTGAAATTATAGTCAAATTTATTTGGAACACGCCAACGATCAAAACCCTGATAAAATTTTAGTCAAATTTGATTGGAAAGGTGCCAATAATCAAAATCTTGATAAAATTTTTGTGAAGTTTGATTCAAAATGAGTTAACGATCAAAATTCTGATGAAATTCTAGTTAAATTTTATTGGAAACGTGCCAAGACTCAAAACCCCGATGAAACTTTTGTCAATTTAATTGGAAACACGTCAACTATCAAAACCTTGATAAAATTTTAGTCAAATTTGTTTGGAAACGCGCCAACAATCAAAATTCAAGTGAAATATCCATAAAATTTGATTGGAAACATGCCAATAAACAAAATTCAGGTGAAATTTTGGACAAATTTGATTCGAAGCGTGTCGACAAACAAAATACCGGTTAAATTTCAGTCAAATTCAATTGGAAATGCATTAACGTACTAAGCGCAGGTGAAATTTTAGTCAAATTATATTGGAAATGCGCCAGCAATCAAAACTCCGATTAAACTTCACTCGAATATGATTGAAAACGTTCCAACGAACAAAACCTAATTCAAATTTTAGTCAAATTTGATTGAAAACGCGCAAATGAACAACATCCAGGTGAAATTTTTTCAAATTTGATTAAAAACACACCAATGGACATAACTTAGGTGAAATTTTATTCAAATTAGATTAGAAACACACCAACAACCAAAACCCAGATAAAGTTTTAGTCAAATTTGATTGAAAACGCACCAATGAACAAAACTCAAGTGAAATTTTATTCAGATTTGATTGAAAACACACCAATAATCAAAACCAGATGATATTTTAGTTAAATTTGATTCAAAATGCGCCGACGAACAAAACCCAAGGAAATTTTTGCAACATTTGATTGGAAATGCACTAATGAACAAATCCAGGTTAAATATCAGTAAATTTTGATTGGAAACGTGTCGATGAACAAAATTTGATTAAAATGTAGTCAAATTTGATTGGAAACGCACCAATGAACAAAACTCAGGTAAATTTTTCTTCAAATTAGATTGGAAACACACCAACGATCAGAATCCTGATAAAATTTTAGTCAAATTTGATTGGAAACACGCTAACGATCAAAATCCTAAAGAAATTTTTATCAAATTCGACTGGAAACGTGGCAACGATCAAAACCCTGAAGAGATTTGAGTCAAATTTTATTAGAAACATGTCAAGACTCAAAATCTTGATGAAATTTTTGTCAAATTTGATTGGAAACACTCTAAAGAACAAAATCTTGATGAAAGTTTAGTCGAATTCGATTCGAAACGTGACAACAATCAAAGCCCGGATTAAATTTTAGTCGAATTTGATTGGAATCGCGCCAACGATCAGAAACTTATGAAATTTTAGTCAAGTTTTATTGGAAACACACCAATGAGCAAAACCCAGGTGAAATATCCGTAAAATTTGATTGGAAACGTGCCAATAAACAAAATCTGGGTGAAATTTTAGCCAAATTTGATTCAAAACATGTCGAGGAAAAAATGAAGGTTAAATTTCAGTCATATTCGATTGGAAACGCATCAACATACCAAGTGAAGGTGAAATTTTAGTCAAATTTGATTTGAAACATGCCAACAATCAAAACCCTGATGAAATTTTACTCGAATTTGATTGAAAATGTGCCAACCATCAAAATCCTGATGAAATTTTAGTAAAATTTGATCGAAAAGGTGCCAACGATTAAAACATAATTTAAATTTTAGTCAGATTTGATTGGAAATGCACCAATGAACAAAACTCAAGTGAAATTTTATTCAAATTTGATTGAAAACACACGAACAATCAAAACCCAGATGAAATTTTAGTTAAATTTGATTCAAAATGCACCAATGAACAAAACCCAAGTGGAATTTTCATCACATTTTATTGGAAATGCACTATTGAAAAAAATTTGGGTGAAATGTAGTCAAATTTGATTTAAAACGCACCAATGATCAAAACTCAGGTGAAATTTTTGTCAAAATTGATTGAAAACACGCCAATGATCAAAATCCTCATAAAATTTTAGTCAAATTTGATTGGAAAAGCGCCAAAGATTAAAATCCTGATGAAATTTTTATCAAATTTGATTGAGAACGAGGTAATGATCAAAACCCTGATGAAATTCTAGTCAAATTTTAATGGAAATGCACCTAGACTCAAAACCTTGATGAAATTTTTGTCAAATTTGATTGAAAATGCGCCAAAGATCCAAATCCTTATGAAGTTTTAGTCAAATTTTGTTGGAAACGCGCCAATGAACAAAACTCGGGCGAAATTTTATTCAAGATTGAAAACACACCAACAATCAAAATGCAGATGAAATTTTTGTCAAATTTTGTTGGAAACACTCTAAAGAACAAAATCTTGATGAAAGTTTAGTCAAATTCGATTAGAAATGCACCAACGATCAAATCCCTAATGAAATTTTTGTTGAATTTGTTTGGAATCGCGCCAACGATCAGAACCAGATGAATTCTAGACAAATTTGATTGGAAACGCACCAATGAACAAAACCCAAGTGTAATATCCGCAAAATTTGATTGGAAACGCGCCAATAAACAAAATTCGAGTGAAATTTTAGCCAAATTTGATTCGAAACATGTCGAGGAAAGAACGAAGGTTAAATTTTAGTCAAATTCGATTGGAAACACATCAACATACCAAGCGCAGGTTAAATTTTAGTCAAATTTGATTGGATATGCGCCAACAATCAAAACTCTGATGAAATTTTACTCGAATATGATTGAAAATGCGCCAATCATCAAAAGGTGCCAACGATCAAAACCTAATTTAAATTTTAGTCAAATTTGCTTGAAAATGTATCGATGAACAAAACTCAGGTGAAATTTTATTCATATTTGATTGAAAACACACGAACAATCAAAATCCAGATGAAATTTTAGTAAGATTTGATTCAAAATGTGCCAACGAACAAAACCTAAGTGGAATTTTCGTCACATTTTATTGGAAATGCACTAATGAACAAAATTTGGGTGAAATGTAGTCAAATTTGATTTCAAACGCACCAATGATCAAAACTCAGGTGAAATGTTTGTCAAATTTGATTGAAAACACGCTAATGATCAAAACCCTCATAAAGTTTCAGCCAAATTTGAATGGAAACGTACCAACGATCAAAATCCTGATGAAATTTTTGTCAAATTTGATTGAAGATGAGGCAACGTTCAAAACCCTGATGAAATTCTAGTCAAATTTTATTGGAAATGTACCTAGACTCAAAACTCTAATGAAATTTTTGTCAAATTTGATTAGAAACATGACAAAGATCCAAATCTTGATGAAATTTTAGTCAAATTTTGTCGGAAACGCACCAATGAGCAAAACTCAGGTGAAATTTTATTCAAATTTGATTGAAAACAAACCAACAATCAAAATCCAGAAGAAATTTTTGTCAAATTTTGTTGGAAACACTCCAAAGAACAAAATCTTGATGAAAGTTTAGTCGAATTCGAATGGAAATGCGCTAACAATCAAATCCCTAATGAATTTTTTGTCGAATTTGATTGGAATCGCGCTAACGATCAGAACCATATGAATTCTAGAAAAATTTGATTGGAAACGCACCAATGAACAAAACCCAAGTGTAATGGTCGTAAAATTTGATTGGAAACACGCTAACGATCAAATCCCTGATGAAATTTCAGTCGAATTTGATCGAAATCGCGCTAGCAATCAGAACCTTATGAAATTTTAGTCAAATTTGGTTGGAAACGCACCAATGAACAAAACCAAGGTGAAATATCTGTAAAATTTGATTGGAAATGCGCTAATAAACAAAATTCGCGCGAAATTTTAGCCAAATTTTATTCGAAACATGTCAAGGAAAAAAACGAAGGTTAAATTTTAGTCAAATTCGATTGGAAACACATCAACGTACCAAACACATGTTAATTTTTAGTCAAATTTGATTGGAAGAGTGCCAACAATCAGAACCCCGATAAAATTTTACATGAATATGATTGAAAATGCGCCAACCATCGAGACCCTGATGAAATTTTCGTAAAATTTGATCGAAAAAGTGCCAACGAACAAAACCTAATTTAAATTTTAGTCAAATTTGATTGGAAACACGCCAATAAAGAAAACTCAGGCGAAATTTTATATAGATTCGATTAAAAATAGACCAACAATCAAATCCTTGATGAAATTTTAATCAAATTTGATTAGAAATGTGCCAATGAACAAACCTTTGGTAAAATTTTATTCAAATTTGATTAAAAACATACCAACAATCAAAACCCAGATGAAATTTTAGTTAAATTTGATTCAGAACACGCCAATGAAAATAATCCAAGTGAAATTTTTATCACATTTGATAGGAAAGGTGTCAACGAACAAAAACCTAATTTGAATTCGAGTCGAATTTGATTGAAAATGAGCAAATGAACAAAATTCATGTAAGATTTTTGTCAAATTTGATTAGGAAGGCACCAATGAACAAAACTCTGGTGAAATTTCATTCAGATTTGATTGAAAAGACACAAATAATCAAAATCCAAATGAAATTTCTATCAAATTTTGTTGGAAACACTCCAAAGAACAAAATCTTGATGAATGTTTAGTCGAATTCAATTCGAGATGGGCCAACGATCAAATCCCTGATGAAATTTTTGTTGAATTTGATTGGAATCGCCCCAACGATCAGAACCTTATGAGATTTTAGTCAAATTTGATTGGAAACGCACCAATGAACAAAACCCAAGTGAATTATCCGTAAAATTTGATTGGAAACGTGCCAATAAACAAAATTTGGGTGAAATTTTAGTTAAATTTGATTCGAAACGTGTCAAGGAATAAAACGCAGGTTAAATTTTAGTCAAATTCGATAGTCAAATTCGATTGGAAATGCATCAATGTACCAAGCGCAGTTGAAATTTTAGTCAAATTTGATTGGAAACACGCCAATAAATAAAATCCCGATGAAATTTTACCTGAATATGATTGAAAACGCGCCGACCATCAAAACCCTGATGAAATTTTAGTAAAATTTGATCGGAAAGGTGCCAACGAACAAAATCTAACTTAAATTTTAGTTAAATTTGATTTGAAACATGCAACTGAACAAAAATCTGGTGAAATTTTTGTCAAATTTGATTGGAAACGCGCCAATTAACAAAACTCAGGTGAAATTTTATTTAGATTTGACTGAAAACACACCAACAATCAAAATTCAGATGAAATTTTAGTCAAATTTGATTCAAAATGCTCCAACAAAGAAAACCAAAGTGGAATTTTTGTCACATTTGATTGAAAATGCACTAATGAACAAAATCCAGGTGAAATGTTGTCAAATTTGATTTCAAATGTGCAAATTATCAAAACTCATGCGAAAACACACCGACGATCAAAGCTATGATAAAATTTTAGTCAAATTTGACTGGAAACGCGCCAACGATCAAAATCCTGATGAAATTTTTGTCAAATTTAATTGAAAACGAGGCAACGATCAAAATCCTGATGAAATTCTAGTCAAATTTTATTGGAAACTCACCAAGAATCAAAATCCTGATGAAATTTTTGTCAAATTTAATTGCAAACAAGCCAAAGATCGAAATCCTGATACAATTTTAGTCAATTTTGATTAGAAAAGAGCCAATATACAGAAGTCAGGTGAAATTTTATTCAGATTTGCTTACAAACATACCAACAATCAAAACCAGATGAAGTTTTAGTCAAATTTGATTTGAAACGTGCCAACAAACAAAACACAGGTGAAATTTTTGTCACATTTGATTGGAAATGCACTAATGAACAAAACCTAAATTAAATATCAGTAAATTTTGATTGAAAATGTGCTAATGAACAAAATTCGGGTGAAATGTAGTCAAATTTGATTGGAAACACGCCAATGAACAAACCTCAGGTGAACTTTTATTCAGATTTGATTAAAAAAAAAACACCAACAATCAAAACCTAGATGAAATTATAGTCAAATTTGATTGAGAATGTGCCAATGAACAAAACTCGGGTGAAATTTATTCAAATTTGATAGAAAAACACACCAACAATCAAAACCCAGATGAAATTTTAGTCAAATTTGTTTCAAAACGCACCAATGGAACAAAACCTAAGGGCAATTTTTGATACATTTGATTGGAAACACTCTAATGAACAAAACCAAATCAAATATCAGTCAATTTTGATTGGAAACGTGCTGATGAACAAAATTCGGGTGAAATGTAGTCATAATTGATTGGAAACGCGTCAATGAACAAAAGTCAGGTGAACTTTTATTCATATTTGATTAAAAACACACCAACAATCAAAACCCCGATGAAATTTTAGTCAAATTTGATTGAAAATGTACCCATAAACAAAACTTGGGTGAAATTTTATTCAGATTTGAATGAAAATACACCGACAATCAAAACCCGAATGAAATTTTAATTAATTTGATTCAACACACTCCTATGAATAAAATCCAAGTGAAATTTTTGTCACATTTGATTGGAAACGCACTAATGAACAAAACCCAAATCAAATATCAATCAATTTTGATTGGAAACATGTCGATGAACAAAATTCAAGTGAAATGTAGTCAAATTTGATTGGAAACGCACCAATGAACAAAACTCATGTGAACTTTTATTCAGATTTAATTAAAAACACACCGACCATCAAAACCAGATGAAATTTTAGTCAAATTTTATTGGAAATGCGCCAACGATCAAAATCCTGATGAATTTTTTGTCAAATTTGACTGAAAATAAGGCAACAATCAAAACTCGAGAAAATTCTAGTCAAATTTTATCGAAAACGTGCCAAGACTCAAAACTCTAATGAAATTTTGTCTAATTTAATTGGAAACACGCCAAAGATCAAAATCCTGATGAAATTTTAGTCAAATTTGATTTGAAACACCCAATATACAAAACTCGGGTGAAATTTTATTCAGATTTGATTAAAAACACACCAAAAATCAAAATTCAGATGAAATTTTAATCAAATTTGATTTAAAATGTGCCAATGAACAAAACACAGGCGAATTTTTTGTCACATTTGATTGGTAATGCACTAATGAACAAAACCCAGGTTAAATATTAGTAAATTTTGATTGGAAATGTGCTGATGAACGAAATTTGGGTGAAATGTAGTCAAATTTTGTTGGAAACGTGCCAATGAAGAAAATTCGATAAAATTTTCATCAAATTAGAATGGAAACGCGCCAACGATGAAAATTCTGTTGAAATTTTTGTCAAATTTGATTGAAAACGAGGCATTGATCAAAACCCTAATGAAATTCTAGTCAAATTTTATTGGAAATGTACCAAGACTCAAAACCTTAATGAATTTTTTTTCAAATTTTATAGGAAACATGCTAAAGAAGAAAACCTTGATGAAATTTTGGTCCAATTTGATTGAAAACAAGTCAACGATCAAATGCCTGATGAAATTTTAGTCAAATTTGATTGGAAATGGCCCAACCCAGGTGAAATATCCGTAAAATTTGATTGGAAACGTGTCAAGAAACAAAATACGAGTTAAATTTTAGTCAAATTCAATTGGTAACGCATCATTGTACCAAACACACATGAAATTTTAGTCAAATTCGATTGGAAACGTGCCAACAATCAAAACCCCGATGAAATTTTACTCGAATACGATTGAAAATGTCCAAACCATCAAAACCTTGATGAAATTTTAGTAAAACTTGATCTGAAAGGTGCCAAGGAACAAAACCAAATTTAAATTTTAGTGAAATTTGATTGGAAACATGCAAATGAACAAAACCCATGTGAAATTTTTGTCAAATTTGTTTGGAGACGAGCCAATGAACAAAATTTAGGTGAAATTTTATTTAGATTGGATTAAAAACACACCAACAATCAAAACTCAGATGAAATTTTAATCAAATTTGATCGAAAACGTGCCAATAAACAAAACTCAGGTGAAATTTTATTCAGATTTGATTGAAAACACACCAATAAACAAATCCCAGATGAAATTTTAGTCAAATTTGATTCAAAACACGTCGACGAACAAAACACAAGTGAAATTTTTGTCACATCAGATTGGAAACGCACTAATGAACAAAACCCCAAATCAAATATCAATCAATTTTGATTGGAAACTTGTCGATGAACAAAATTCAGATGAAATGTAGTCAAATTTGATTGGAAACGCGCCAATGAACAAAACTCAGGTAAATTTTTTTTATCAAATCTGATTGGAAACATGCCAACAATCAAAACCCAGATAAAATTTTAGTCAAATTTGATTGGGAATGCGCTAGCGATCAAATCCTGATGAAATTATAGTTAAATTCAATTGAAAATGAGGTAACGATCAAAACCTTGATGAGATTCTAGTCAAATTTAATTGGAAATATGCTAAGACTCAAAACCCTGATGATATTTTTGACAAATTTGATTGGAAAGACGAGAAAGATCGAAATCTTGATGAAAATTTAGTCAAATTTGATTGGACATGTGCCAATATACAAAACTAAGGTGAAATTTTATTTAGATTTGATTCAAAACACACAAACAATCAAAATCCAGATAAAATTTTAGTCAAATTTGATTCAAAACTCACCGACAAACAAAATCCAAGTGAAATTTTTGTAACATTTAATTGGAATCGCACTAATGAACAAAACCCAAATTAAATATCAGTCAATTTTGATTGGAAATGTGTTGATGAACAAAATTCGGGTGAAATGCAATCAAATTTGATCGGAAACGCATCAATGAAGAAAACTCAAATAAAATTTTCATCAAGTTTGATCGAAAATGCGCCAATGATCAAAATTTTGATGAATTTTTTGTCAAATTTGATTGAAAACGAGGCAACGATCAAAACGGTAAGGAAATTCTAGTCAAATTTTATAGGAAACGTGCCAAGAATCAAAACCTTGATGAAATTTTTGTCAAATTTGATTGGAAACACGCCAAAGAACAAAACCTTGATGAAATTTTAGTTAAATTCGATTGGAAACACATCAACGATCAAATCCCTGATGAAATTTTAGTTGGATTTGATCAAAATCGCGGTAATGACCAGAACCTTATGAAATTTTAGTCAAATTTGATTGGAAACGTACCAATGAACAAAACCAAGATGAAATATCCGTAAAATTTGATTGAAAACGTGCCGCTAAACAAAATCTGGGTGAATTTTTTGGTAAATTTGATTGGAAATACGCCAACGATCAAATCTCTAATGAAATTTTAGTCAAATTCCTAATGAAATTTTAGTCAAATTTGATTGGAATGGCACCAGCGATCAGAACCATATGAATTCTAGACAAATTTGATTGGAAACGCACCAATGAACAAAACCCAGGTGTAATATCCGTAAAATTTTATTGAAACGTGGCAATAAACAAAATCCTGCTGAAATTTTAGCCAAATTTGATTCAAAACATGTCGAGGAAAAAAATGAAGGTTAAATTTTAGTCAAATTCGATTGGAAACACATCAATGTACCAAGCACAGGTGAAATTTTAGTTAAATTTGATTGAAAACGTGCCAACAATCAAAACCCCGATAAAATTTTACACGAATATGATTGAAAACGCTCCACCCATCAAAATCCTGATGAAATTTTCGTAAAAAATTTGATCAAAAAGGTGCCAACGAACAAAATCTAATTTAAATTTTAGTCAAATTTGATTGGAAACGCGCCAATGAGCGAAACTCAAGTGATATTTTATTTAGATTCGATTAAAAACACACCAACAATCAAATCCCAAATAAAATTTTAATCAAATTTGATCGAAAATGTTCCAATGAAGAAAACACTGGTGAAATTTTATTCAAATTTGATTGAAAACATACCAACAATCAAAATCTTGATGGAATTTAGTTAAATTTGATTCAGAACGCTCCGATGAACAAAATCCAAGAGAAATTTTTGTCACATTTGATTGGAAAGGTGTCAACGAACAAAAACCTAATTTGAATTCTAGTCGAATTTGTTTGAAAGCAAGCAAATGACCAAAATCCTGGTGAAATTTTTGTCAAATTTGATTGGAAACACGACAATGAACAAAACCCAAGTGAAATTTTATTCAGATTTAATTGATAACACACCAACAATTAAAATTCAGATGAAATTTTTGTCAAATTTTGTTGGAAACACTCCAAAGAACAAAATCTTGATGAAAGTTTAGTCGAATTCGATTGGAAACGTGCCAACGATCAAATCCCTGATGAACATTTAGTCGAATTCGATTGAAAACGTGCCAACGATCAAATCCCTGAAGAAATTTTTGTCGAATTCGATTGGAAACACACCAACAATCAAAGCCCTGATGAAATTTTTGTCGAATTTGATCGGAATCGTCCCCAACGATTGGAACCTTTTGAAATTTTAGCCAAATTTGATTGAAAACGCACCAATGAACAAAATCCAAGTGAAATATCCATAAAATTTGATTGGAAATGTGCCAATAAAGAAAATTCGGGTAAAATTTTAGTCAAATTTGATTCAAAACGTCTTGAGGAACAAAACGCAGGTTAAATTTTAGTCAAATTCGATTGGAAACGCATCAACATACCAAGCGCAGATGAAATTTTAGTCAAATTTGATTGACAACATGCCAACAATGAAAAACCCTACGAAATTTTACTCGAATATGATTGAAAACGCGTCAACCATCAAAACCCTGATGAAGTTTTAGTAAAATTTGATCGGAAAGGTGCCAACGAACAAAACCTAATTTAAATTTTAATCAAATTTGATTTGATACATGCAAATGAGCAAAATTCTGGTAAAATTTTTGTCAAATATGATTGGAAACTCACCAATGAACTACACTCAGGTAAAATTTTATTCGGATTCGATTAAAAATACACCAACAATCAAAATCCAAATGAAATTTGTGCCAAATTTGATGGGAAACGTGCCAATTAACAAAACTCAAGTGAAATCTTATTCAAATTTGATTGAAAACACACGGACAAACAAAACCCATATGAAATTTTAGGCAAATTCAATTCAAAACGTGCCAACGAACAAAACCCAAGTGGAATTTTTGTCACATTTGATTGGACGCACATTAATGAACAAAATCTAGGTGAAATGTAGTCAAAATTGATTTGAAATGTACTAATGATCAAAACCCAGGTGAAAACACGACAACGATCAGAACCTTGATAAAATTTTAGTCAAATTTGATTAGAAACGCGCCAACGATCAAAATCCTGATGAAATTTGTCAAATTTGATTAAAAAAGAGGCAACGATCAAAATCCTAATGAAATTTTAGTCAATTTTATTGGAAACTCACCAAGACTAAAAACCCTGTTGAAATTTTTTGTCAAATTTGATTGGAAACAAGCCAAAGATCGAAATCCTGATGAAATTTTAATCAAATTTGATTGGAAAAGAGCCAATATACAAAACTGAGGAGAAATTTTATTCAGATTTGCTTTAAAACAATCTAGCAATCAAAAACAGATGAAATTTTAGTCAAATTTGATTTGAAACGTGCCAACGAACAAAACACGGGTGAAATTTTTGTCACATTTGATTGGAAATGCACTAATGAACAAAACTCAGGTTAAATATCAGTAAATTCTGATTGGAAATGTTTCGATGAACAAAATTCGGGTGAAATGTAGTCAAATTTGATTGGAAACGCGCCAATGAACAAAACTCAGGTGAACTTTTATTCAGATTTGATTAAAAAACACCAGCAATCAAAACCCAGATGAAATTTTAGTCAAATTTGATTGAAAATGAACCAATGAACAAAACTCGGGTGAAATTTATTCAAATTTGATAGAAAACATACCAACAAACAAAACCCAAATAAAGTTTTTGTAATACTCCGAATTTTGTGCTCATTTAATTTTTAGGCTAGAAATTTAACTTTTCAAAATTTATCATGGCCAAAATTATTTATGATTGCCAAATTTTGCATTGGTTGATTTATTAAAAAGTTTTCCAAATAATTTGTTAATTAGGGGTTTGGGATAAATGTCCATTTTACACCTTATTACCAAGGTAAACATTTTTTTTCTCCTCTTGGCCGTGAGTGGGGTTGCTAAGGCAATGCATGAATTGTTTAAATTTAAGAATGAAGTGGCTAAGGCATGCATGAGGTGTTTTAACTTAAGCATGTGGTGGCTAAAGGCATGCATAGGTGTTTAATTGAAGTTAAGATTTTCTTTCATGCTGCCCATGTGTAGAATTGGTTGAAGAATCACCTTAATTAATCATTTTTTTCTTACCTATAAATAGTAATGTTGCTGCCATTTATTTCCTTGCAAGAAAAATTAGAATATCACTTGTTTTAAAGGGCAGTTGACGTGAGAAAGAAAGGATAAAGTCTAGCATTCTCAATTCATCTTTCAACCAAGATTTCTTCAAGTTTTATTGTAAGATATTTTCTACGCTTAAGTGGTAAGATTTCATGGTAATATTTATGCTTAAGTTATGCATGAAAACCATAATATGAAAGACGTGGACAAGTCCACAAAGTTAGATATCTATTTATACCTTAGGACAAGTCCGAATGGCACCGGCAAGCCGGAATGTGCAAGTATGTGTTTGAATGCTTTCTTTTGTGTAGTATTAACGAGTTAAATCCAAGCATGGTATCTTACTGAGTATTCTTTATACTCATAGTATTTCATATTAAATTTTCAGATTCATAATTGTGGAGTTGGTGGAAGTCAGTCGGCAAAATCGATGATAGATCAAGGACAAAATTATTTTACATCGAAGTTTCTATTTTATATGTTTTGTTTGACTGCTTTCCATATGTTTTGCTTTTGTTATTATATAAAAACATGTATAAGACATGATGTAATATGATACTGGAAGTAAATTATGTAATTATATCTATCATGTTATGTTAAGAGACATTTTTTTTGTTTTTTACTTTCCCTTGCAAATGATAAAAAGGCAGAAACGGGACAGTTTTCGGGTCAAATTCAGCACGTTATTTTTGACTCCATAAACGTCCATTTGAGACTTTAAAAATATTACGGTGTTCCTCATTGAGTTGTCTTAATATGAGCACAAGAATCACTTAATTTGGATATCTGTAGCCTGAGATATGAATTTTTAAACGTTGAAGGGTCAAATCTAAAATTTCTGTGCAATACCTCACTGTTTTCAGTAAAACGCCCATATTATATGATCTTGGAAATTTTTTATATTTTAACCTAGAAAACTAATTGAAAATGTCTTTCTAATGTCATAAATTTCATAGAAAACGGAGTTGGGATGAATTTTATAAAAATAGTCGAACTTGCTGCCCCAACTAACCGTGGCAGTGCAGAGTCCGTATATGTAAAGTATAAATTCTTGTTGACATGCGCTTCTGCGGGCCATTAAAATTTATGAGAGACATTTTACCAAGTTGAAAATAAGTTTCTAACATGTAATACTTCTATTTAAGAGTATTTACATGTACCAAAGGCGTAAGCTATTATGTTTAGTACGTGACACTCGAAACTTAAGTTCGGGGCGTCACAATTTTAGTAAAAAAAATTTCTATACGCGCCAACGAACAAAACCTAAGTGGAATTTTTGTTACATTTGATAGCAAACTCTCTAATGAACAAAACCCAAATCAAATATCAGTCAATTTTGATTATAAACGAGCGATGAACAAAATTCGAGCGAAATGTAGTCAAATTTGATTGAAAACGTGCCAATGAACAAAACACAAGTGAACTTTTATTCAAATTTGATTAAAAACACACCAACAATCAAAGCCCAGATGATATTTCAGTCAAATTTGATTGAAAATGTACAAATTACCAAAACTTGGGTAAAAATTTTATTCAGATTTGATTGAAAATATGCCAGCGATAAAAATCAGATGAAATTTTAGTCAAATTTGACTCAAAATGTGGCGATGAACAAAACCAAGTGAAATTTTTGTCACATTTGATTGGAAACGCACTAAAGAACAAAACCCAAATCAAATATCAGTTAATTTTTATTGGAAATGTGCCGATGAACAAAATTCAAGTGAAATGTAGTCAAATTTGATTCAAAACATGCCAATGAACAAAACTCAGGTGAACTTTTATTCAGATTTGATTAAAAACACACCAACCATCAAAATCCAGATGAAATTTTAGTCAAATATTATTGGAAATGCGCCAACGATCAAAATCCTAATGAAAATTTCGTCAAATTTGACAGAAAACAAGGTGACGATCAAAATCCCAAAGAAATTCTAGTCAAATTTAATTGGAAACGTGCCAAGACTCAAAACCCTAAAGAAGTTTCGTCTAATTTGATTGGAAACATGCCAAAGATCAAAATTCTGATGAAATTTTACTCAAATTTGATTTGAAATACGCCAATATACAAAACTCAGGTGAAATTTTATTCAGATTTATTTAAAAACACACCAACAATCAAAATCCAGATGAAATTTTAGTAAATTTTGATTTGATACGTGCCAACCAACAAAACATAGATGAAATTTTTGTCACATTTGAATGGTAATGCACTAATGAACAAAACGCAGGTTAAATATGAGTGAATTTTGATTGAAAACATGCCGATGAACAAAATTCGGGTGAAATGTAGTCAAATTTGTTTGGAAATGTGCCAATGAACAAAACTCAGGTGAACTTTTATTCAGATTTGATAAATAAACACCAACAATCGAAAATCTAGATGAAATTTTAGTCAAATTTAATTGTTGTGCCAATGAACAAAACTCGAGCAAAATTTTATTATGATTTGATAGAAAACACATTAACAATCAAAACCCAGATGAAAATTTAGTCAAATTTGTTTCAAAACGCCCCAATGAACAAAACCCAAGTGGAATTTTTGTCACATTTGATTGGAAACGCTCTAATGAACAAAACCCAAATCAAATATCAGTTAATTTTGATTGGAAACATGCCGATGAACAAAATTTGGGTAAAATGTAGTCACATTTGATTGGAAACGCTCTAATGAACAAAACCCAAATCAAATATCAGTCAATTTTGATTGGAAATGTGCCAATGAACAAAATTCGGGTAAAATGTAGTCATATTTGATTGGAAACACGCCAATGAACAAAACTCATGCAAACTTTTATTTAGATTTGATTAAAAACACACCAGCAATCAAAACTTTGATGAAATTTTAGTCAAATTTGATTGAAAATGTACCAATGAACAAAACTCGAGGGAAATTTTTTTCAGATTAGATTGAAAATATACCAACAATCAAAACCCAGATGAAATTTTAGTAAATTTGATTCAAAATGCGCCGATGAACAAAATCCAAGTGAAAATTTTGTCACATTTGATTGGAATCACACTAATATAGAAATCACAAATCGAATATTTGTCAATTTTGATTAGCAACGTGCCTATGAACAAAGTTCGGGTGAAATGTAGTCAAATTAAACTGAAAACGCACCAATGAACAAAACTCAGGTGAACTTTTATTTAGATTTAATAACACA
This sequence comes from Olea europaea var. sylvestris, assembly GCF_002742605.1. Taxonomy (NCBI): domain Eukaryota; kingdom Viridiplantae; phylum Streptophyta; class Magnoliopsida; order Lamiales; family Oleaceae; genus Olea; species Olea europaea. The sequence continues at coordinate 534,942 of NW_019264660.1, forward strand.
CCAACCATCAAAGCCAGATGAAATTTTATCAAATTTTATTGGAAATGTGACAACGATCAAAATCCTGATGAAATTTTTGTCAAATTTGACAGAAAATGAGGCAATGATGAAAACCCAATGAAATTCTAGTTAAATTTTATTGAAAATGTGCCAAGACTTAAAACCCTAATGAAATTTTGTCCAACTTGATTGGAAACACGCCAAAGATCAAAATCGGGATGAAATTTTAGTGAAATTTGATTTGAAATACGCCAATATACAAAACTCAAGTGAAATTTTATTCATATTTGATTAAAAACACACAAACAATCAAAATCCAGATGAAATTTTAGTCAAATTTGATTTGAAACGTGCCAATGAACAAAACACAGATGATTTTTTTGTCACATTTGATTGGTAACGCACTAATGAAAAAAACCCAGGTCAAATATCAGTAAATTTTGATTGGAAACGTGCCGATGAACAAAATTCGGTTGAAATGTAGTCAAATTTGATTGAAAATGCGCCAATGAAGAAAACTCGGGTAAAATTTTCATCAAATTAGATTGGAAACACGCCAACGATCAAAATCCTAATAAAATTTTAGTTAAATTTGATTGGAAACGAGCCAATGGTCAAAATTCTTATGAAATTTTTGTCAAATTTGATTGAAAATGAGCAATGATGAAAATCCTAATGAAATTCTAGTCAAATTTTATTGGAAACATGCCAAGACTCAAAACCCTGATGAAATTTTTGTCAAATTTGATAGGAAACACGCTAAAGAACAAAACCTTGATGAAATTTTAGTCAAATTCATTTGGAAACACGTTAACAATCAAATTCTTGATGAAATTTTCGTCAAATTTTATTGGAAATGCGCCAACGATCAAAATCCTAATGAAAGTTTTGTCAAATTTAACTAAAAACGAGGCAATGATCAAAACCCCGATGAAATTCTAGCCAGATTTTGTTGGAAACGTGCCAAAACTCAAAACCCTAAAAAAGTTTTGTATAATTTCATTGAAAACATGTCAAAGATCAACATCCTGATGAAATTTAAGAATTAAAATTCGCCAATATACAAAACTCAAGTTAAATTTTATTCAGATTTGATTAAGAACACACCACAATCAAAATCCAGATGAAATTTTAGTCAAATTTGATTTGAAACAGGCCAACGAACAAAACACAGGTGGAATTTTTGTCACATTTGAATGGTAACGCACTAATGAACAAAACCCAGGTTAAATATCAGTAAATCTTGATTAGAAACGCGCCAATGAACAAATTTCAGGTGAAATGTAGTCAAATTTTGATTGAAAACGTGCCAATGAACAAAACTCATGTGAACTTTTATTCAGATTTGATTAAAAAAACAACAAAAATCAAAACCCAGATGAAATTTTAGTCATATTTAATTGAAAATATGCCAATGAACAAAACTCAGGTGAAATTTTATTCAAATTTGATTAAAAATACAGCAGCAATCAAAACCCAGACGAAATTTTAGTAAATTTGATTCAAAATGCATCGATGAACAAAATTCAAGTGAAATTTTTGTCACATTTGATTGGAAACGCACTAATGAACAAAACCCAAATCAAATATCAGTTAATTTTGATTGGAAATGTATCGATTTACAAAATTCGGGTGAAATGTAGTCAAATTTGATTGGAAATGCGCCAATGAACAAAACTCAGGTGAACTTTTATTTAGATTTGATTAAAAACACACCGAGCATCAAAACTAGATGAAATTATAGTTAAATTTTATTGGAAATGCGCCAACGATCAAAATCCTGATGAAATTTTTGTCAAATTGGACTGAAAACGAGGCAACGATCAAAACTCCGATGAAATTCTAGTCAAATTTTATGGGAAACGTGCCAAGACTCAAAACCCTAATGAAATTTTGTCTAATTTCATTGGAAACACGTTAAAGATAAAAATCATGAAGAAATTTTAGTTAAATTTGATTTGAAATACGCCAATATACAAAACTCGGGTGAAATTTTATTCAAATTTGATTAAAAACACTCCAACAATCAGAATCCTGATGAAATTTTAGTCAAATTTAATTTAAAATGTGCCAATAAACAAAACACAGGTGGAATTTTTGTCACATTTGATTGGTAATGCACTAATGAACAAAACTCAGGTTAAATATCAGTAAATTTTGATTGGAAACGTTCCGATGAACAAATTTTGGGTAAAATGTAGTAAACTTTGATTGGAAACGCGCCAATGAAGAAGACTCAGATAAAATTTTCATCAAATTAGATTGGAAACATGCCAACGATCAAAAGCCTGATAAAATTTTAGTCAAATTTGATTGAAAATGTGCCAACGATCAAAATTTTGATGAAATTTTTGTCAAATTTGATTGAAAACGGGGCAACAATCAAAACTCTGATGAAATTCTAGTCAAATTTTATTGGAAATGTGCTAAAACTCAAAATCCTGATGAAATTTTTTTTCAAATTTGATTGGAAACACGCCAAAGATCAAAATCCGGATGAAATTTTAGTCGGATTTGATTGGAAACACGTCAATATACAAAACTTAGGTAAAATTTTATTCAGATTTGATTAAAAACATACCAAAAATCAAAATCCAGAAGAAATTTTAGTCAAATTTGATTTGAAACATGCCATCCAATAAAACATAGGTGAAATTTTTGTCACATTTGATTGGAAAAGCTCTAATGAACGAAACCTAAATCAAATATCAGTCAATTTTGATTGGAAACGTGCTGATGAACAAAATTCGGGTAAAATGTAGTCATATTTGATTGGAAACGCGCCAATGAACAAAACTCATGTAAACTTTTATTCAAATTTGATTAAAAACACACCAGTAATCAAAACCTCGATGAAATTTTAGTCAAATGTGATTGAAAATGTACCAATGAACAAAACTCGAGTGAAATTTTTTTCAGATTTGATTGAAAATATACCAACAATCGAAACCCAGATGAAATTTTAGTAAATTTGATTCAAAATGTGCCAATGAACAAAATCCAAGTGAAAATTTTGTCACATTTGATTGGAATCGCACTAATATAGAAATCACGAATCAAATATTTGTCAATTTTGATTGGCAACGTGCCTAATGAACAAAACTCAGGTTAAATATCAGTAAATTTTGATTGGAAACGTTCCGATGAACAAATTTCAAGTGAAATGTAGTAAAATTTGATTTGAAATGCGCCAATGAAGAAGACTCAGGTAAAATTTTCATCAAATCAGATTGGAAACACGCCAATGATCGAAACCCTGATAAAATTTTAGCCAAATTTGATTGGAAACGTGCCAACGATCAAAATTTTGATGAAATTTTTGTCAAATTTGATTGAAAACAGGGCAACAATCAAAACTCTAAAGAAATGCTAGTCAAATTTTATTGGAAACGTGCCAAAACTCAAAATCCTGATGAATTTTTTGTCAAATTTGATTGGAAACACGCCAAAGATCAAAATCCTGATGAAATTTTAGTCAAATTTGATTGGAAACGTGTCAATATACAAAACTTAGGTAAAATTTTATTCAGATTTGATTAAAAACAAACCAACAATCAAAATTCAGAAATTTTTTTATTCAAATTTGATTTCAAACATGCCATCAAACAAAACATAGGTGAAATTTTTGTCACATTTGATTGGAAACAAACTAATGAACAAAATCCAGGTTAACTTTTAGTAAATTTTTATTGGAAACTTACCGATGAACAAAATCCGGGTTAAATGTTGTCAACTTTGGTTGGAAACACACCAATGAACAAAACTCAGGTGAAATTTTCATCAAATTAGATTGAAAACCCGCCAACGATCAAAACCCTTAAAAAATTTTAGTCAAATTTAATTGAAAACATTTCATTGATCAAAATTCAGATGAAATTTTTGTCAAATTTGATTGAAAATGAGGCAATTATCGAAATCCTGATGAAATTCTTGTTAAATTTTATTGGAATCGCACCAAAACTCAAAACCCTAATGATTTTTTTTTTCAAATTTGATCGAAAACACGCCAAAGATCAAAATCCTAATGAAATTTTAGTCAAATTTGATTGGAAACGTGCTGATATACAAAGTTCAGGTGAAATTTTATTCAAATTTGATTAAAAACACACCAACAATCAAAATCCAGATGAAATTTTAGTTAAATTTGGTTTGAAATGAGCCAACAAACAAAACACAGGTGAAATTTTTGTTACATTTGATTGGAAATGTACTAATGAACAAAATCCATGTTAAATATCAGTAAATTTTGATTGGAAACGTGCCGATAAACGAAATTCGGGTGAAATGTAGTCAAATTTGATTGGAAACTCGGCAATGAAGAAAACTTAGGTAAAATTTTCCTCAAATTAGATTTGAAACATGCCAACGATCAAAACTGTGATGAAATTTTACTCAAATTTGATTGGAAAAGAGCCAACGATCAAAATCCTGATGAAAATTTTGTCAAATTTGATTGAAAATGGGGCAACGATCAAAATGCTGATGAAATTTTAGTCAAATTTTATTGGAAATGCCCAAGACCCAAAACCTTGATGAATTTTTTGTCAAATTTGATTGGAAACACATTAAAGAACAAAACATTGATGAAATTTTAGTCGAATTCGATTGGAATCGCGCCAACGATTATAACCTTATGAAATTTTAGTCAAATTTGATTGGAAAGACACCTATGAACAAAGCCCAGGTGAAATATCCATAAAATTTGAATGGAAACGTGCTAATAAACAAAATTCGGGTAAAATTTTAGTCAAATTTGATTGAAAACAAGGCAACGATAAAAACTATGATAAAATTTTAGTCAAATTTGATTGGAAACGTGCCAACGATCAAAATCCTGATGAAATTTTTGTCAGATTCAATTGAAAACGAGGCAACGATCAAAACCTTGATGAAATTCTAGTCAAATTTTATTAGAAATGTGCCAAGACTCAAAATCTTGATGAAATTTTTACCAAATTTGATTGGAAACATGCCAAAGATCAAAACCTTTATGAAAATTTAGACAAATTATATTGGAAACGCATCAACGATCAAATCCCTGATGAAATTTTAGTTAAATTTGATTGGAATCGCGCCAACGGTTAGAACCTTATGAAATTTTAGTCAAATTTGATTGGAAACACAACAATGAACAAAACCCAGGTGAAATATCCATAAAATTTGAACGGAAACGTGCGAATAATCAAAATCCGGGTGAAATTTTGTTAAATTTGATTGAAAACACGTCAACGATGAAAATCCTGATAAAATTTTAGTCAAATTTGATTGGAAACATGCCAACGATCAAAATCCTGATGAAATTTTTGTCAAATTCAAATGAAAACGAGACAACGATCAAAACCCTGATGAAATTCTAGTTAAATTTTATTGGAAACGTGCCAAGACTCAAAACGCTGATGAAATTTTTGTTAAATTTTATTGGAAACACGCCAAAGAACAAAACATTGATGAAATTTTAGTCAAATTCAATTGGAAACGCGTCAACTATCAAATCCCTGATGAAATTTTAGTCGAATGTGATTGGAATCCCGCCAATGATCAGAACCTTATGAAATTTTAGTCAAATTTGATTGGAAATGCACCTATGAACAAAATCCAAATGAAATATTTGCAAAATCTGAATGGAAACGTGCCAATAAACAAAATTCGGGTGAAATTTTACTCAAATTTGATTGACAACAAGGCAACGACGAAAACCATGATAAAATTTTAGTCAACTTTGATTGGAAATGTGCCAACAAACAAAATCCTGATGAAATTTTTGTCAAATTCAATTGAAAACGAGGCAACGATCAAAACCCTAATGAAATTCTAGCCAAATTTTATTGGAAACGTGCCCAGACTCAAAATCTTGATGAAATTTTTATCAAATTTTATTGGAAACATGCCAAAGAACAAAACCTTGATGAAATTTTTGTTAAATTTGATTGGAAGCACGCCAATGATCAGGAACTTATGAAAATTTAGTCAAATTTGATTGGAAGCACACCAATGAACAAAACCCATGTGAAATATCCATAAAAGTTGAATGGAAACGTGCTAATAGACAAAATTCGAGTGAAATTTTAGTCAAATTTTATTGAAAACACGTCAAAGATGAAAACCCTGATAAAATTTAAATCAAATTTGACTGGAAACGTGCCAACGATCAAAATTCGGATGAAATTTTTGTCAGATTCAATTGAAAACGAGGCAATGATCAAAACCCTGATGAAATTCTAGTCGAATTTGATTGGAAATGTGCCAAGACTCAAAATCCTGATGAAATTTTTGTCAAATTTGATTGGAAACATGCCAAAGAACAAAATCTTGATTAAATTTTAGTTAAATTTGATTGAAAACGCGTCAACGATCAAATTCTTGATGAAATTTTAGTCGAATTTGATTGGAATCCCGCCAACGATCAGAACCTTATGAAATTTTAGTCAAATTTGATTGGAAATGCACCAATGAAGAAAAACCTAGGTGAAATACCCGTAACATTTGATTAGAAACATGCCAATAAACAAAATTCTGTGAAATTTTAGTCAAATTTGATTTGAAACGTGTCGAGAAACAAAATGCGGGTTAAATTTTAGTCAAATTCGATTGGAAACGCATCATCGTACCAAGCGCAAGTGAAGTTTTAGTCAAATTTGATAGGAAACGTGACAACAATCAAAACCCCAATGAAAGTTTTCTCAAATATGATTGAAAATGCGCTAACCATCAAAACCTTGATGAAATTGGGTAAAATTTGATCGGAAAGGCGCCAACAAACAAAACCTAATTTAAATTTTAGACAAATTTGATTTGGAAACGCGCAAATGAACAAAACCTGGGTGAAATTTTTGCCAAATTTGATTGGAAACCCGCCAATAAAAAAACTCAGGTGAAATTTTATTTAGATTTGATTAAAAACACACCATCAATAAAAACTCATATGAAATTTTAATCAAATTTGATCGAAAATATGCCAATGAACAAATTCAGCTGAAATTTTATTCAGATTTGATTGAAATCACATAAACAATCAAAATCCAGATGAAATTTTAGTCAAATTTGATTCCAAATGTGCCGATGAACAAAATCCAAGTGAAATTTTTGTCACATTTAATTGGAAATGCAATAATGAACAAAACCCAAGTTAAATATCTGTCAAAACCCTGATGAAATTCTAGTCAAATTTTATTGAAAACGCACCAAGACTCAGAACCCTAACGAATTTTTTGTCAAATTTGAGTTGAAACATGCCAAAGATCGAAATTCTGATGAAATTTCAGTCAAATTTGATTGGAAACGCGCTAATATACAAAAATCTGATGAAATTTTATTCAGATTTAATTAAAAACACACCAACAATCAAAATCCAGACGAAATTTTATTATAATTAGGTTTGAAACGTGCCAACGAACAAAACACAGCAAAAATTTTTGTCACATTTGATTGAAAACGCACCAATGATCAAAATCCTTATTAAATTTTTGTCAAATTCGATTGAAAACGAGGCAACGATCAAAACCCTGATGAAATTCTAGTAAACTTTTATTGGAAACGTGTCAAGACTTGGAATCTTGATGAAATTTTTGTCAAATTTGATTGGAAACACTCCAAAGAACAAAACCTTGACGAAAGTTTAGTCGAATTCGATTCGAAATGTGCCAATGATCAAAGCGCTGATGAAATTTTAGCCGAATTTGATTGGAATGGCCCCAACGATCATAATCTTATGAAATTTAAGTCTAATTTGATTGGAAATGCACCAATGAACAAAACCCAGGTGAAATATCTATAAAATTTGATTGGAAACGTGCCAATAAACAAAATTCAAGTGAAATTTTAGCTAAATTTGATTCGAAACATGTCGAGGAAAAAAATGAAGGTTAAATTTTAGTCAAATTCGATTGGAAGCGCATCAACATACCAAGTGTAGGTAAAATTTTAGTCAAATTTGATTAGAAACACGCCAACAATGAAAATCGTGATGAAATTTTACTCGAATATGATTGAAAATGTACCAATCATCAAAATCGTGATGAAATTTTAGTAAAATTTAATTGAAAAGGTGCCAACGAACAAAATTGAATTTAAATTTTAGTCAAATTTGATTGGAAACGCCCCCAATGAACAAAACTTAGGTGAAATTTTATTTAATCAATTAAAAATACACCAACAATCAAAACCCAGATGAAATTATAATCAAATTTGATCAAAAACATGCTAATGAACAAAACTTCGGTGAAATTTTATTCAGATTTGATTGAAAACACACCAACAATCAAAACCCAGATGACATTTTAGTGAAATTTGATTCAAAATGCACTAATGAACAAAAACGCAATTCAAATATCAGTCAATCTTGATTTGAAACGTGCCGATGAACAAAATTCGGGTGAAATATAGTCAAATTTGATTGGAAATGCGCCAATGAACAAAACTCAGGTGAACTTTTTTTTATATTTGATTTAAAGCACCCCAACCATCAAAATCCAGAAGAAATTTTAGTCAAATTTGATTGGAAATGTGCCAACGATCAAAATCCTGATGAAATTTTTGTCAAATTTGAACGAAAACGAGGCAACGATTAAAACCCTAATGAAATTCTAGTCAAATTATATTGAAAACGTGGTAAGACTCAAAACTTTGATGAAATTTTTGTCAGATTTGATTGGAAATATGCCAAAGATCAAAATTTGGATGAAATTTTATTCAAATTTGATTGTATACACGGCACTATACAAAACTCAGGCGAAATTTTTTCAGACTTGATTAAAAACACACCATTAAAATTCAAATGGAATTTTAGTCAAATTTGATTTGAAACGTGCCAACGAACAAAACACAAGTAAAATTTTTGTCACATTTGATTGGAAACACACTAATGAACAAAACCCAGATTAAATATCAGTAAATTTTGATTGGAAACGTGCTGATGAACAAAATACTGGTTAAATGTAGTAACTTTGATTGGAAAGCGCCAATGAACAAAACTCAGGTGAAATCTTAGTCAAATTTGATTGGGAACAAGCCAAGGATCAAAACTCTGATAAAATTTTAGTCAAATTTGATTGGAAAGGCGCCAACGATCAAAATCCTGATGAAATTTTGGTGAAATTTGATTCAAAACGAGGCAACGATCAAAACTCCGATGAAATTCTAGATAAATTTTATTGGAAACGTGCCAAGACCCAAAATCCCGATGAAAGTTTTGTCAATTTAAATGGAAACACGTCAACGATCAAAACCCTGATAAAATTTTAGTCAAATTTGTTTGGAAGCGCACCAACGATCAAAATCCAAGTGAAATATCCGTAAAATTTGATTGGAAACATGCCAATAAACAAAATTCGGGTTAAATTTTGATCAAATTTGATTCGAAATGTTTCGACGAACAAAATGTCGATTAAATTTTAGTCAAATTTGATTGGAAACACTTCAACGTATAAAGCCAAAGTGAAATTTTTGTCAAATTGGATTGAAAATGCTCCAACAATCAAAACCCCGATGAAACATTACTTGAATGTGATTGAAAACGTGCCAACCATCAAAACTTTGCTGAGATTTCAGCAAAATTTGATCAGAAAGGTGCCAACGAACAAAACCCAATTTAAATTTTAGTCAAATTTGATTGGAAATGTGCAAATGAACAAAATCCAAGTGAATTTTTTTTGAATTTGATTGGAAATGAGCCAATGAACATAACTCAGGTGAAATTTTATTCAAATTTGATTAGAAACGCGCCAACAATCAATACCCACATAAAATTTTAGTCAAATTTGATTGAAAACACATCAATAAACAAAAGTCAGGTGAAATTTTATTCAGATTTGATTGAAAACACTCCTACAATCAAAATCCATATGAAATTTCAGTCAAATTTGATTCAAAACGCGCTTACGAACAAAACCCAAATGACGTTTTTGGCACATTTGATTGGAAACACACTAATGAACAAAACCCAGGTTAAATATCAATAAATTTTGATTGGAAACGTGCCAATGAACAAAACTTAGGTAAAATATTCGTCAAACTAGATTGGAAACAAGCAAAAGATCAAAACCCTGATAAAATCTTAGTCAAATTTGATTAGAAACGTGCCAACGATCAAAATACTGATGAAATTTTTTTCAAATTCGATTGAGAACAAGACAACGATCAAAAACCTTATTAAAATCTAGTCAAATTTTATTGGAAACTTGTCAAGACTCAAAATCCTGATGAAATTTGTCAAATTTGATTGGAAACACTACAAATAACAAAACCTTGATGAAAGTTTAGTCGAATTCGACTCAAAACATGTCAACGATCAAATCCCTAATAAAATTTTAGTCGAATTTGATTGAAATAGTGTCAATCATCATAACCTTACGAAATTAGATCAGAAACGCACCAATAAACAAAATCCAAGCGAAATATCCGTAAAATTTGATTGGAAACATGCCAATAAAAAAATTCCGGGTGAAATTTTAACCAAATTTGATTCGAAACATGTAGAGAAAAGAAACGAATGTTAAATTTTAGTCAAATTCAATTGGAAATGCATCAACGTTCCAAGCGCAGGTGAAATTTTAGTCAAATTTGACTGAAAATGCGCCAACAATCAAAACCCCGATGAAATTTTACTCGAATATGATTGAAAACGCGCCAACCATCGAAACCCTGATGAAATTTTAGTAAAATTTGATCGAAAAGGTGCCAACGAACGAAACCAAATTTAAATTTTAGTCAAATTTGATTGGAAACGCGCCAATAAACAAAACTCAGGTAAATTTTATTTAGATTCAATTTAAAACATACCAACAATCAAATCCCAGATGAAATTTTAATTAAATTTGATAGGAAACATGCCAAATGAACAAAACTCAGGTGAAATTTTATTCAGATTTGATTGGAAATGCACCAATGATCAAAATCCTAATGAAATTTTTGTCTAATTTGATTAGAAACGTGCAAATGAACAAAACTCAGGTGAAATTTTTGTCAAATTTTATTGAAAACGCGCTAATGAATAAAACTCCAGTGAAATTTTATTTTGATTTGATTAAAAACTCACCAACAATCAAAACCTAGACGAAATTTTAATCAAATTTGATTCAAAACGCGTCGATGAACAAAACTCAAGTGAAATTTTTGTCACATTTGATCGGAAATGCACTAACGAACAAACCGCAAATCAAACATCAGTCAATTTTGATTGGAAACATGCCAATGAACAAAATTCAGTTGAAATGTAGTCAAATTTGATTTGAATCACGCCAATGAAGAGAACTCAAGTGAACTTTTATTTAGATTTGATTGAAAACACACCAACAATCAAAACCCAGATGAAATTTTAATCAAATTTGATTCAAAACGGATCGATCAACAAAACCCAAGTGAAATTTTTAGCACATTGGATTGAAAATGCACTGCTGAACAAAACCCAAATCAAATATCAGCCAATTTTGATTGGAAACGTGCCGATGAACAAAATTCTGGTGAAATGTAGTCAAATTTGATTGGAATCGTGCCTATGAACAAAACACAAGTGAACTTTTACTCAGATTTGATTGAAAGCACACCAACAATCAAAACTCAGATGAAATTTTAGTCAAATTTGACTGGAAAAGCGCTAACGATCAAAATCCGAATGAATTTTTATTTCAAATTTTGATTCGAAACGCGCAAATGAACAAAACCCAAGTGAAATTTGTGTCAAATTTGATTGGAAAAGCGCCAATGAACAAAAACTCAGTTCAAATTTTATTTAGATTCGATTAAAAACTCACTAAAAATCAAAACCCAGATGAAATTTTAATCAAATTTGATTCAAAACGTGTTGATGAACGAAACTCAAGTGAAATCTTTGTCACATTTGATAGGACACGTACTAATGAACAAAACCCAAATCAAATATCAATCAATTTTGATTGGAAATGTGCCGATGAGCAAAATTCGGGTAAAATGTAGTTAAATTGATTGGAATCGGGCCAATGAACAAAACTCAGGTGAACTTTTATTCAGATTTGATTAAAAACATACCAGCCATCAAAACCCAGATGAAATTTTAGTCAAATTTGAATAGAAATGCGCCAACAATTAAAATCCTGATTAAATTTGTCAAATTAGATTGAAAACGCAGTAATGAACAAAACCCTGATAAAATTCTAGTCAAATTTTATTGGAAACGTGCCAAGACTCAAAATTTTGATAAATTTTTTTTCATATTTGATTGGAAACATGCCAAAGATCAAAATCCTGTTGAAATTTTAGTCAAATTTGATTGGAAACGCGTCAATATACAAAACTCAAGGGAAATTTTTTTCAGATTTGATTAAAAAGACACCAACAATCAAAATCGAGATGAAATTTTAGTTAAATTTGATTTGAATCGTACCAACGAACAAAACACAAGTGAAATTTTTGTCACATTTGATTGGAAACAAACTAATGAACAAAACCCAGGTTAAATATCAGTAAATTTTGATTAGAAATGTGTCGATGAACAAAGCCCTGATAAAATTTTAGTCAAATTTGATTGGAAAGGCGCCAACGATCAAAATCCTGATGAAATTTTCATGAAATTTGATTGAAAACGAGGCAACTATCAAAATTTTGATGAAATTCCACTTGAATTTTATTGGAAACATGCCAAGACTCAAAACCCTGACGATAATTGTCAAATTTGATTGGAAAGGCGCCAACGATCAAAATCCTGATGAAATTTTGGTGAAATTTGTTTGGAAACATGCCGACGATCAAAAACCAGGTGAAATATTCGTAAAACTGGATTGGAAACACGCCAATAAACAAAATTCGGGAGAAATTTTGGTCAAATTTGATTCAAAATGTATCGACGAGTAAAACGTCGGGTAAATTTTAGTGAAATTGGATTGGAAACGCATCAACGTACCTAGCGCAGGTGAAATTTTAGCCTAATTTGATTGGAAACACGCCAATAATCAAAACCCCGATGAAACTTTACTAGAATATGATTGAAAATGTGCCAACCATCAAAACCTTGATGAGATTTTAGTAAAATTTGATCGAAAATGTGCTAGCGAGCAAAACCTAATTTTAATTTTAATCAAATTTGATTGGAAACGAGCAAATGAACAAAATCCAGGTGACATTTTTGTCCAATTTGATTGGAAACGTGCCAATGAACATAACTAAGGTGAAATTTTATTCAAATTTGATTAGAAACACGCCAAAAATAAACTCAGATAAAATTTTAGTCAAATTTGATTGAAAATGTGCCAATGAACAAAACTTAGGTGAAATTTTATTCAGATTTGATTGAAAACACACCAACAATCAAAATCCAGATGAAAGTTTTGTCACATTTGATTAGAAACGCAACAATGAACAAACCCTAGGTTAAATATCAGTAAATTTTGATTGGATACGAGCCGATGAACAAAATTTGGGCTAAATGTAGTCAAATTTGATTGGAAACGCACCAATGAACAAAGCCCATGTAACATTCTCGTCAAATTAGAATGGAAACATGCCAACGATCCAAACCCTAATGAATTTTTTGTCAAATTTGATTAAAAACGAGGCAAAGATCAAAACCTTAATGAACTAGTCAATTTTAATTGGAAAAGTGCCAAGACTCAAAAGCCTAATGAATTTTTTGTCAAATTTGATTGGAAACACGCCAAAGAACAAAACCATGATGAAGTTTTAGTTTAATTCGACTGGAAATGCGCCAACTATCAAATCCCTGATGAAATTTTAGTCGAACTTGATTGGAATCGTGCCAACGATCAGATCCTTATGAAATTTTTGTCAAATTTGATTGGAAAGGCACCAATGAACAAAATCAAGGTGAAATATCCATAAAATTTGATTGGAAACGTACCAATAAAAAATATTCGAGTGAAATTTTAGTCAAATTTGATTGAAAACATGCCAAAGATGAAAACCTTGATAAAATTTTAGTCAAATTTCATTGGAGACGTGCCAACGATCAAAATCCTGATGAAATTTTTGTCAAATTTGATTGAAAACGAGGTAATGATCAAAATCCTGATGAAATTCTAGTCAAATTTTATTGGAAACGTGCCAAGACTCAAAACCCTAACGAAATTTTTGCCAAATTTAATTGGAAACACGCCAAAGAACAAAACCTTGATTAAATTTTGGTCAAATTCGATTGGAAACGTGTCAACGATCAAATCCTTGATGAAATTTTAGTCGAATTTGATTGAAAACATGCCAATGATGAAAACCTTGATAAAATTTTAGTCAAATTTCATTGGAGACCATCAACGATCAAAAATCCTGATGAAATTTTTGTCAAATTTGATTGAAAACGAGGTAATGATCAAAACCTTGATGAAATTTAAGTCAAATTTTGTTGGAAACATGCCAAGACTCAAAATACGGATGAAATTTTTGTCAAATTTAATTGGAAACACGCTAAAGAACAAAACCTTGATTAAATTTTAGTCAAATTTGATTGGAAACACGTCAACGATCAAATCCCTGATGAAATTTTAGTCGAATTTGATTGGAATCACGCCACCGATCAGAATCATTTGAAATTATAGTCAAATTTGATTGGAAACGCTCCAATGAAAAAACCCTGGTGAAATATCCATAAAATTTGATTGGAAACGTGCCAATAAACGAAATTCAGATGAAATTCTAGTCAAATTTGACTGAAAACACTCCAACGATTAAAGCCCTGATAAAATTTTAGTCAAATTTGATTAGAAACATGCCAACTATCAAAATCTTAATGAAGTATTTTCAAATTTGATTGTAAACGAGGCAATGATCAAAATCCTGATGAAATTCTAGTCAATTTTTTTTTGGAAACGTGCCATGACTCAAAACCTTGATGAAATTTTCATCAAATTTGATTGGAAACACGCTAAAGAACAAAACCTTGATGAAATTTTAGTCAAAGTCGATTGAAAACGTGACAACGATCAAATCCCTAATGAAATTTTAGTCGAATTTGATTGAAATCACTCCAACGATCAGAACCTTATGAAATTTTAGTCAAATTTCCTTGGAAATGCATCAAAGAACAAAATTCTGGTGAAATATCAGTAAAATTTGATTGGAAACGTGCCAATAAACAAAATTCAAGTGAAATTATAGTCAAATTTGATTCGAAACGTATCGAGAAACAAAACACAAGTTAAATTTTAGTCAAATTCGATTGGGAAAGCATCACCATACCAACGCAGGTGAAATATTAGTCAAATTTGATTGGAAACGCGCTAACAATCAAAACCCCGATGAATGGTCACTCGAACATGATTGGAAACACGCCAACCATTAAAACATTGATGAAATTTTAGTAAAATTTAATCGAAAAGGTGCCAACGAACAAAACCTAATTTAAATTCTAGTCAAATTTGACTGAAAACGCGGAAATGAACGAAACTCAGGTGAAATTTTCGTCAAATTTGACTGAAAACACGCAAATGAACAAAACTCATGTGAAATTTTATTTAGAATTCATTAAAAACACACCAACAATCAAAACTCAAATGAAATTTTAATCAAATTTGATCGAAAACGAGCCAAGTAACAAAACTTAGTTAAAATTTTATTTAGATATGTTTGAAAACACTCCAACAATTAAAACTCAAATGAAATTTTAGTCAAATTTGATTCAAAATGCGCCGACGAAGAAAATCCAAGTGAAATTTTTGTCACATTTGATTGGAAAAGCAATAATGAAAAAAACCCAAATTAAATATCAGTCAATTTGGATTGGAAACATGACGATGAACAATATTCGGGTGAAATGTAGTGAAATTTTATTGCAAACGCGCCAATGAACAAAACTCAGTTGAACTTTTATTCAGATTTGATTAAAAACACACCAACAATCAAAACTCAGATGAAATTTTAGTCAAATTTTATTAGAAACGTGCCAACGATCAAATTCCTACTAAAATTTTTGTCAAATTTGTTTGAAAATGAGGCAACGATCAAAACCTTGATGAAATTCTAGTTAAATTTTATTGGAAACGTACAAAAACTCAAAACCTTGATGAAATTTTGTTCAGATTTGATTGAAAACACGCCAAAGAACAAAACATTGATGAAATTTTAGTCGAATTCGATTGGGAACACACCAACGATAAAATCCATGATGCAATTTTAGTCGAATTTGATCGGAATCGTGCTAACGATCAAAACCCTATGAAATTTTAGTCAAATTTGATTGGAAACACACCAATGAACAAAACCAAGGTGAAATATCCATAAAATTTGATTGGAAACATACCAATAAACAAAATCCGAATGAAATTTAAGTCAAATTTGCTTGGAAATGCGCTAATGATCAAATCCCTAATAAAATTTGTGTCGAATTTGATTGGAATTGCACCAACGATTAGAACCATATGAATTCTAGTCAAATTTGATTGGAAACATACCAATTAATAAAACCCAGGTGAAATATTTGTAAAATTTTTATTGGAAATGCGCCAATAAACAAAATTCGGGCGAAATTTTAGCCAAATTTGTGTCAAGGAAAAAACGAAGGTTAAATTTTAGCCAAATTCGATTGGAAACGTATTAACATACCAAGCGTAGGTGAAATTTTAGTCAAATTTGATTGGAAACGCCCTAACAATCAAAACTCCGATGAAATTTTACTCGAATATAATTGAAAACGCCCCAACCATCAAAACTCAAATGAAATTTTGGTAAAACTTGATCGATAAGGTGCCAATGAACAAAACCTAATTTAAATTTTAGTCAAATTTGATTGAGAACGAGCCAATGAACAAAACTCAGGTGAAATTTTATTTAGATTGCATTAAAAACACACCAACAATCAAATTCCAGATGAAATTTTAATCAAATTTGATCGGAAGTGTGCCAATGAACCAAACTCTGGTGAAATTTTACTTAGATTCGATTGAAAACACACCAACAATCAAAACCCAGATGAAATTTTAGTCAAATTTGATTCAAAACAAAATCCAAGTGAAATTTTTGTCACATTTGATTGGAAACACACTAATGAACAAAACTCAAATAAAATATCAGTCAATTTTGATTGGAAACGTGTCAATGAACAAAATTTGGGTGAATTTTTTGTTAAATTTGATTGGAAACGTGCCAATGAACAAAACTCGGGTGAAATTTTATTTAGATTCGATTAAAAACATCCCAACAATCAAAATCAAAATGAAATTTTATTCAAATTTGATTGGAAACGTGCCAATGAATAAAACTCAAGTGAAATTTTATTTAGATTTGATTGAAAACAGACCAACAATCAAAATTCAGATGAAATTTTTGTCAAATTTGATTGGAAACACGTCAAAGAACAAAATCTTGATAAAATTCTAGTCAAATTCGATTGGAAATGCATCAATGATCAAATTCGTAATGAAATTATAGTCGAATTTGATTGGAATCGCGCCATCGATCAGAATCTTATGGAATTTTAGTTGAATTTGATTGGAAATGCACCAATGAAAAAAAACACTGGTGAAATATCCATAAAATTTATTTGTAAATGTGCCAATAAACGAAATTTGGGTGACATTTTAGTCAAATTTGATTGAAAACACGCCAACGATGAAAACCCTGATAAAATTTTAGTCAAATTTGATTGGAAATGCGCTAATAAACAAATTCAGGTGAAATTTTAGTCAAATTTGATTTGAAATGTGTCGAAGAACAAAATGCAGGGTAAGTTTTAGTCAAATTCGATTGGAAACGCATCAACGTACCAAGTGCAGACAAAATTTTAGTCAAATTTGATTGGAAACGCGCCAAAAATCAAAACCCCGATGAAATTTTACTCGAATATGATCGAAAATGCACCGACCATCAAAACCCTGATGAAATTTTAGAAAAATTTGATCGGAAAGGCGCCAACGATCAGAACCTAATTTAAATTTTAGCCAAATTTGATTGGAAACATGCAAATGAGCAAAATCCTAGTGAAATTTTTGTCGAATTTTATTAGAAACGTGCCAATGAACTAAACTTAGGTGAAATTTTATTCAAATTCGATTAAAAACACACCAACAATCAAAATCCAAATGAAATCTTAGTCAAATTTGATTGAAAACACGCTCATCAACAAAACTCAAGTGAAATTTTATTCAGATTTGATTGAAAACACACCAACAATAAAAACCCAGATAAATTTTAGTAAAATTTGATTCAAAACGTGCCAATGAACAAACTCGAAGTTGAAATTTTTATCACATTTGATTGGAAATGCACTAATGAACAAAATCCAGTTGAAATGTAGACAAATCTGATTTGAAACGTGCCAATGATAAAAACTCAGGTGAAATTTTAGTCAAATTTGATTGAAAACAGGCCAACGATTAAAACTCTGATAAAATTTTAGTCAAATTTGATTGGGAACGCGCCAATGATCAAAATCATGATGAAATTTTTGTCAAATTTAATTGAAAACGAGGAAACGGTCAAAACCAAGATGAAATTCTAGACAAATTTTTTTGGAAACGCGCGAAGACTCAATACCCTGATGAAATTTTTGTCAAATTTGATTGGAAACACGTCAAAGATCGAAATCCTGAAGAAATATTAGTCAAATTTGATTGGACATGCACCAATATACAAAACATAGGTGAAATTTTATTCAGATTTGATTCAAAACACACCAACAATCAAAATTCAGATGAAATTTTAGTTAAAATTTTGATTCAAAACGCGCCGACAAACAAAATCCAAGTGAAATTTTTGTCCCATTTAATTGGAAACGTACTAATGAACAAAATCCAAATCAAATATCAGTCAATTTTGATTGGAAACGTGTTGATTAACAAGATTCGGGTGAAATGTAGTCAAATTTGATGGAGATACGCCAAAGAAGAAAACTCAGATAAAATTTTCATCAAATTAGACTGAAAACACACCAACGATCAAAATCCTGATAAAAATTTTGTCAAATTTAAAAGGAAACGCGCCAACGATCAAGATTCTGATGAAATTTTTGTCAAAATTGATTGAAAATGAGGCAACGATCAAAATCGTAATGAAATTCTAGTCAAATTTTATAGGAAATGTGCCAAGACTCAAAACCCTGGTGAAATTTTTGTCAAATTTGATTGGAAATATGCAAAAAAACAAAACCTTGGTGAAATTTTAGTTGAATTTGATTGGAAAAGTGCCAACAATCAAAACCCTGATGAAATTTTAGTCGAATTTGATCGGAATCGCGCTAACGATCAGAACCTTATGAAATTTTAATCAAATTTGATCGAAAATGCACCAGTGAACATAACCAAGGTCAAATATCTATAAAATTTGATTGGAAATGTTCCAATAAACAAAATTTGGGTGAAATTTTAGTTAAATTTGATTGGAAATACGCCAACGATCAAATCCCTAATGAAATTTTAGTCGAGTTTGATTGGAATTGTGCCAACGATCAGAACCACATGAATTCTAGTTAAATTTGATTGAAATGCAGTAATGAACAAAACCCATGTGAAATATTTGTAAAATTTGATTGGAAACGCTCCAATAAATAAAATTCGATTGAAATTTTAGCCAAATTTGATTCGAAACATGTCAAGGAAAAAATTAAAGGTTGAATTTTAGTTAAATTCAATTGGAAATGCATCAACATATCAAGCGCAGGTGAAATTTTAGTCAAATTTGATTGTAAATGCACCACCAAACAAAACCCCAATGAAATTTTATCGGAATATGATTGAAAACGCGCCACCAATCAAAAACCTAATGAAATTTTAGCCATAATTTAAATTTTTATCAAATTTGATTGGAAACATGCAAATGAACAAAATCCTGGTGAAATCTTTGTTAAATTTAATTGAAAACGTGCCAATGAACTAAACTCAGGCGAAATTTTATTCAGATTCGATTATAAACACACCAACAATCAAAATCCAAATGAAATTTTAGTCAAATTTGATTGGAAACACACCAAATAACAAAACTCATGTAAAATTTTATTCAAATTTGATTGAAAACACACCAACAATCAAAACCCAGATGAAATTTTAGTCAAATTTGATTCAAAACGCGCCGACAAACAAAATCCAAGTGAAATTTTTGTCACATTTGATCGAAACACACTAATGAACAAAATCTTGGTGAAATGTAGTCAAATTTGATTTGAAACGCGCCAATGATCAAAGCTTAGGCAAAATTTTAGTCAAATTTGATTGAAAACATGCCAACGATCAAAACCTTGATAAAATTTTAGTCAAATTTGATTGGAAACGCACCAACGATCAAAATCCTGATGAAATTCTTGTCAAATTTGATTGAAAACGAGGCAACGATTAGAACCCTAATGAAATTTTATTCAAATTTTATTTGAAACGTGCCAAGACTCAAAATCATGATGAAATTTTTGTCAAATTTGATTGAAAACACACCAAGATCGAAATCCTGAAGAAATTTTAGTTAAATTTTATTGGAAACGCGCCAATGAACAAAACTCATGTGAAATTTTATTCAGACTTAATTGAAAACACTCCAACAATCAAAATCTAGATGAAATTTTTGTCTAATTTGGTTGGAAACACTCCAAAGAACAAAATCTAAATGAAAGTTTAGTTGAATTTGATTGGAAACGCACCAACGATCAAATCCCTGTTGAAGTTTTTGTCGAATTTGATTGGAATTGCCCCAACAATCAGTTGCTTATGAAATTTTAGTCAAATTTGATTCGAAATGTGTCGAGGAACAAAATGCAGGTTAAATTTTATTCAAATTCGATTGGAAACGCATCAACGTACCAAGACCAGATGAAATTTTAGTCAAATTTGATTGGAAACTTGCCAACAATCAAAACCCCGATGAAATTTTATTCAAATATAATTGAAAACGTGCCAACCATCAAAACCCTGATGAAATTTTAGTAAAATTTGATCGGAAAGATGCCAATGAACAAAACCTAATTTGAATTTTAGTCAAATTTAATTTCAAGCATGCAAATAAACAAATTCCTGGTAAAATTTTTATCAAATTTGATTGGAAACGCGCCAATGAACTAAACTAAGGTTAAATTTTATTCTGATTCGATTAAAAACACACCAACAATCAAAATTCAAAAGAAATTTTAGTCAAATTTGATTGGAAATGCGCTAACAATCAAAACCCCAGTCAAAGTTTACTCGAATATGATTTAAAACAAACCTAACCATCAAAACCTTGATGAAATTTTAGTAAAATTTGATCGAAATGGTGCCAACGACCAAAACCAAATTTAAATTTTAGTCAAATTTGATTTGAAACGTGCTAACGAACAAAACACAGGTGAAATTTTTGTCACATTTGATAGGAAACACACTAATGAACAAAACCCATGTTAAATATCAGTAAATTTTGGTTGGAAACGTGCCGATGAATAAAATTTGAGTGAAATGTAGTCAAATTTGATTGGAAACGCACCAACGAAGAAAACTCAGGTAAAATTTTCATCAAATTAGATTGGAAACACGCCAATGATCAAAACTCTAATGAAATTTTAGTCAAATTTGATTTAAAACGCGCCAACGATCAAAATCCTAATGAAATTTTTCTCAAATTTGATTGAAAATGAGGTAACGATCAAAACCTTGATGAAATTCTAGTCAAATTTTATTGAATATGTGTGAAGACTCAAAACCCTGATGAAATTTTTATCAAATTTGATTGGAAACATGCCAAGGAACAAAACCTTGATGAAATTTTAGTCGAACTCGATTGGAAACGTGCCAACGATCAAATTCCCGAAGAAATTTTAGTCAAATTTGATCGGAATCGCGCTAATGGTTAGAACCTTATGAAATTTTAGTCAAATTTGATTGGAAACACACCAATGAATAAAACCAAGGTGTAATATCCATAAATTTTGATTGGAAACGTGCCAATAAACAAAATTCGGGTGAAATTTTAGTCAAATTTTATTGAAAATGCACCGACAATCAAATTCCTAATGAAAGTTTAGTCGAATTTGATTGAGATTGCACCAAAAATCATAACCATATGAATTCTAGTCAAATTTGATTGGAATGCGCCACTGAACAAAACTCAGGTGAAATATCCATAAAATTTGATTAGAAACGTGCCGATAAATAAATTCAAGTGAAATTTTAGTCAAATTTGATTCAAAACGTGTCGACGAACAAAATACAGGTTAAATTTCAGTCAAATTTGATTGAAAACTCATCAACGAACTAACCACAGGTGAAATTTCAGTCGAATTTGATTGGAAACGCGCTAACAATCAAAATCCCGAAGAAATTTTACTCGAATATGATTGAAAACATGCCAACCACCAAAACCTTGATGAAATTTCAATAAACTTTGATCGAAAAGGTGTCAACGAACAAGATCTATTTTAAATTTTAGTCGAATTTGATTGAAAACGTGCAAATGAACAAAATTTAGGTGAATTTTTTGTCAAAATTGATTGGAAACGCGCCAATGAACAAGACTCAGGTAAAATTTTCGTCAAATTAAATTGGAAACACGACAAGGATCAAGATCTCGATAAAATTTTAGTCAAATTTGATGGGAAACGTGCCAATGATCAAATTCCTAATGAAATTTTTGTCAAATTTCATTGAAAACGAGGCAAAGATAAAAACCCTGATGAAATTATACTCAAATTTTATTGGAAATGCCCCAAGACTTCTAACCCTAATGAAATTCTTGTCAAATTTGATTGGAAACGCGCCAATATACAAAACTCAGGTGAAATTTTATTTAGATTTGATTCAAAACATACCTACAATCAAAATCCAGATGAAGTTTTTGTCACATTTGATTGGAAACACACTAATGAACAAAATCTAGGTTAAATACCAGTAAATTTCGATTAAAAACGTGCCGATGAACAAAATTCTGGTGAAATGTAGTCAAATTTGATTCAAAACGCACCAATGAAAAAAAACTTAGGTGAACTTTTATTTAAATTTGATTAAAAACACCCCAAAAATCAAAACCCAGATGAAATTTTAATCAAATTTGATTGAAAATGTAGCAATGAACAAAACTCGAGTGAAATTTTATTGAGATTTGATTGAAAACACACCAACAATCAAAGCCCAAATGAAATTTTAATCAAATTTGAATCAAAACCCAAGTGGAATTTTTGTCACACTTTATTGGAAACGCACTAATGAACCAAATCCGCGTGAAAATGTAGTCAAATTTGATTGGAGACGCGCCAACAATCAAAATCCTGATGAAGTTTTTGTCAAATTTGATCAAAGACGAGGCAACGACCAAGAACCTGATGAAATTCTAGTTAAATTTTTTTGAAAACATGCCAAGACTCAAAATCCTGATGACATTTTAGTCAAATTTGTGAAAACGCTCCAATATACAAAACTCGCGTAAAATTTTATTCAGATTTGATTAGAAACATACCAACAATCAAAATCTAGATGAAATTTTACTCAAATTTGATTTAAAACATGCCAACGAAGAAAACACAGGTGAAATTTTTGTCACATTTTATTGGAAATGCACTAATGAACAAAATCTAGGCTAAATATCAGTAAATTTTGATTGAAAACATGTCGATGAATAAAATTCGGGTGAAATGTAGTCAAACTTGATTGGAAACAAGCCAATGAAGAAAACTTAGTTAAAATTTTCATCAAATTAGATGGAAAAATGCTAACGATCAAAACCCTGATAAGATTTTAGACAAATTTGATTGGAAACGCATCAACGATCAAAATCCTTATGAAACTTTTGTCAAATTTGATTGGAAATGAGGCAATGTTCAAAACCCTCATGAAATTATAATCAAATTTTATTGGAAACGCGCAAAGACTCAAAACCTAGATGAAATTTTTTGTCAAATTTGATTGGAAACACGCCAATGAACAAAACCTTGATGAAATTTTAGTTGAATTCGATTGGAAACGGCCAAGGACCAAATCCTTGTTGAAATTTTGTCAAATTTTATTGGAATCGCACCAAAAATCAAAACCCAGATGAAATTTTTGTCAATTTTGATTGGAAAGGCACAAATGAACAAAACCCTGGAGAAATATCCATACCATTTGATTGGAAACGTGCCAATAAACAAAATCCGGATGAAATTTTAATCAAATTTTATTTGAAACATGTCGAGAAACAAAATGCCGGTTAAATTTTAGTCAAATTCGATTGGAAAAGCTTCATTGTACCAAGCGCAGGTGAAATTTTTGTCAAATTTGATTGGAAACTCGCCAACAATCATAACATGGATGAAAGTTTTCTCGAATATGGTTGAAAACGCACCAACCATCAAAACCATGATGAAAATTTAGTAAAATTTGGTCGGAAAGGTGTCAACGAAAAAAATCTAATTTAAATTTTAGTCAAATTTGATTGGAAATGCCCAAATGAACAAAACTCAGGTGAAATTTTTGTCAAATTTGATTAGAAACACGCCAATAAAAAAATTCAAGTGAAATTTTATTTAGATTTGATTAAAAACACACTAACAATCAAAACCCAGATGAAATTTCAATCAAATTTGGCCAGAAACGTGCCAATGAACAAAACTAGGGTGAAATTTTATTCAGATTTGATTGAAAACACACCGACAACCAAAACCCAGATGAAATTTTAGTCAAATTTGATTTAAAAAGTGCCAACGAACAAAACCCAAGTGGAATTTTTCTCACGTTTGATTGGGAACGCACTAATGACAAAATCGGGGTGAAATGTAGTCCAATTTGATTGGAAACGCACCAATGATCAAAACGCAGATGAAATTTTAGTCAAATTTGATTGAAAACACGCCAACGATCAAAATCCTGATAAAATTTTGGTCAAATTTGATTGGAAACGCACTAACGATCAAAATTTTGATGAAATTTTTGTCAAATTTGATTGAAAACGAGGCAACAATCAAAACCCTGTTGAAATTATAGTCAAATTTTATTGGGAACGTGCCAAAACTCAAAACCCTAATGAAATTTTTGTCAAATTGGATTGGAAACATGCCAAAGATCGAGATCCTGATGAAATTTTAGTCAAATTTAATTGGAAACCTGCCAAAATACAAAACTCAGTTGAGAATTTTATTCAGATTTGATTAAAAACCACTAAGAATCAAAATTTAGAAGAAATTTTAGTCAAATTTGATTTGAAACGTACCAACATACAAAACACAGGTGAAATTTTTGTCACATTTGATTGGAAACGCACTAATGAACAAAACTCAGGTTAAATATCAGTAAATTTTGATTGGAAACTTGCCAATGAACAAAATTCGAGTGAAATGTAGTCAAATTTGATTGGAAATGCGCCAATAAAAAAATTCAAGTAAAACTTTCGTCAAATTAGATTGGAAACATGCCAAGGATCAAAACCCTGATAAATTTTTTGTCAAATTTGATTGGGACTGCACCAACGATCAAAATCTTGATGAATTTTTTGTCAAATTTGATTGAAAACGAGAAAATGATCAAAATACTGGTGAAATTCTAGTCAAATTTTATTGGAAACGCGCTAAGACTCAAAACACTAATGAAATTTTTGTCAAATTTGATTGAAAACACGTCAAAGAACAAAACCTTGACGAAATTTTTGTCGAATTTGATTGGAAATGAGCCAACGATCAAATCCCAGATGAAATTTTAGTCGAACTTTATTGGAATCGCACCAACAATCAGAACCTTATGAAATTTTAGTCAAATTTGACTGGAAAGGCACCTATGAGCAAAACCCAGGTGAAATATCCGTAAAATTTTAATGGAAACGTGCCAATAAATAAAATTCAGGTGAAATTTTTAGTCAAATTTCATTGAAAACACGCCAATGATGAAAACGCTAACAAATTTTTTGTCAAAATTGATTGGAAACGCACCAACAATCAAAATCTTGATTTTGTCAAATTTGATTGAAAACGAGGCAATGATCAAAAACCTATGAAATTCTAGTCAAATTTTATTAGAAACGCGTCAAGACTCAAAATCCTGATGAAATTTTCGTCAAATTTGATTGGATACACGCCAAAGAACAAAACCTTGATGAACGAGAAAATGATCAAAACACTGATGAAATTCTAGTCAAATTTGATTGGCAACATACAAAACACAGGTGAAATTTTTGTCACATTTGATTGGAAACGCACTAATGAACAAAACTCAGGTGAAATTTTTGTCACATTTGATTGGAAACGCACTAATGAACAAAACTCAGGTGAAATTTTTGTCACATTTGATTGGAAACGCACTAATGAACAAAACTCAGGTGAAATTTTTGTCACATTTGATTGGAAACGCACTAATGAACAAAACTCAGGTGAAATTTTTGTCACATTTGATTGGAAACGCACTAATGAACAAAACTCAGGTGAAATTTTTGTCACATTTGATTGGAAACGCACTAATGAACAAAACTCAGGTGAAATTTTTGTCACATTTGATTGGAAACGCACTAATGAACAAAACTCAGGTGAAATTTTTGTCACATTTGATTGGAAACGCACTAATGAACAAAACTCAGGTGAAATTTTTGTCACATTTGATTGGAAACGCACTAATGAACAAAACTCAGGTGAAATTTTTGTCACATTTGATTGGAAACGCACTAATGAACAAAACTCAGGTGAAATTTTTGTCACATTTGATTGGAAACGCACTAATGAACAAAACTCAGGTGAAATTTTTGTCACATTTGATTGGAAACGCACTAATGAACAAAACTCAGGTGAAATTTTTGTCACATTTGATTGGAAACGCACTAATGAACAAAACTCAGGTGAAATTTTTGTCACATTTGATTGGAAACGCACTAATGAACAAAACTCAGGTGAAATTTTTGTCACATTTGATTGGAAACGCACTAATGAACAAAACTCAGGTGAAATTTTTGTCACATTTGATTGGAAACGCACTAATGAACAAAACTCAGGTGAAATTTTTGTCACATTTGATTGGAAACGCACTAATGAACAAAACTCAGGTGAAATTTTTGTCACATTTGATTGGAAACGCACTAATGAACAAAACTCAGGTGAAATTTTTGTCACATTTGATTGGAAACGCACTAATGAACAAAACTCAGGTGAAATTTTTGTCACATTTGATTGGAAACGCACTAATGAACAAAACTCAGGTGAAATTTTTGTCACATTTGATTGGAAACGCACTAATGAACAAAACTCAGGTGAAATTTTTGTCACATTTGATTGGAAACGCACTAATGAACAAAACTCAGGTGAAATTTTTGTCACATTTGATTGGAAACGCACTAATGAACAAAACTCAGGTGAAATTTTTGTCACATTTGATTGGAAACGCACTAATGAACAAAACTCAGGTGAAATTTTTGTCACATTTGATTGGAAACGCACTAATGAACAAAACTCAGGTGAAATTTTTGTCACATTTGATTGGAAACGCACTAATGAACAAAACTCAGGTGAAATTTTTGTCACATTTGATTGGAAACGCACTAATGAACAAAACTCAGGTGAAATTTTTGTCACATTTGATTGGAAACGCACTAATGAACAAAACTCAGGTGAAATTTTTGTCACATTTGATTGGAAACGCACTAATGAACAAAACTCAGGTGAAATTTTTGTCACATTTGATTGGAAACGCACTAATGAACAAAACTCAGGTGAAATTTTTGTCACATTTGATTGGAAACGCACTAATGAACAAAACTCAGGTGAAATTTTTGTCACATTTGATTGGAAACGCACTAATGAACAAAACTCAGGTGAAATTTTTGTCACATTTGATTGGAAACGCACTAATGAACAAAACTCAGGTGAAATTTTTGTCACATTTGATTGGAAACGCACTAATGAACAAAACTCAGGTGAAATTTTTGTCACATTTGATTGGAAACGCACTAATGAACAAAACTCAGGTGAAATTTTTGTCACATTTGATTGGAAACGCACTAATGAACAAAACTCAGGTGAAATTTTTGTCAAATTTGATTGAAAACACGCCAAAACCCAGGTGAAATATCCGTAAAATTTTAATGGAAACGTGCCAATAAATAAAATTCAGGTGAAATTTTTAGTCAAATTTCATTGAAAACACGCCAATGATGAAAACGCTAACAAAATTTTTGTCAAAATTGATTGGAAACGCGCCAACAATCAAAATCTTGATTTTGTCAAATTTGATTGAAAACGAGGCAATGATCAAAAACCTATGAAAATCTAGTCAAATTTTATTAGAGACGCGTCAAGACTCAAAATCCTGATGAAATTTTCGTCAAATTTGATTGGATACACGCCAAAGAACAAAACCTTGATGAAATTTTAGTCAAATTCGATTGGAAACATATCAACAATCAAATCCCTGATGAAATTTTTGGAATCTCGCCAACGATCAGAACCCAGGTGAAATATCTGTAACATTTGATTGGAAAAGTGCCAATAAACAAAATTCGGGTAAAATTTTAATTAAATTTGATTCGAAACGTGTCGAGAAACAAAACATGGGTTAAATCTTAGTCAAATTCGATTGGAAATGCATCATCATACCAAGTACAGGTGAATTTTTTGCCAAATTTGATTGGAAATGCGCCAACAATCAAAACCCGATGAAAGTTTTCTCGAATATGATTAAAAATGTGCCAACAATCAAAACCTTGATGAAATTTTAGTAAATTATGATTGGAAAGGTGTCAAAGAACAAAACCTAATTTAAATTTTAGTCAAATTATATTGGAAATGTGCAAATGAACAAAATCAAGGTGAAATTTTTGTCGAATTTGATTGGAAACGCGCCAATAAGAAAACTCCGGTGAAATTTTATTTTGATTTGATTAAAAACACACCAACAATAAAAACCCAGATGAAATTTTGATCAAATTTGATTGAAAACATGGCAATGAATGAAATTCAAGTAAAATTTTATTCAAATTTGATTGATAACACACCAACAATCAAAACCCAGATGAAATTTTAGTTAAATTTGATTCAAAATGCGCCGATGAACAAAATCCAAGTGAAAATCTTGTCACAATTATTTTGAAATGCACTAATGAATAAAACCCACGTTAAACATTAGTCAATTTTGATTGGAAATGTGCCGATGAACAAAATCCAGGTGAAACGTAGACAAATTTGATTGGAAACATGTTAAAGAATAAAACTTAGGTGGACTTTTATTTAGATTTGATTAAAAACACACCAACAATCAAAATCCAGATGAAATTTTAGTCATATATGATTGAAAATGTACCAATGAACAAAACTTGGGTGAAATTTTATTCAGATTTGATTGAAAACACACAAACAACAAAAATACAGATGAAATTTTTGTCATATTTGATTCAAAACGCACCAACGAACAAAGCCTAAGTGAAACTTTTGTCACATTTGATTGGAAACGCACTAATACACAAAATTCGGGAGAAATGTAGTCCAATTTGATTGGAAACGTGTCAATGATCAAAACTCAGGTGAAATTTTAGTCAAATTTGATTGAAAGCATGCCAACGACCAAAACCTTGATAAAATTTTGGTCAAATTTGATTGGAAACGCGCCAAAGATCAAAATTTTGGTGAAATTTGATTGGAAATGAGACAACGATAAAAATCCTGATGAAATTCTAGTCAAATTTGATTGGAAACACGCCAACAATCGAAATCCTGATGAAATTTTACTCAAATTTTATTGGAAACGTGCCAATATACAAAAGTCAATTGAAATTTTATTCATATTTGATTAAAAACACACCAACAATCAAAATCCAAATGAAATTTTAGTCAAATTTGATTTGAAATGTGCTAATGAACAAAACCTAGGTTACTAATAAATTTTGGTTGGAAACGTTCCAATGAACAGAATTCGGGTGAAATGTAGTCAAGTTTGATTGGAAACGCACCAATGAAGAAAAGTCAAGTAAAATTTTCATCAAATTAGATTGGTAACACGCCAACGATCAAAACCCTGATCAAATTTTTGTCAAATTTGACCGAAAACGCGCCAATGATCAAAATCCTGATAAAATTTGTCAAATTTGATTGAAAACGAGGGAATGATCGAAACCTTGATGAAATTCTAGTCAAATTTTTTTGAAACGTGCTAAGACTCAAAACCCTGATGAAATTTTTGTTAAATTTGATTGAAAACACGTTAAAGAACAAAACCTTGATGAAATTTCAGTCGAATTCGATTGGAAATGCACCAACGAACAAATCCCTGATGAAATTTTAGTAGACTCTTAATGGAATCGCACCAATGATCATAACCTTATTAAATTTTAGTCAAATTTGATTGGAAACGCACCTATGAACAAAACCCAGGTGAAATATCCATAAAATTTGATTGGAAACGTGCCAATTAACAAAATTCGAATAAAATTTTGGCCAAATTTGATTGAAAACACGCCAAAGATGAAAAACCCTGATAAAATTTTAGTCAAATTTGTTTGGAAATGTGCCAAAGATCAAATTCCAGATGAATTTTTTTTAAAAAAATTTGATTGAAAATGAAGCAATGATCAAAACCCAGATGAAATTCTAGTCTAATTTTATTAAAACGTGCTAGTACTCAAAACTCTGATGAAATTTTTGTCAAATTTGATTGGAACCGCACCAAAGAACAAAAACTTTGATGAAATTTTAGTCAAATTCAATTGGAAACGTGTCAACGATCAAATCCCTGATGATATTTTAGTCGAATTTGATTGGAGTCCCACCAACGATTAGAACCTTATGAAATTTTAGATGAATTTGATTGGAAACGCACCAATGAACAAAATCCAGGTGAAATATTCGCAACTTTTGATTGGAAACGTGCCAATAAACAAAATTCGGGTGATATTTTAGTCAAATTTGATTCGAAACGTGACGAGAAACAAAATACGGGTTAAATTTTAGTCAAATTCGATTGAAAACGCATCATCATACCAAGCGTAGGTCAAATTTTAGTCAAATTTGATTGGAAAGGTGCCAACGAACAAAACCTGATTTAAATTTTAGTCAAATTTGATTGGAAACATGCAAATGAACAAAATCCAAGTAAAATTTTTGTCAAATTTGATTGGAAACACGCCACTAACGAAGCTTAGGTGAAATTTTATTTAGATTTGATTAAAAATGCACCAACAATAAAAAACCAGATGAAATTTTAATCAAATTTGATCGAAAACGTGCCAATGAAAAAAATCTCGAGTGAAATTTTATTCAGATTTGATTGAAAACACACCAACAATCAAAATCCTAATGAAATTTTAGTCAAATTTTATTCAAAATGCGTAGATGAGCAAAATCCATGTGAAATTTTTGCACATTTGATTGAAAATGCACTAATGAACAAAACCCAAATTTAATATTAGTCGATTTTAATTGGCAACGTACCGTTGAACAAAATTCGGGTGAAATGTAGTTAAATTTGATGGGAAATGCACTAATGGAAAAACTCACGTAAAATTTTCGACAAATTAGATTGGAAACATACCAACGATCAAAACCCTGATAAAATTTTAGTCAAATTTAATTGGAAATGCGTCAACGATCAAAATCCTGGTGAAATTTTTGTGAAATTTAATTGAAAACGGGGCAATGATCAAAACCCTGATGAAATTCTAGTCAAATTTTATTTTAAACACGCCAAGACTCATAACCCTGATGAATTTTTTGGCAAATTTGATTGGAAACACACAAAAGATCAAAATCCTAATGAAATTTTAGTCAAATTTGATTAGAAACGTGCCAATATACAAAACTCAGGTGAAATTTTATTCAGATTTGATTAAAAACACCCCAAAAATCAAAATTCAGATAAAATTTAAGTAAATTTTGATTTGAAATGAGCCAATGAACCAAACACAGGTAGAATTCTTGCCATATTTAATTGGAAATGCACAAATAAACAAAACCTAGATTAAATATCAGTAAATTTTGATTGGAAACGTGTCGTACCGATGAACAAAATTCAGGTGAAATGTAGTCAAATTTGATTGGAAACAAAAAACTCAAGTAAAATTTTCATCAAATTAGATTGGAAACACGCCACCGATCAAAACCCAAATAAAATTTTAATCAAATTTGATTGGTAACGCGCCAATGATCGAAATCCTTATGAAATTTTTGTCAAATTTGATTGAAAACGATGCAATGATCAAAATCCTGATGAAATTCTTGTCAAAATTTATTGGAAATGTGCAACACTCAAAATCCTGATGAATTTTTTGTCAAATTTGATTGGAAACACGCCTAAAAAGAAAACATTGATGAAATTTTAGTCAAATTTGATTAGAAATGTGCCAATGATGAAGATCCTGATGAAATTTTTGTCAAATTTGACTAAAACCAGGCAATGATCAAAATCCTGATGAAATTCTAGTCAAATATTATTGGAAAGGCTCCAAGACTCAAAACCCTTTGAAATTTTTGTCAGATTTGATTGAAAACACGCCAAAGAACAAAACCTAGATGAAATTTTAGTCGAATTTGATTGGAAACAAGTCGACAAACAAATCCCTGATGAAATTTTAGTCGAATTTGATTTGAATCGTGCCAACGATCAAAACCTTATGGAATTTTAGAGAAACTTGATTGGAAACGTACCAATGAACAAAACGAAGGTAAAATATCCATAGCATTTGATTGAAAACGTGATAATAAACAAAGTTTAGGTGAAATTTTAGTCAAATTTGTTTCAAAACAGGTCGAGAAACAAAAAGCGAGTTAAATTTTAGTCAAATTCAATTGGAAACGCATTATCATACCAATCACAAGTGGAATTTTAGTCAAATTTGATTGGAAACGTGCCAACAATCAAAACCCCGATGAAAGTTTTTCTGAATATGATTGAAAACGTGCCAACCATCAAAACCTTGATGAAATTTTAGTAAAATTTGATCGGAATGGTGCCGACAAACAAAACCGAATGTAAATTTTAGTCAAATTTGATTGGAAACATGCAAATGAATAAAACCCAGGTGAAATTTTTGTTAAAATTGATTGGAAATGTGCAAATGAACAAAACTCTAGTAAAATTTTCATCAAATTAGATTGGAAACACGATAAAGATCAAAACCCTGATAAAATTTGAATCATATTTGATTGGAAACACACCAATGATCAAAATTTTGATGATTTTTTTTTGTCGAATTTGATTGAAAACAAGGCAAATATCAAAACTCGGATGAAATTCTACTCAAATTTTATTGGAAATGCACCAAGACTCAAAACCCTGATGAAATTTTTGTCAAATTTGATTGAAAACATGCCAAAAATCAAAATCCGAATGAAATTTAGTCAAATTTGGTTGGAAACGCGCCAATATATAAAACTCAGGTGAAACTTTATTCAGATTTGATTTAAAAAACACCGACAATTAAAATCTAGTTGAAATTTTAGTTAAATTTGATTTGAAACATTCCAACGAACAAAACACAGATGAAAATTTTGTCACATTTGATTGGAAAAGCACTAATGAACAAAACCTAGGCTAAATATCAGTAAGTTTTGATTGGAAATGTGCCGATGATCAAAATTCAAGTGAGATGTAGTCAAATTTGATTGGAAACACGCTAATGAAGAAAACTCAGGTAAATTTTTCGTCAAATTAGATTGGAAGTATGCCAGCGAACAAAACCCTGGTAAAATTTTAGTCAAATTTGATTAGAAACACACTAACGATCAAAATTCTGATGAAATTTTTGTCAAATTTGATTGAAAACAAGGCAATGATCAAAACACTAACAAAATTCTAGTCAAATTTTATTGGAAATGCGCTAAGACTCAAAACCTTGATGAATTTTTTGTTAAATTTGATTGGAAACACGTAAAAGAACAAAACCTTGATGAAATTTTAGTCGAATTCAATTGGTAACACGCCAACGATCAAATCCCTGATGAAATTTTAGTCAAATTTTATAAGAATCGCGCCAACGATCAGAACCTTATGAAATCTTAGTCAAATCTGATTTGAAACATACCTATGAACAAAACCTTGATGAAATTTTAGTCGAATTCTATTGGAAACGCACCAACGAGCAAAACCCTGATAAAATTACAGTTAAATTTTATTAGAAACGCGCCAATGATCAAAATCATGATGAAATTTTTGTCAAATTTCACTGAAAACGAGGTAGTGATCAAAACTATATGAAATTCTAGTCAAATTTTATTGGAAACGCACTAAGACTCAAAATCCTAATGAAATTTTTGTCAAATTTGATTGGTAACATGCCAAAGAACAAAAGCTTGATGAAATTTTAGTCGAATTCAATTGGAAATGCGCCAATGATCAAATCTCTGATGAAATTTTAGTCAAATTTTATTAGAATCGTACCAACGATTAGAACCTTATGAAATTTTTGTCAAATTTGATTGGAAACGCACCAATGAACAAAACCCAGGTGAAATATCCGTAACATTTGATTGGAAATGAGTCAATAAACAAAATTTGGGTGAAATTTTAGTCAAATTTGATTCGAAACGTGTCGAGAAACAAAACGCGGGTTAAATTTTAGTCAAATTCGATTGGAAACATGTGATTGTACCAAGCGCAGGTGAATTTTTTGTCAAATTTGATTGGAAACGCACCAACAATCAAAACGAACAAAATCCAAGTGGAATTTTTGTCACATTTGATTGGAAACGCACTAATGAAGAATATCCGTGTGAAATGTAGTCCAATTTGATTGGAAATGGCCCAATGATCAAAACTCGGGTGAAATTTCTGTCAAATTTGATTGTAAACACGCTAACAATCAAAATACTGATAAAATTTTGGTCAAATTTGATTGGAAACGCGCCAACGATCAAAACCCTAATAAAATTCCAGTCAAATTTTATTGGAAATGTGCCAAGACTCAAAATTCTGATGAAATTTTTGTCTAATTTGATTGGAAACACGTCAAAGTTCAAAATCCTAATAAAATTTTAGTCAAATTTGATTGAAAACGTGCCAATATAAAAAACTCAGGTGAAATTTTATTTAGATTTGATTAAAAACACAACAATCAAAATCCAGATAAAATTTTAGTCAAATTTGATTTGAAACGTGCCAACGAACGTGACACAGGTGAAATTTTTGTTACATTTGATTGGAAACACACTAATGAATAAAACCCAGGTTAAATATCAGTAAATTTTGATTGGAAACGCGCCGATGAACAAAATTCGAGTGAAATGTAGTCAAATTTGATTGGAAACGTGCCAATGAAGAAAATTCAAGCAAAATTTTCGTCAAATTAGTTTGGAAACATGCCAACGATCAAAACCTTGATAAATTTTTTGTCAAATTTGATTGGAAACGTGCTAGCGATCAAAATCCTGATGAAATTTTTGTCTAATTTGATTGAAAACGATGGAATGATCAAAACCTTGATGAAATTCTAGTCAAATTTTATCGGAAACACGTTAATACTCAAAACTTTGATGAAATTTTTGTCAAATTTGATTGCAAACACGCTAAAGAACAAAACCTTGGTGAAATTTTAGTCGAATTCGATTGGAAACGCGTTAACGATCAAAGCCCTGATGAAATTTTAATCGAATTTTATTAGAATCGCGCCAACGATTAGAACCTTATGAAATTTTAGTCAAATTTGATTGGAAAGCCACCTATGAACAAAACCCAGGTGAAATATCTGTTAAATTTGAATGGAAAAGTGCTAATAAACAAAACTCGCCAACAATGAAAATCCTAATAAATTTTAGTCAAATTTGATTGGAAATGCGCCAACAATCAAAATCCTAATGAATTTATATTTTTGAAATTTGATTGAAAACGAGGTAATGATCAAGACCTTGATGAAATTCTAGTCGAATTTTATTGGAAACGTGCTAAGACTCTAAACCCTGATGAATTTTTTGTCAAATTTGATTGGAAACACGCCAAAGAACAAAACCTTGATGAAATTTTAGTCTAATTCGATTGGAAATGCATTAATGATCAAATCCCTGATGAAATTTTAGTCGAATTTGATTGGAATCGCGCCAATGATCAAAACTTTATGAAGTTTCAGTCAAATTTGATTGGAAACACACCAATGAATAAAATCTAGGTGAAATATTCGTAACATTTGATTGGAAACATGCCAATAAACAACATTCGGGTGAAATTTCAGTCAAATTTGATTCGAAGCATTTCAAGAAACGAAATACGGGTTAAATTTTAGTCAAATTCGATTGGAAACACATCATCGTATCCAGCGCAGTTGAAAATTTTAGTCAAATTTGATTGGAAACGCCCTAACAATCAAAACCCCGATGAAAGTTTTCTCAAATATGATTGAAAACGCGCCAACCATCAAAACCTTGATGAAATTTTAGTAAAATTTGATCGGAAACGTGCCAATGAACAAAATCTAATTTAAATTTTGGTCAAATTTGATTGCAAAAATTCGATTAGAAACACGCTAATAACAAAACTCAGGTGAAATTTTATTTAGATTTGATTAAAAACACACCAATAATCAAAGTCCAGATGAAATTTTAATCAAATTTTATCGGAAACGTGCCAATGAACAAAACTCAGGTGAAATTTTTTTCAGATTTGATTGAAAACACACTAACAATCAAAACTCAGATGAAATTTTATTTAAATTTGAATGAAAATGTGCCTACTAACAAAATCCAAGTGAAATTTTTGTCACATTTGATTGGAAACGCACTATTGAACAAAACCTAAGTTAAATAATTGACTGGAAACGTGTCGATGAGCAAAATTCTGGTGAAATGTAGTCAAATTTGATTGGAAACACACCAAGATCAAAACTATGAAATTTTTTTAGTCAAGTCTGATTGGAAACCCACAAACGATCAAAATCAAAATGAAATTTTTGTCAAATTTGATTGAAAATGAAGCAGTGATCAAAACCCTGATGAAATTCTAGTCAAATTTTATTGAAAACGTGCCAAGACTCATAACGCTGTTGAATTTTTTGTCAAATTTGATTGGAAGCACCCCAAAGATCAAAACCTTGATGAAACCTTAATCGAATTCGATTGGAAATGCGCCAATGATCAAATCCCTGATGAAATTTTAGTTGAATTTTTTGGAATCGTACAACAATCAGACCCTTATGAAATTTTAGTTAAATTTGATTGGAAATGTACCTAAGAACAAAACCCAGGTGAAATATCCATAAAATTTAAATAGAAACGTGCCAATAAAAAAAATTCAGGTGAAATTTTTGACAAATTTGATTGAAAACCTGCCAAAAATGAAAATCTTGACGAAATTTTAGTCAAATTTGATTGGAAACGCGACAACGATCAAAATTCTGAAGAAATTTTTGTCAAATTTGATTTAAAACAAGTCAACGATCAAAACCCTAACGAAATTCTAGTCAAATTTTATTGAAAATGCGCTAAGACTCAAAACCCTAATGAAATTTTTGTCAAATTTAATTGGAAACGCGCCAAAAAACCAAACCTTGATGAAATTTTAGTTGAATTCAATTGGAAATGCGCCGAAGATCAAATCCCTGATGAAATTTTAGTAGTATCTTAGTGGAATTGCGCCAACGATCAGAACCTTATGAAATTTTAGTCAAATTGATTGGAAACGTACCTATGAACAAAAACCCAGGTAAAATATCCATAAAATTTAAATGAAAACGTGTCAATAAACAAAACTCGGGTGAAATTTTAGTCAAATTTGATTGAAAACACGCTAACGATGAAAACCTTGATAAAATTTTAGTCAAAATTGTTTGAAAACGCGCCAACAATTAAAATCCTAATGAAATTTTTGTCAAATTTAACTGAAAATGATGCAATGATCAAGATCTTGATGAAATTCTAGTCAAGTTTTATTGAAAAAGTGCCAAGGCTCAAAACCTCGATGAAATTTTTGTCAAATTTGATTGGAAACGTGCCAAAGAACAAAACCTTGATGAAATTTTAGCCAAATTCGATTGGAAATGTGCAACGATCAAATCCTTGATGAAATTTTAGGCTAATTTGATTGGAGTCGCACCAACGATCAGAACCTCATGAAATTTTAGTCAAATTTGATTAGAAAAGCACCAGTAAACAGAATCTAGGTGAAATATTCGAAACATTTGATTGGAAATATGCCAATAAACAAAATTCGGGTGAAATTTTAGTCAAATTTGATTCTAAACCTGTCGAGAAACAAAACACGGGATAAATTTTAGTCAAATTCGATTGGAAACGCATCATCGCACCTAGCGAGGTTAAATTTTAGTCAAATTTAATTGAAAAGTGCTAAAAACCGAAACACATAGAGAGTTTTCACGAATATGATTGAAAACCGCCTACCATCAAAACCTAGGTGAAATTTTAGTAAAATTTGATCGGAAAGGTGCCAACGAACAGAACCTAATTTAAATTTTAGTCAAATTTGATTGGAAACGTGCAAATGAACAAATTTCAGGTGAAATTTTTGTCAAATTTGATTGGAAACGCGCCAATAGCAAATCTCAGGTGAAATTTTATTTAGATTTGATTAAAAACGCACCAACAATCGAAAGCCATATGAAAATTTTAATCAAATTTGATCGAAAACGTGCCAATGAACAAAACTCGGTGAAATTTTATTCAGATTTGATTGAAAACACACCAACAATCAATAACTAGATGAAATTTTAGTCAAATTTGATTCAAAATGCATCGACGAACAAAATCCAAGTGAAATTTTTATCACATTTGATTGGAAACGTACTAATGAACAAAACCCAAGTTAAATATCAGCCAATTTTGATTGGAAACGTGCCGTTGAACGAAATTCGGGTGAAATGTAGTCAAATTTGATTGGAAACGCACCAATGAAGAAAACTCAGGTAAAATTTTCATCAAATTAGATTAGAAACACGCCAACGATCATAACCCTGATAAAATTTTAGTCAAATTTAATTGGAAACGTGTCAACGATCAAAATCCTAATGAATTTTTTTTCAAATTTGATTGAAAACGGGGTAATGATCAAGACCTTGATGAAATTCTAGTCAAATCTTATTGGAAACACTCCAAAACACCAAACCCAGAGGAAATTTTTGGCAAATTTGATTGGAAACACACCAAAGATCAAAATCCTAATGAAATTTTAGTCAAATTTGATTGGAAACATGCCAATATACAAAACTCAAGTGAAATTTTATTCAGATTTGATTAAAAACACCCCTACAATCAAAATCCAGATAAAACTTTAGTCAAATTTGATTTCAAGCATGCCAATGAACCAAAGACAAATGAAATTTTTGTCACATATGATTGGAGAAGCACTAATGAACAAAATCTAGGTTAAATATTAGTAAATCTTGATTGAAAACGTGTCGTGCCGATGAACAAAATTCTGGTGAAATGTAGTCCAATTTGATTGGAAACAGAAAACTCATGTAAAATTTTCGTCAAATTAGATTGGAAACATGCAATGATCAAAACCCAGATAAAATTTTAGTCAAATTTGATTGAAAACGTGCCAACGATCGAAATTTTGATGAAATTTTTGTCAAATTTGATTGAAAATGATGCACTGATCAAAACCCTGATGAAATTCTTATCAAATTTGATTAGAAACGTGCTAAGACTCAAAAACCTAATGAAATTTTTGTCATTGATTGGAAACACGCCAAAGAACACAACCTTGATGAAATTTTAGTCGAATTCGATTGGAAATGTGACAACGATCAATTTCCTTAAGAAAATTTAGTCGAATTTTAATGGAATCATGCCAACAATCATAACCATATGAAATTTTAGTCAAATTTGACTGGAAACGCACCTATGAAGAAAAGCCCGGTGAGATATCTATAAAATTTGAATGGAAACGTCCTAATAATCAAAATTCGACTGAAATTTTAGCAAATTTGGTTGAAAACACACTAACGATGAAAACCATGATGAAATTTTTTTCAAATTTGATTGAAAACGTGGCAATAATCAAAACCCTGAGAAATTCTAGTCAAATTTTATTGGAAACGTGCCAAGACTCAAAATCCTAATGAATTTTTTGTCAAATTTGATTGGAAACACACCAAAGAACAAAACCTTGATGAAATTTTGGTCCAATCCGATTGGAAACGCGTCAACGATCAAATCCCTGATGAAATTTTAGTCGAATTTGATTGGAATCGTGTCAGCGATCAGAACCTTATGATATTTTAGTCAAGTTTGATTACAAACGCATTAATGAACAAAATCCAGGTGAAATATTCGTAACATTTGATTGGAAATGTGCCAATAAACAAAATTCGGGTGAAATTTTAGTCAAATTTGTTTCGAAACGTGTCGAGAAACAAAAGGCGGGTTAAATTTTAGTCAAATTCGATTGGAAACACAACATCGTACCAAGCACAGGTAAAATTCTAGTCAAATTTGATTGGAAACATGCTAATAATCAAAACCCTGATGAAAGTTTTTTAAAATATGATTGAAAACACACCAACCATCAAAACCTTGATGAATTTTAGTAAAATTTGATCGGGAAGGTGCCAACAAACAAAACCTAATTTGAATTTTAGTCAAATTTGTTTGGAAATGCGCAAATGAACAAAACTCAGGTAAAATTTTTGTCAAATTTGATTGGAAACACACCAATAACAAAACTCAGGTGAAATTTTATTTAGATTTGATTAAAAACGCACCAACAATCAAAACCCATAAGATATTTTGAACAAATTTGATTGAAAACATGCCAATGAACAAAAATAGGTGAATTTTTTTTCAGATTTGATTGAAAATGCACCAACAATCGAAACCCAGATGAAATTTTGGTCAAATTTGATTCAAAACACACCGACGAAAAAAATCCAAGTGAAATTTTTGCCACATTCGATTGGAAATGCACTAATGAACAAAACTTAAGTTAAATATAAGTCAATTTTGATTGGAAATGTCCCGATGAACAAAATTCGGGTGCAATGTAGTCAAATTTGATTGGAAACGCGCGAATGAAGAAAACTCAGGTGAACTTTTATTTAGATTTGATTAAAAACACACCAACAATAAAAACCTAGATGAAATTTTAGTCAAATCTGATTAAAAATGTACCAATGAACAAAACTCGGGTGAAATTTTACTGAGATTTGATTGAAAACATTAGAACAATTAAAACCCAAATGAAATTTTAATCAAATTTGATTCAAAATGAGCCAACGAACAAAACCCAAGTGGAATTTTTGTCACATTTTATTGGAAACGCACTAATGAACTGAATTCGGGTGAAATGTAGTCCAATTTGATTGAATACGTGCTAATGATAAAAGCTCAGGTGAAATTTTAGCCAAATTTGATTTGAAACACACCAACAACCAAAACCCTGATAAAATTTTAGTCAAATTTGATTGGAAATGCTCTAACAATCAAAATTTTGATGAAGTTTTTGTCAAATTTGATCGAAAACGAGGCAACGATCAAGAACCTAATGAAATTCTAGTCAAATGTTTTTGAAAACGTGCCAAGACCCAAAATCCTAATGAAATTTTTGTCAAATTTGATTGGAAACACGCTAAGATCGAAATCCTGATGAAATTTTAGTCACATTTGATTGAAAACACGCCAATATACAAAACTCAGGTGAAATTTTATTCAGATTTCATTAGAAACATACCAACAATCAAAATCCAGATGAAATTTTAGTCAAATTTGATCTGAAAGTACCAACGAACAAAACACAGGTAAAATTTTTGTCACGTTTGATTGGAAACGTACTAATGAATAAAACCCTGGTTAAATATCAGTAAATTTTGATTGAAAACATGCCGATGAACAAAATTCAGGTGAAATGTAGTCAAAATTTGATTGGAAAAGCGTCAATGAAGAAAACTCAGGAAAAATTTTCATCAAATCAGATTGAAAAGATGCCAACGATCAAAACCCTGATAAAATTTTAGGCAAATTTGATTGGAAACGCACCAACAATCAAAATCTTAATGAAATTTTGGACAAATTTGATTGAAATGAGGCAATGATCAAAATCCTGATGAAATTCTAGTCAAATTTTATTCGAAATGTGCCAAGACTCAAAACCCAGATGAAATATTTGTCAAATTTGATTGGAAACATGCCAAAGAACAAAATCATGATGAAATTTTAGTCGAATTCGATTGGGAACGCGCCAACGATCAAATCCCTGTTGAAATTTTAGTCGAATTTTATTAGAATCGCGCTAATGATGAGACACTTATGAAATTTTTGTCAAATTTGATTAGAAAAGCACCAATGAACAAAACCCAGGTGAAATATCCATAACATTTGATTGGAAACGTGCCAATAAACAAAATTCGGGTGAAATTTTAGTGAAATTTGATTCGAAACGTGTCGAGAAATAAAACACGTGTTAAATTTTAGTCAAATTCGATTGGAAGCGCATCATCGTACCAAGCGTAGGTGAAATTTTTATCAAATTTGTTTGGAAACTCGCCAACAATCATAACCCCGATGAAAGTTTTCTCGAATATGATTGAAAACGCCCTGACCATCAAAACCTTGATGAATTTTTTGTAAAATTTGATCGAAAAGGTGACAATGAACAAAACTTAATTTAAATTTTAGTTAAATTTGTTTGGAAACGTATAAATGAACAAAACCCAGGTGAAATTTTTGTCAAATTTGATTGGAAACATGCTAATAACAAAACTCATGTGAGATTTTATTTAGATTTGATTAAAAACAGACTAACAATCAAAACCTAGATGAAATTTTAAGCAAATTTGATCGACAACGTGCTAATGAACAAAACCAGGAAGAAATTTTATTCATATTTGATTGAAAACACACCAACAACCAAAACCCAGATGAAATTTTAGTCAAATTTGATTCAAAACGCACCAACAAACAAAACCCAAGAGGAATTTTGGTCACGTTTGATTTGAAACACACTAATAGACAAAATTCAGAAGAAATGTAGTCCAATTTGATTGGAAACGCACCAATCATCAAAACGGAGGCAAAATATTAGTCAAATTTGATTGAAAACAAGCCAACAATCAAAACCCTGATAAAATTTGGGTCAAATTTGATTGGAAACACGCCAATGATCAAATTTTAGATGAAATTTTTGTCAATTTCGATTGAAAATGAGGCAATGATCTAAACCCTGTTAAAATTATAGTCAAATTTTATTGGAAACAAGCCAAAACTCAAAACCCTAATGAAATTTTTTTCAAATTTGATTGGAAACACGCCAATGATCGAAATCCTAATGAAATTTTAGTCAAATTTGTCTGGAAATGCACCAATATACAAAACTCAAGTGAAATTTTATTTAGATTTGATTAAAAACGCAACAACAATCAAAATTCAGATGAAATTTTAGTCAAATTTGATTTGAAACATACCAACGTACAAAAAATAGGTGAAGTTTTTGTCACATTTGATTGGAAACGCACTAATGAACAAAACAGGTTAAATATCAGTAAATTTTGATTGGAAACGTGCCGATGGAAAAATTCGAGTGAAATGTAGTCAAATTTGATTGAAAATACGCAAATGAAGAAAAATCAAGTAAAATTTTCATCAAATTAGATTGGAAGCACACAAACGATCAAAACCCGGGTAAAATTTTTGTCAAATTTGATTGCAAACGCGCCAACGATCAAAATCCTGACGAAATTTTTGCCAAATTTGATTAAAAATGAGGGAATGATCAAAACACTGACGAAATTCTAGTCAAATTTTATTGGAACCGTGCTAAGACTCAAAACCCTGATAAAATTTTTCTCAAATTTGATTGGAAACACGCCAAAGAACAAAACTTTGATGAAATTTTAGTCGAATTCGATTGGAAATGCGCCAACGATCAAATCCCTGATGAAATTTTAGTCGAATTTTATTGGAATCGAGCCAACGATTAGAACTTTATGAAAATTTAGTTAAATTTGATTGGAAAGGCACCTATGAACAAAATCAAGGTGAAATATCCATAAAATTTTAATGGAAACGTGCAAATAAAGAAATTGTGGATGAAATTTTTGTCAAATTTGATTGAAAACACGCCAATGATGAAAACCCTAACAAAATTTTAGTCAAATTTGATTGGAAACTCGCCAACGATCAAAATCATGATAAATTTTTGTCATATTTGATTGAAAACGAGGCAATGATCAAAACCCAATGAAATTCTAGTCAAATTTTGTTGGAAAAATCGCCAAGACTCAAAACCCTGATGAGATTTTTGTCAAATTTGATTAGAAACATGCCAAAGAACAAA
Organism: Olea europaea var. sylvestris; assembly: GCF_002742605.1. NCBI lineage: Eukaryota > Viridiplantae > Streptophyta > Magnoliopsida > Lamiales > Oleaceae > Olea > Olea europaea. Next base: position 578,948 of record NW_019264660.1, read on the forward strand.
ACCTCGATAAAACTTTAGTAGAATTCGATTGGAAACGTGCCAATGATCAAATCCCTGATGAAATTTTAGTCGAATTTTATTAGAATCGCGCCAACGATCAAAACCTTAGGAAATTTTTGTCAAATTTGATTGGAAAGGCACCAATGAACAAAACCCAGGTGAAATATCCACAACATTTGATTGGAAACGTGACAATAAATGAAATCCAGCTGAAATTTTTGACACTTGATACAAAACGTGCCGAGAAACAAAACGCGGGTTAAATTTTAGTCAAATTTGATTGGAAACGCATCATCGCACGAAAGCGCAGGTTAAATTTTTGTTAAATTTGATTGGAAATGTTCCAGCAATCAAAACCCCGATGAAAGTTTTCTATGATTGAAAATGCACCAACCATCAAAACCTTGATGAAATTTTAGTAAAATTTGATCAGAAAGGTGTCAATGAACAAAACCTAATTTAAATTTTAGTCAAATTTGATTGGAAACACGCAAATGAACAAAAGCAAGATGAAATTTTTGTCAAAGTTGATTGGAAACGTGCCAATAACAAAACTTAGGTGAAATTTTATTTAGATTTGCTTAAAAACACACCAACAATCAAAGCCCTAATGAAATTTGATCGAAAATGTGCCATTGAACAAAACTCAGATTTAATTGAAAACACACTAGCAATCAAAACACAGATTAAATTTTAGTCAAAATTGATTCAAACGTGCCGACGAACAAAATCCAAGTGAAATTTTTGTCACATTTGATTGGAAACGCACTAATGAACAAAACCCGAGCTAAATATCAGTCAATTTTGATTAGAAACGTGCGGATGAACAAAATTCGGGTGAAATGTAGTCAAATTTGATTGGAAATGTGCCAATGAACAAAACTCAAGCGAACTTTTATTCAGATTTGATTAAAAACACGCCAATAATCAAAAAGCAGATGAAATTTCAGTCAAACATGATTGAAAATGTACCAATGAACAAAATGTGGTTAAAATTTTATTCAGATTTGATTGAAAACACACCAACAACCAAAATCCAGATGAACTTTTAGTCAAATTTGATTCAAAACGTGTTAACGAACAAAATCCAAGTGGAATTTTTGTCACATTTGACTGGAAACGTACTAATGAAAAATATCCGGGTGAAATGTAGACCAATTTGATTGGAAACGTGCTAATGATCAAAACTCATGTGGAATTTTAGTCAAATTTGACTGAAAACATGAAAACAATCAAAACCCTGATAAAATTTTGGTCAAATTTGATTGGAAACGCACCAACGATCAAAATTCTGATGAAATTTTTGGTAAATTTAATTGAAAATGAGGCAACGATCAAAACACTATTGAAATTCTAGTTATATTTTATTGGAAACGGCCCAAGACTCAAAACCCTGATGAAATTTTAGTCAAATTTGATTGGAAATGTGCCAATGAACAAAACTCAGAGCTTTGATTAAAAACACACCAACAATCAAAATCCAATGAAATTTTAGTCAAATTCGATTTGAAACGTACCAACGAATAAGACACGGGTGAAATTTTTGTCACATTTGATTCAAAACGCACTAATGAACGAAACCAAGGTTAAATATCAATAAATTTTGATTGGAAAAGGCCAATGAACAAAATTCGAGTGAAATGTAGTCAAATTTGATCGGAAACACGCCAATAAAGAAAACTCAGGTAAAATTTTCATCAAATTGGATTGGAAACACGCCAATGATCAAAACCCTAATAAAATTTTAGACAAATTTGATTGGAAACGTGCCAATAATCAAAATCCTGTTGAAATTTTTGTCAAACTTGATTGAAAACGAGGCAATGATCAAAACTCTGATGAAATTCTAGCCAAATTTCATTGGAAACGTGCTAAGACTCAAAACCCTGATGAAATTCTTATCAAATTTGATTGGAAACACACCAAAGAATAAAAACTTTGATGAAATTTTAGTCGAATTCGACTGGAAATGGCCAACGATCAAATCCCTGATGAAATTTTAGTCAAATTTATTGGAATCATGCAACGATTAAAACCTTATGAAATTTTAGTCAAATTTGATTGGAAACACGCCTAAGAACAAAACACAGGTGAAATATCCATAAAATTTGAATGGAAACCTGCAAATAAAAAAAATTCATGTGAAATTTTAGTCAAATTTGATTGAAAACACGCAAACGATCAAAACCCTGATAAAATTTTAGTCAAATTTGATTGGAAATGTGCCAACGATCAAAATCCTGATGAAATTTCTGTAAAATTTGATTGAAAACGAGGCAATGATCAAAACCTTGATGAAATTCTCGAAAAATTTTATTCGAAATGCGCTAAGACTCAAAACCCTTATGAAATTTTTGTCCAATTTGATTGGAAACACGCCAAAGAACAAGACCTTGATGAAATTTTAGTCGAATTCGATTGGAAACGCATCAATGATTAAATCCCTGATAAAATTTTAGTCGAATTTGATTGGAATTGCGCCAACGACCAGAACTTTATGAAATTTTAGTCAAATTTGATTGGAAACACTCCAATGAACAAAACCCAAGTAAAATATCCGTAAAATTTGATTGGAAACGTGCTAATAAACGAAAGTCAGGAGAAATTTTAGTCAAATTTGATTCCAAACGTGTCGAGAAACAAAATGCGGGTTAGATTTTAATCAAATTCGATTGGAAACGCATCATCATACCAAGCGCAGGTGAAATTTTAGTCAAATTTGTTAGGAAATGCGCTAACAATCTAAACCTCGATGAAAGTTTACTCGAATATGATTGAAAACACGCCAACCATCAAAACCTTGATGAAATTTTAGTAAAGTTTGATCGGAAAGGTGCCAATGAACAAAACCTAATTTAAATTTAAATCAAATTTTATTGGAAACTCGCAAATGAAGAAAATTCAGGTGAAATTTTTGTCAAATTTGATTGGAAACGTGCCAATAACAAAACTTAGGTCAAATTTTATTTAGATTTGATAAAAAGACACACCAACAATCAAAACCCAAATAAAATTTTAATCAAATTTGATCGAAAACGTGCCAATGAACAAAACTCAGGTGAAGTTTTATTCAAATTTGATTGAACATACACCAACTATCAAAACCCAGATGAAATTTTATTCAAATTTGACTCAAAACGCGTCGACAAACAAAATCCAAGGAAAATTTTGTCACATTTGATTGGAAACACACTAATGAACAAAACCCAAGTTAAATATCATTCAATTTTGATTGGAAATGTGCTGATGAACAAAATTCGGGTGAAATGTAGTCAAATTTGATTGGAAACGCGCCAATGAAAAAACTTCGGGTGAACTTTTATTCAGATTTGATTAAAAACACACCAACAATCAAAACTCAGATCAAATTTTAGTCATATTTGATTGAACATGTACCGATAAGCAAAACTCAGGTAAAATTTTATTCAGATTTGATTGAAAACACACCAACAAACAAAACCCAGATGAAATTTTAATCAAATTTTATTCAAAACGCGCTAACGAACAAAACCCAAATGGAATTTCTGTCGCATTTGATTGGAAATGTACTAATGAGCAAAATCCAAGTGAAATGTAGTCCAATTTGCTTGGAAATGTGCTAATGATCAAAGCTCATGTGAAATTTTAGTCAAATTTGATTGAAAACATGCCAATGATCAAAACCTTGATAAAATTTCAGTCAAATATGAAGAGAAACGTGCTAACGATCAAGATCCTAATGAAAATTTTGTCAAATTTTATTGAAAACGAGGCAACGATCAAAACCCTAATGAAATTCTAGTCAAACTTTATCGGAAACGGGCCTGGACTCACAACCCTGATGAAATTTTTGTCAAATTTGATTGGAAACACGCCAAAGATCTAAATCCTGATGAAATTTTAGTCTAATTTGATTGGAAATGTGCTAATATACAAAACTTAGGTGAAATTTTATTTAGATTTGATTGCAAACACCCCCAACAATCAAAATTCAGATGAAATTTTAGTCAAATTTGATTTGAAACGAGCCAATGAAAAAAATACTGGTGAAATTTTTGTCACATTTGATTGGAAATGCACTAATGAACGAAACCCATGTTAAATATCAGTACATTTTGATTGGAAACGTGCTGATGAACAAAATTCGGGTCAAATGTATTCAAAATTTGATTGGAAACACGCCATTGAAGAAAACTCATGGAAAATTTTTGGTAAATTAGATTGGAAACACACCAACGATTAAAACCATGAAAATTTTTTAGTCAAATTTGATTGGAAACGGGCAAATGATCAAAATCCTATTGAAATTTTTGTCAAATTTGATTGAAAATGACACAGTGATCAAAACCCTGATGAAATTCTGGTCAAATTTTATTGGAAACGCACCAAGACAAAAAATCCTGATGAAATTTTGTCAAATTTGATTAGAAACATGCCAAAAATCAAAACCTTGATGAAATTTTAGTCGAATTCGAATGGAAATCCTCCAACGATCAAATCTCTGATGAAATTTTAGTTGAATTTATTGGAATCGCGCAACGATTAGAACCTTATGAAATTTTAGTCTAATTTGATTGGAAACGCACCTAAGAACAAACCCAGGTGAAATATCCGTAAAATTTGAATGGGAACATGCTAATAAACAAAATTCGGGTGAAATTTTTGACAATTTTGATTGAAAACACGCCAACAATGAAAATTTAAATAAAATTTCAGTCAAATTTGATCGGAAATGCATCAACGAGCAAAATCTTGATGAATTTTTTGTCAAATTTGATTGAAAACGAGGCAATGATCAAGACCTTGATGAAATTCTAGTCAAATTTTATTGGAAACGTGCCACGACTCAAAACCCTGATGAAATTTTTATCAAATTTGATTGGAAACATGTCAAAGAACAAAACTTTGATGTAATTTTAGTCAAATTCGATTGGAAACGCGTCAAAGATCGAATCCCTAATGAAATTTTAGTCAAATTTGATTGTAATCGTGCCAACGATCAGAACCTTATGAATTTTTAGTCAAATTTGAGTGGAAACGCACCAATGAACAGAATCCAGGTGAAATATCCGTAACATTTGATTTGAAACATGCCAATAAACAAAATTCGAGTGAAATTTTAGTTAAATTTGATTCGAAATGTGTCGAGAAATAAAACGCTGGTTAAATTTTAGTCAAATTCAATTCGAAACGCATCATCATACCAAGCGTAGGTGAAATTTTTGTCAAATTTGTTTGGAAACATGCCAACAATCAAAACCCCGATGAAACTTTTCTCGAATATGATTGAAAACGAGCTAACAATCAAAACCTTTTTGAAATTTTAATAAAATTTGGTCGGAAAGGTGCTAACGAACAAAACCTAATTTAAATTTTAGTCAAATTTGATTGGTAATGCGCATATGAACAAAACCCCGGTGAAAATTTGGACAAATTTGATTGGAAACGCACCAATTAAAAAACTCAGGTGAAATTTTATTTAGATTTGATTAAAAATACACCAACAATCAAAACCCAGATGAAATTTTAATCAAATTGATCGAAAACGTGCTAATGAACAAAATTCAGGTGAAATTTTATTTAGATTTGATTGAAAACATACCAACAATCAAAACCCAAATGAAATTTTAGTCAAATTTGATTCAAAACATTTCAACGAACAAAATTCAAGTGATTTTTGTCACATTTGATTGGAAATACACTAATGGACAAAACCAAAGTTAAACATCAATCAATCTTGATTGGAAACGTGTCGATGAACAAAATCTGGGCGAAATGTAGTCAAATTTGATTGGAAACGCACCAATAAACAAAACTCAGGTGAACTTTTATTCAGATTTGATTAAACACACCAACTGTCGAAATTCAGATGAAATTTTAGTCAAATTTGATTGAAAATGTACCAATGAACAAACTTGAGTGTAATTTTATTCAGATTTGATTGAAAACACACCAACAACCGAAACTGAGATGAAATTTAGTCAAATTTGATTCAAAACACGCCAACGAACAAAACCCAAGTGGAATTTTTATCACATTTGATTGGAAACGTACTAATGCATCAAATTCGGGTGAAATGTAGTCAAATTTGATTGAAAACATGCCAACGATCAAAACCCTGATAAAATTTTGGCCAAATTTGATTGGAAACGCGCCAAAGATCAAAATTTTGGTGAAATTTTTGTCAAATTTAATTGGACATGAGGCAACGATCAAAACCCTAATGAAATTCTAGTCAAAATTTATTGGAAACGCTCCCAGACTCAAATTCCTGATGAACTTTTTATCAAATTTGGTTGGAAACACGCCAAAGATTGAAATCATGATCATATTTTAGTCACATTTTATTGGAAACGTGCCCATCTACAAAATTTAAGTGAAATTTTATTCAGATTTGATTAAAAACACACTAAAAATCAAAATCCAGATGAAATTTTAGTCAAATTTGATTTAAAACTTTCCAACGAACAAAACACAGGTGAAATTTTTGTTACATTTGATTGGAAACATACTAACAAACAAAACCCAGGTTAACAGTAAATTTTGATTGGAAACGTGCCAATGAACAGAATTTGGGTGAAATGTAATCAAATTTGATTGGAAACACGCCAATGAATAAAACTGACGTAAAATTTTCATCAAATTAGATTGGAAACATGCTAACGATCAAAACCCTGATCAAGTTTGATTTAAAACGCACCAATGAATCAAAATCCTAATAAATTTTTTGTAAAATTTGATTGAAACAAGGGAATGATCAAAACCCTAATGAAATTCTAGTCAATTTTTTTTTGGAAAGGCACTAAGACTCAAAACTCTGATGAAATTTTTGTCAAATTTGATTGGAAACACGCCAAAGAACAAAACATTGATGAAATTTTAGTCGAATTCATTTGGAAACGCATCGACGATCAAATCCTCGAGGAAATTTTACTAGAATCTTAATGGAATCACGCCAACGATCAGAACCTTATGAAATTTTAGTCAAATTTGATTGAAAATGTACCTATGAACAAAACCTAGGTGAAATATCCGTAAAATTTGAATGGAAACGTGCCAATAAAAAAGATTCGATGAAATTTTAGTCAAATTTGATTGAAAACACGCTAATGATGAAAACCTGATGAGGTTAATGTGGAGGAACAGGCATTGGCATACATGGAACGGTTGGATGGTCGGCTTTCAAAGAAATTGATGTAACTTTTGCGTTTGGTGTCCGTTTTGGGCCCATAACCCCATTTCGGAAAGGTAGCGAGCGTTTCGGATTGAATTCACAGCTTTACTATGACGTACGAGGGTTTTTGGACATTTGAAGTCGTTTAGTGTGTCAAAATAGCATTTTAAGTTTTTGTGTTATTTATTTTCAGCATTTGTTATTTCCATTTTGTAGCCCAGCCCATTTTGGGACTGCTGACCCAGTAGGTTATCTTTTCTTTCATATTTAAGATGCTACAAGACGCCTCCTAGAGTTTTCTTGGTTGTTCATGAAATAATAAAAGTTTGTTTCTGAATTCAATCCGTTTGGTTATTGTTATCGTGTGTTTGTAGATTCAATCTACATCCTTTTGGTATCAGAGCATGGTGCATGGGAGAGGATGTGGTGTTTGTGGTGGCCAGATTGATGAAGTTGTAGATCTGCATAATCAAGTTGAGGCGTTGACAATTCGATTTGACCAATTCATGACGTGGGTGGTAGAGGTTGTGCAGAACGGAACACCTCCTGCTCCTCCACATCGTGCCCCAGTGAGTGATGGTGGAGGTGGATCTGAATCAGGGGAGAGGTCGGATGAGGAGACCTTGTCAGAGGCACGTGACGATCGTGTTCAACAGCCTCGTGTGCAACAGCAGGACACATTTCAGTGATGGGAATTCGGATTCAAGGTTGATATACCTGAATTTCACGATGGAATTGAGGCAGATGAATTCCTCGATTGGCTGGCTGCAGTAGAGGAGATCTTGGATTACAAAGAAGTGCCCGACAATAAAAGGGTACCTTTGGTGGCAACCCGTCTGCGTGGTCGTGCTGCTGCGTGGTGGCACGCAACTGAAGCAAAACTGGATCCGTCAGGGTAAGGCGAAAATCCAGTCGTGGGAAAAAATGAAGAAATAGTTGAAGGCAGCATTTCTTCCCTTTTATTATTCCAGGACTTCGTATCAGCGCTTACAGAATTTGAGACAAGGCAATCGATCTGTAGATGCTTATTCCACAGAGTTTTACCAACTGATAGCACGAAATGATATGGGAGAATCAGAAGACCAGTTGGTAGCGCGCTATATTGGTGGGCTACGATTGAATTTGCAAGACGTCCTAAATATGTTCTCGCCGGTATCTGTTTCTGAGGCTCACCAGCGAGCACTTCAGGCTGAAAATCAACAACAACGTCGTTCTGTAGTAGGCATTTCTGGTGGTCCATCTGGAGGTGGGGGTCGACAATTTGCCCCAAATCCCAAATCTGGTCCATCCCAATCCCTTACATCTGGGGGTCGGGGCGTTGATCAAAACACTCGGCCACTGGTTCCTCCAACCGCTAATCCGGGTGGTTGGGCTCCTCCTGGTGGACGAGGGCGTGGAAGTCAGTGTTTTGGTTGTGGTGGTTTTGGTCATTTGAGGAAGGACTGTCCATCTCATGGGCAGCCACGCCCAGGTTTGTTCATTGGAGGGACAACACAAGCAGATGTTAAGATCCTGTTCATGTGGAGAATGAAGAAGAAGAGGCTGAAATTGTGCATACAGGTGACACGGGGCCTCTTTTGGCGGTCCGACGGGCGTGCCTTATGCCTAAGGGGTCGTTTGAGGACCTGCAGCGAAACAATATCTTTCTATCTACATGTACCATTGGAGGAAAGGTGCGTAGGTTCATCATTGATTCGGGCAGTTGCGAAAATGTGATATCTGAAGTGGCCGTGCAAAAGATGCAGTTAAGCACCGAACCTCATCCTGCTCCCTATAGCCTAGCATGGTTGAGACGAGGTAATGAAATTCGTGTTACTAGCCGTGTGTTGGTATCTTTTTCTATTGGCAGTGTGTATCGTGATAGTGTTTGGTGTGATGTGGTGTCGATGGATGCATGTCATTTGTTGTTGGGTCGTCCATGGCAGTTTTATAGGGATGTGTGCCATGAAGGGCGTCGAAATGCATATACATTCACCTTTTCGGGTAAAATGATTGTACTACTACCCTCCAACGATACATAGTGTCTGTCTTTGGCAGGGGCAGTAGTAATCTACTTTCCCGATCTTTGTTTGTGCATGAGATGCTGGCAGAAGGTGTTGTACTGTTGTTAGTGGGAACTGAGGCTATAGGAGTGTCGACAGTTCCTATGGCAGCCGAGCGGATGGGTCTTCACCCCAAAGCTGCCACCTTGGTGTCTGAGTTTCATGATGTGTTTCCGGATGACCTTCCACAGGGTCTTCCGCCTTTGCGGGATATGCAACATCACATTGATTTGGTACCGGGTGCGTCATTGCCTAATCGCCCACATTATCGAATGAGCCCAGTGGAACATGAGGAGTTGAGGAGACAAGTAGAGGAGTTGGTGCAGAAGGGGTACATCAGAGAGAGCCTCAGCCCGTGTGCAGTCCCCGCACTCCTAGTGCCAAAAAAAGATGGAAGTTATCGAATGTGTATAGATAGCAGGGCCATCAACAAAATAACAGTTCGTTATCGCTTTCAGATACCGAGGCTAGATGACTTGCTTGATCAGTTGGCCGGCGCAACTGTGTTTACCAAACTGGACTTGAAAAGTGGTTACCATCAGATAAGAGTTCGTCCTGGTGATGAGTGGAAGACAGCATTTAAGACACGGGAGGGATTATTTGAGTGGCTAGTTATGCCGTTTGGACTATCCAATGCACCGAGCACATTCATGCGGGTGATGAACCAAGCACTTCGACAGTTTATTGGTAAGTGCGTTGTTGTATACTTCGATGACATATTGGTGTACAGTGGGTCGGAGGAGTCTCATGGTGTGCATCTAAGGGAAGTCCTTACTGTTTTACGCAAGGAAAAGTTCTTTGCAGCCACTAAGAAGTGCGTGTTCTATACCGATAGTGTTTTGTTTTTGGGGTATGTGGTGTCAGCCGGTGGGGTAACGGTGGATGCAGCTAAGGTTGATGCAATTCGACAGTGGCCGCGTCCACAGTCAGTTTCTGATGTTCGGAGTTTCCACGGTTTAGCGTCGTTTTATCGACGATTTATTCAGGACTTTAGCACCATCATGTCTCCCATTACTGATTGCATGAAGGAGAGTAAGTTTTAGTGGACACCCGAGGCTGAGAAAGCATTTTTGATCATTAAGGAGCGTCTAACTTCAACCCCGATACTTGCGTTGCCTGATTTCACAAAACCTTTTGCATTACATTGTGATGCCTCTAAATTGGGTATCGGAGCTGTCCTCAGTCAGGAAGGAAAACCAGTAGCTTATTTCAGTCAGAAGTTGGCAGGGGCTCGTGGGAGGTATAACACTTACGATGCAGAGCTTTATGCTGTTGTTCAGGCCATTCCCATTGGTGACATTATCTGTTTCAGCGAGAATTTATCTTATACAGTGATCATGAAGCCCTCAAGCATTTGTCAAGCGAGGAGTCTGTATCTACCCATCATGTATCATGGGTTGCCTTTTTGCAGCAGTTCAACTTTGTCATTAAACATCAGGCTGGTTCTTCTAATCATGTGGCAGATGCGCTCAGTCGGTGGCTTGGGTTATTAGCGCGGCTACAGGTAGCGGTCATCGGGTTTGAGACCTTCGTCTCTCTTTATGCCAATGACCCTTATTTTGGCCCCATTTATCACAGTTTAATGTAGGGACCCCATTCCTCTTTTCTATTAGAGGATGGGTATGTGTTTAGAGGTGTTCAGTTGTGTATACCAGATTGCAGCCTTCGTTTGAAATTGATTGAGGAGTTTCATGGTAAAGGTCATGTTGGACGAGATCGTACTTTGGCTTTGATTAGCGCTTCATTTTTCTGGCCTACTATGCGTCATGAAGTGGAGAAGTTTGTCTCATGATGTAGGGTGTGCCACGTGGCAAAGGGGAAAGCCACAAATGCTGGTCTTTATCGACCCTTACCAGTGCCTTCAGCTCCGTGGACTGATATTAGCATGGATTTTGTCCTGGGTTTACCGCGCACACAACGTGGTAATGATTCCATCTTTGTGGTGGTAGATCGTTTTTCTAAAATGGTGCACTTCATTCCTTGCAAGCGTACCACTGATGCTGTCAAGGTTTCTCAGCTATTTTTCAGAGAGATTTATCGGTTGCATGGGTTGTCCACTTCCATCGTGTCTGACAAAGACACGAGGTTCATCGGTCACTTTTGGCGGAGTTTCTGGAAGTCAGTTAACACATCGCTCAATTTTAGTAGTGCTTATCACCCTCAAACTGATGGGCAAATAGAGGTAGTTAATCGTTCTTTGGGTGACTTGTTGCGGTGCTTGGTTGGGGATAATCTACACTCATGGGATCAGCGGCTTAGCCAGGCAGAGTTTGCGTATAATCATGCTAGAAATAAAAACACCGGTTTCAGTCCGTTCCAGGTTGTGTATAGTATTCTGCCCCGTAGCCCTGTTGATTTATTGGCTCTGCTCTCTAAGACTCGGCTGCATGGGACAGCTGTTGACTTTGCTCGTAGTTTGCAACAAGTTCACGAGGAAACACGAGCTAATCTGCTAGAGTCCAACCGTAAGTATAAAGAGGTGGCTGATCGGCATCGATGTCCTGTTGAGTTTAACATTGGGGATTATGTTTGGACGGTACTGACTAAGGATCGAGTGTCATCTCATGAGCATTCGAAGTTATCACCTTGTACCATTGGTCCAGTGGAAATTATGGAGAAGATCAACCCCAACGCCTATCGCCTTCGACTTTCTTCCCATATACGGACTTCTGATGTGTTTAATGTAAAGCATCTTTTGCCATACCATGGAGACAACGTGGGAGATAGTGCTGCCGATTCTGATTCGAGGGTGAATCCCATTGATCCCGAGGAGAATGATGAGGTTTATGTGGAGGAACAGGCATTGGCATACATGGAATGGTTGGATGGTCGGCTTTCAAAGAAATTGATGTAACTTTTGCGTTTGGTGTCCGTTTTGGGCCCATAACCCCATTTCGGAAAGGTAGCGAGCATTTCGGATTGAACTCACAGCTTTGCTGTGATGTACGAGGGTTTTTGGGAATTTGAAGTCGTTTAGTGTGTCAAAACAGCATTTTAAGTTTTTGTGTTATTTATTTTCAGCATTTGTTATTTCCATTTTGTAGCCCAGCCCATTTTGGGACTGCTGGCCCAGTAGGTTATCTTTTCTTTCATATTTAAGATGCTACAAGATGCCTCCTAGGGTTTTCTTGGTTGTTCACGAAATAATAAAAGTTTGTTTCTGAATTCAATCCGTTTGGTTATTGTAGTCGTGTGTTTGTAGATTCAATCTACATCAAAACCTTGATAAAATTTTAGTCAAATTTGTTTGTAAACGCACCAACGATCTAAATCTTGATGAAATTTTTATCAAATTTGATTGAAAATGATGCAATGATCAAAACCCTAATCAAATTCTAGTCAAATTTTATTGAAACGTGCCAGGACTTAAAACCCTGATGAAATTTTTGTCAAATTTGATTGGAAACACTCCAAAGAACAAAACCTTGATGAAATTTTAGTCAAATTCGATTGGAAACGCATCAACGATCAAATCCCTGATGAAATTTTGGTTGAATTTGATTGGAGTCGTGCCAACTATTAGAACCTTATGGAATTTTAGTCAAATTTGTTTGGAAACACACCAATGAACAAAATCCAGGTGAAATATTGGTAACAATTGATTGAAAACGTGCCAATAAACAAAATTCGGGAGAAATTTTAGTCAAATTTGAGTCGAAACGTGTTGAGAAACAAAACGCAAGTTAAATTTTTGTCAAATTCGGTGGGAAACGCATCATCGTACCAAGGGCAGGTGTAATTTTAGTCAAATTTGATTGAAAACGCCCCAACAATCAAAACCCCGATGAAAGTTTACTCGAATATGATTGAAAACGCCCCAACCATCAAAACGTAGATGAAATTTTAGTAAAATTTGATCGAAAGGGTCTAACGAACAAAACCTAATTTAAATTTTAGTCAAATTTGATTGGAACCACGCAAATGAACAAAACCAAGTTGAAATTTTTGTCAGAGTCGATCGGAAATGTGCCAATAACAAAACTTGGGAAATTTTATTTAGATATGATTAAAAACACACCAACAATCAAAGCCCAGATGAGATTTTAATCAAATTTGATCGGAAACGTGCCAATGTACAAAATTGAGGTGAAATTTTATTCAAATTTGATTGAAAACACATCAATGATCAAAACCCAGATGAAATTTTAGTCAAATTTGAGTCAAAACATGTCGACAAAAAAAAATAAAAGTGAAATTTTTGTCACATTTGATTGGAGACGCACTAATGAACAAAACCCAAGTTAAATATCAGTCAATTTTGATTGGAAACATGCTGATGAACAAAATTTAGGTGAAATATAGTCAAATTTGATTGGAAACGGGCCAATGTAAAAAACTCAGGTGAACTTCAATTCAGATTTGATTAAAAACACACCAACAATCAAAACCCAGATGAAATTTTAATCAAATTTGATTGAAAATGTACCAAAGAACAAAACTCGGGTGAAATTTTATTCAGATTTGATTGAAAACACACTAACAATCGAAACCCAGATGAAACTTTAGTCAAATTCGATTCAAAACGTGCCGAGAAACAAAACCCAAGTGGAATTTTTGTTCACATTTGATTGGAAACGCACTAATGAACAAAATTTGGGTAAAATGTAGTCCAATTTGATTGAAAACGCGCCAATGATCAAAACTTAGGTGAAATTTTAGTTAAATTTGATTGATTGCCAGCTGATGAAATTTTTGTTTAATTTGATTGAAAACGAGGCGACGATCAAAACTCTATTGAAATTCTAGTCAAATTTTTTTTGGAAACGTGCCAAGACTCAAAATCCTGACAAAATTTGTCAAATTTGATTGGAAACACGCCAATACACAAAACTCAGGTGAAATTTTATTCAGATTTGCTTAAAAAATATACCAAAAAACAAAATTCAAATGAAATTTTAGTCAAAATTTGATTTGAAATGTGGCAATGAATAAAACACAGGTGAAATTTTTGTCACATTTGATTGGAAACGCACTAATGAACGAAACTCAGGTTAAATATCAGTAAATTTTGATTGGAAACGTGCCGATGAACAAAATTCGGGTGAAATGTAGTCAAATTTGATTGGAAAAGTGCTAATAGAGAAAACTCAGGTAAAAGTTTCGTCAAATTGGATTGGAAACATGCCAACAATCAAAACCCTAATAAAATTTTAGTCAAATTTCATTGGAAATGTGGCAACGATCAAAATCCTGATGAAATTTTTGTCAAATTTATTTGAAAACGAGGCAATGATCAAAACCTTGATGAAATTTTAGTCAAAATTTATTGGAAACGTACCAAGACTCAAAACCCTGATGAAATTCTTGTCAAATTTGATTGGAAACACGCCAAAGAACAAAAACCTTGATGAAATTTTAGTCGAATTCGATTGAAAATGCGCCAACGATCAAATTCCTAATGAAATTTTAGTCAAGTGTATTGGAATCTCGCAACGATCAAAACCTAATGAAATTTTAGTCAAATTTGATTAGAAACGCACCTAAGAACAAAACCCAAGTGAAATATCCATAAAATTTGATTGAAAACATGCAAACGATCAAAACCCCGATAAAATTTTTGTCAAATTTGATTGCAACTACGCCAGAGATCAAAATCTTGATGAAATTTTTGTAAAATTTGATTGAAAGTGAGGCAATGATCAAAACCTTGATGAAATTCTAGTAAAATTTTATTGGAAATGTGCTAAGACTCAAAACCCTTATGAAATTTTTGTCCAATTTGATTCGAAACACGCCAAAAAACAAAATCTTGATGAAATTTTAGTCGAATTCGGTTGGAAACATGTCAACGATCAAATCCCTAATGAAATTTTAGCCGAATATTATTGGAATTGCGCCAACGATCAGAAACTTATGAAATTTTAGTCAAATTTGATTGGAAACCCTCCAATGAACAAAACCCAGGTGAAATATCCGTAAATTTTGATTGGAAACGTACCAATAAACAAAATTCATGTAAAATTTTAGTCAAATTTGATTCCAAAGGTGTCGAGAAACAAAATGTGGGTTAAATTTTAGTCAAATTCGATTAGAAACATATCATCATACCAAGCGCAGGTGAAATTTTAGTCAAATTGGATAGGAAATGCACCAACAATTAAAACCCCAATGTAATTTTACTCGAATATGATTGAAAACGCACCAACCATAAAAACATTAATCAAATTTTAGTAAAGTTTGATCGAAAAGGTGCCAACGAACAAAACCTAATTTAAATTTTAGTCAAATTTGATTGGAAACATGCAAATGAAAAAAACTCAAGTGAAATTTTTGTCAAATTTATTTGGAAACGTGCCAATGAACAAAACTTTGGTGAAATTTTATTTAGATTTGATAAAAAAAAAAAAAACCAACAATCAAAACCCAAATGAAATTTTAATCAAATTTGATCGGAAATGTGCTAATGAACAAAACTCAAATGAAATTTTATTTAAATTTGATTGAAAACACCCCAACAATCAAAACTTAAATGAAATTTTAGTCAAATTTGATTCAAAACGCGCCGACGAATAAAATCCAAGTCAAATTTTTGTCACGTTTGATTGGAAACACACTAATGAACAAACCCCAAGTTAAATATCAGTCAATTTTGATTGGAAACGTGCCGATGAACAAAATTCGAGTGAAATGTAGTCAAATTTGATTGGAAATGAACAAAACTCAGGTGAACCTTTATTCATATTTGATTACAAACACACCAACAATTAAAATCCAAATGAAATTTTAGTCAAATTTGATTGAAATTATACCAATGAACAAAACTCGGGCGAAATTTTATTCAAATTTGATTGAAAACACTACAAAAATCAAAACCCAGATGAAATTTTAGTCAAATTTGATTCAAAATGCTCAGCGAACAAAACCCAAGTGGGATTTTTGTCACATTTGATTGGAAATGCACTAAAGAACAAATCCAGGTGACATGTAGTCCTATTTGATTAAAAACATGCCAATGATCAAAACCCTGATAAAATTTTAGTCAAATTTGATTGAAAACACGCCAACGATCAAAATCCCGATGATGTTTTTGTCAAATTTGATTTAAAACGAGGCAACAATCAAAACCCCGATGAAATTCTAGTAAAATTTTATTGGAAACGCGCCAAGACTCAAAACCCTGATGAAATTTTTGTCCAATTTGATTGAAAACACGCCAAAGATCGAAATCCTGATGAAATTTTAGTCAAATTTTATTGGAAAAGCGCCAATATACGAAACTCATGCGAAATTTTATTCAAATTTGATTAAAAAAACACAAAAAATTAAAAGCCAGATGAAATTTTAGTCAAATTTGATTTGAAACGTGCCAACAAATATAACACAGGTGAAATTTTTGTCACATTTGATTGGAAACGCATTAATGAACAAAACCTACGTCAAATATCAGTAAATTTTGATTGGAAACTTGTTGATGAACAAAATTCGGGTGCAATGTGTTCAAATTTGATTGGAAACGTGCTATTGAAGAGAATTCAGGTAAAATCTTCATCAAATTAGATTGGAAACACGCCAACGATTAAAACCCTGATAAAATTTTAGCCAAATTTGGTTGGAAACGCACCAATGATTAATATCCTGATGAATTTTTTTTTCAAATTTGATTAAAAATGAGACAATGATCAAAACCCTGATGAAATTCTAGTCAAATTTTATTAGAAACGCGCTAAGACTTAAAACGTTGATGAATTTTTTGTCAAATTTGATTAGAAACATGTCAAAGTACAAAACCTTGATAAATTTTAGATGAATTCGATTGGAAACGTGCCAACGATCAAATCCTTGATGAAATTTTAGTGGATTTTTTTTTGGAATCACGCCAACAATCAGAACCTTTTGAAATTTTATTCAAATTTGATCTAAAATGCACATATGAACAAAACTCAGTGAAATATCCGTAAATTTTGAATTGAAAATGCGCTAATGAATAAAACCCAGGCGAAATTTTTGTCAAATTTGATTGGAAACTTGCAAACGAACAAAATTCAGATGAAATATTATTCAAATTTGATTGAAAACATGCCAACAATCAAAATCCAAACTAATTTTTTGTCAAATTTGATTGAAAATGCCCCGACAAACAAAACCCAAGTGAATTTTTTGTCACATTTGATTGGAGACGCACTAATGAACGAAATCCAGCTTAAATATTAGTAAATTTTAATTGAAAAGGTCACATGAACAAAATTCGGGTGAAATTAGTCAAATTTGATTGGAAATACGCCAATGAAAAAAATTAGGTGAAATTTTAGTCAAATTTTATTGAAAACACGCCAATGATCAAAACTTTGATAAAATTTTAGTCAAATTTAATTGGAAACGCACCAGCGATCAAAATCTTGATGAAAATTTTATCAAATTTGATTGAAAACGAGGCAACAATCAAAACTCTGATGAAATTCTAGTTAAATCTTATTGGAAACGTGCTAAGATGTAAGCTCCGATGAGATTTTTGTCAAATTTGATTGAAAACGTGCCAACGATCAAAATCTTGATGAAATTTTTGTTAAATTTGATAGAAAACGAGGTAACGATCAAAACTCTAATGAAATTCTAGTTAAATATTATTGGAAACGTACCAAGACTCAAAACCTCGATGAAATTTTTGTCAAATATGATTGAAAACTTGTTAATGATCAAAACCCTGATACAATTTTTGTTAAATTTGTTTGGAAACACGCCAATGATCAAAATCCTAAAGAACTTTTTGTCAAATTTGATTGGAAACGTGCTAAGACTCATAATCCTGATGGAATTTCTATCAAATTTGATTGGAAACACGCCAAAGAACAAAAGCTTGATGAAATCTTAGTCAAATTCGATTGGAAACGCACAAATGATCAAATCCCTGCTGAAATTATAGTCGAATTTCATTGGAATCATGCCAATGATAGGAGCCTTATGAAATTTTAGTCAAATTTGATAGGTAACGCACCAATGAACAAAACCAAGTGAAATATCTGTAAAATTTGATTGGAAACGTGCCACTAAACCAAATTTGGGTGAAATATTAGTCAAATTTGACTCGGATCATGCCGACAAACAAAACGCAGACTAAATTTTAGTCAAATTCGATTTGAAAACGCAACAATGTACCAAGTGCAGGTGAAATTTTTATCAAATTTGATTGGAAACGCACCAACAATCAAAACTCGATGAAACTTTTCTTGAATATGATTGAAAAAGTGCAACCATTAAAACCTTGATGAAATATTAGTAAAATTTGATCGGAAAGGTGCCAATGAATAAAACCTAATTTAAATTTTAGTCAAATTTGATAAAAAAACGCACAAATGAACAAAATTCAGGTGAAATTTTTGTCAAATCTGATTGTAACCGTGCTAATAAACATAACTCGGTTGAAATTTTATATAGATTTGAATGAAAACACACCAACAATCAAAATCTAGGTGAAATTTTAGTCAAATTCGATTCAAAATGCGACAACGAACAAAACCCAAGCGAAAGTTTTGTCACATTTGATTGGAAATGCACTAATGGACAAAACCCAGGTTAAATTTCACTCAATTTTGATTAGAAATGTGCCGATGAACAAAATTCTAGTGAAATATAGTCAAATTTGATTGGAAACTCACCAACGAACAAAACTCTGGTTAAATTTTCATCAAATTATATTGGAAACACGCCAATAAACAAAATACTCATAAAATTTTAGCCAAATTTGATTTGAAACGTGCCAATGATCAAAATTCTGATGAAATTTTTGTCAAATTTGAATGAAAACGAGGTAATTGCCCAAATGATGAATTTCTAGCGAAATTTTATTGGAAATGGCTGAAGACTCAAAATCCTATTAAGATTTTTGTCAAATTTGATTGGAAACACTCCAAAGAACAAAACCTTGATGAAAGTTTAGCCGAATTCGATTGGAAATGCGCCAACAATCAAATCCCTGATGAAATTTTAGTCGAATTTGATTGGAATCACGCCAACGATCAGAACCTTACGAAATTTTAGTCAAATTTGATTGGAAATGCACCGATGAACAAAACCCAGGTGACATATTCATAAAATTTATTTGAAACGTGACAATAAACAAAATTCGGATGAAAATTTTCATCAAATTTGATTCGAAGCGTGTCGACGAACAAAATTTAGGTTGAATTTTATTCAAATTTGATTGGAAAAACATCAATGAACCAAGTGCAAGTAAAATTTCAGTCAAATTTGATTAGAAACGCTCCAACAATCAATACCCTGAAGAAAACTTACTCGAATATGATTGTAAACGCACCAATCATCAAAATCTTGATGAAATTTCAGTAAAATTTGATTAGAAAGGGGTCAACAAACAAAACCTAATTTAAATTTTAGTCAAATTTGATTGAAAAAATGCCAACAATCAAATCCCTAATGAAATTTTAGTCGAATTTGTTTAGAATCGTACCAACAATTAGAACTTTATGAAATTTTAGTCAAATTTGATCAGAAACATACCAATGAACAAAACCCAGGTGAAATATCTGTAACATTTGATTGGAAACATGCCAATAAACAAAATTCGAGTGAAATTTTAGTCAAATTTGATTCGAAACGTGTCGGGAAACAAAATGTGGGTTAAATTTTAGTCAAATTTGATTGGAAACGCATCATCGTACCAAGTGCAAGTGAAATTTTAGTCAAGTTTGATTGAGAACGCACCAACAATAAAAAACCCGATGAAAGTTTACTCAAATATGACTGAAAATGCGCCAACCATCAAAAACCTTGATAAAATTTTAGTAAAATTTGATCAAAAAGGTGCCAACGAACAAAACCTAATTCAAATTTTAGTCAAATTTGATTGAAAACGCGCAAATAGAAAAACTAGGTGAGATTTTTGTCAAATTTGATTGGAAACGCGCCAACGAATAAAACTCAAGTGAAATGTGGACGATTTTGATTGGTGAAAGTAGTCAAATTTGATTGAAAACACGCCAACGATCCAAGCCCTGATAAAATTTTAGTCAAAGTTGATTGGAAACGCGCTAACGATCAAAATCCTTATGAAATTTTTATCGAATTTGATTGGAATCGTGCCAACGATCAGACCCTTACGAAATTTCCATCAAATTCTATTGGAAACGCACCAACGAAAAAAACAAACCTAAAATATCCGTAAAATTTGATAGGAAATGTGCCCATAAACAAAATTAGGGTCAAATTTGATTCGAAACTCGTCGACGACAAAACACATGTTAAATTTTAGTCAAATTTGATTGGAAATGCAGCAAAGAACCAAGTACAGGTGAAATTTCAGTCAAATTTGATTGGAAACATGCCAACAATCAAAACCTAGATGAAATTTTACTCGAATATGATTGAAAACGCGCCAACCATCAAATTCTTGATGAAATTTTAGTAAAATTTGATCAGAAAGGTGTCAACGAAAAAACTAAATTTAAATTTTAGTCAAATTTGATTGGAAACGTGCAAACGAACAAAATCCAGGTAAATTTTTTGTCAAATTTGATTGGAAACGTGTCAATGAACAAAACTCAGGCGATTTTTCAAAAGGGTTGGATGTCTCTTCCGGCTCTAAATCCATCTCCTCATCCGATGGTGAAGGAGGTCATTGCACAATTTTTCATCCCCATTTTCCACGACCAGAACCCGACATAGTAGAAAAATGGGTGAGATTTCCACAATTTTTTTAAAAAAATCACAAAATCCTAATCGGGTGATTTCTAGGGCACGCTCAAAAGTGATGATTTTGCTATAAAAAATCAAGCTATTAGAGGAGGAGAGTAATGGTGTAAAAAATGCTTGAGCTATTATGTGGGATTTGCACGAAAATTTCTAAGATTGAAGAAGAAATCGAGCTGAGATTCAAACCCGATTTTGGAAGAGATATTTTCGATTTTTGGGGAAAAAAATGGTGTAAATCGATCGGGTTTTTCGATTAATAGGTGAAATGAACAAGATTCAACCAAAGAAACTGCTTGTGTGTGGATTTGCAGAGAGATTTTGGGCGAGGAAGATGAAGAAATGGATGAAAAAGGGATAAATCTGTGTTTTAAAAAAAAATGTACCGACAGTCCGGACGTTTAAATGGAGTCCGGACGTCCGGATGACAGCGACCTTCAGTTTCTACCAATCCGGACAGTATAGTCAGGATAGCTTTTGCTTGTCCGGATGAATTTTTTTTATTTAATAAATAATAAAATAAAATAAAACTTAAGTGAAAGAAACTTAAACTAAGTTTACTTCATTTTCATCAATAATCCCCAATCCTCTTCGAATAATTGAAAAACGTTCATATGCTAGAGGTTTAGTAAAAATATCGGCCAACTGATCATCGATTTTTATAAATTCTAATATAATATCTCCTTTTTGTACATGATCACGAAGAAAATGATGTCGAATCTCAATATGCTTAGTTCGTGAATGCAAGAAGGGATTTTTAGACAAATTTATGGCACTAGTATTATCACATAGAATAGGCACATGAATGTAAGACAAATGATAATCACATAGAGTTTGTTTTATCCAAAGTGTTTGTGCACAACAACTAGCGATCGAGATATATCCTGCCTTGGCGGTGGATACTGCAACCGAATTTTGTTTCTTACTTGACAAAGATACAAGTGCAAAGCCTAGAAAGTGACAATTTCCACTTGTGCTTTTACGATCAACATTACATCCGGCCCAATCTGCATCCGAATAATTAATTAAGTCAATATGAGTGCCTTTTGGATACCAAAGTCCTAAAGTACTCGTACCACTTAGATAACAAAAAATTCTTTTTATGGCCTTTAAGTGTGATTCCTTAGGATTAGATTGAAAGCGAGCATATAGGCAAACACTAAACATAATATCGGGTCTACTAGCAATTAAATATAGAAGGGATCTGATCATACCTCGATATTTTGTGATGTCCACAAAAGTACCTCGCTCATCCTTATCAAGCTTTAGAGATGTGTTTATTGGTGTGTTCATAGGCTTGATGTCATGCTTGTCAAATTTCTTAAGCATGTCTAATATGTATTTATTTTGATTTATGAAAATTCCTTCTTTCATTTGTTTAATTTGAAGGCCAAGAAATTTTTTTAACTCACCCATCATGCTCATTTCAAATTCATTGCTCATACATTTTGAAAATTCTTCACAAAGATGTATATTTGTAGCACCAAAAATAATATCGTCAACATAAATTTGAACAATGAGCATGTCATCTTTATGAGTTTTTATAAAAAGTGTAGTGTTCGCTTTTCCAATCAAAAAACCATTTGAGAGAAGAAATTTGCTCAACCATTCATACCAAGCTCTTGGAGCTTGTTTCAACCCATAAAGAGCATTTTGAAGTTCAAATACATGATCCGAATACTTGTGATCTTTAAAACCGGGAGGTTGCTCAACAAAAACTTTTTCTTGAATGAAGCCTTTAAAAAAGCACTTTTAACATCCATTTGATAAAGTGTAAAATCTTTGTAACATGCAAATGCAAGAAGCATATGGATGGATTCAAATCTTGCTACTGGTGCAATTGTTTCTTCAAAATCAATACCTTCTTCTTGATTGTAACCTTGGGCCACTAATCTAGCCTTGTTACGTACAATTATTCCATTTTCATCTCTTTTATTTCTAAAAATCCATTTTGTTCCAATAATGGTTTGATTGTTTGGTCTAGCAACTAAAGTCCCAAACAAGGTTTCTTTCAAATTGATTTAATTCTTCTTGCATTTCTAGAATCGAAAACTTATCAAACTCAGCTTCTTTGAAATTCTTAGGTTCGATTTGAGAAATAAATGCACAACTACCAAAATGATTTTTGTAAGAGGTGCTAGTAGTGATACCTTTTGATGGATCACCAATTATTAGTTCTTTGGGATGAGTTGGAACAAACCTCCATTCTTTTGGTAATGAGGGATCACTTTGTTCTCCGGTTGTCTTGCTTCATTTTCTTGAGCATTGGACTTTTCTATGTCTTCATTTGGAGTCTCCTTATTTTGGTCTTAAATGTTCATTTGTTCGAAAGGAGCTTTCAAACCTACATCGTCATCACTACCTTTCTCCTAATCAAATGAGTTAGTTTCATCAAAGGTAACATGCATGGATTCTCAACAACTAGAGTTCATTTGTTAAACTCTATATGATTTGCTAGTTAATGAATATCCGAAGAAAATTCCAATATCGGATTTGGAGTCGAATTTCCCCAAATTGTCTTTTGTATTTAAAATAAAACATTTACATCCAAAAACTTTGAAATAACTAATATTTAGAATTCTATTTTTCCAAAGTTCGTAAGGAGTTTTAGTTTTCCTTTTGCTTATTAATACTCTATTGATAATGTAGCAAGCAATATTAATGGCTTCGGTCCAAAAATATTTAGGCAAGTTATTTTCATTTAACATAGTTCGAGCCATTTCTTGTAATGTATGATTCTTCATTTCTATTACACCATTTTGTTGAGGTGTTCTAGGAGCTGAAAAATTATGTTCATATCCATGTTCTTTACAAAAATCATCAAACCCAACATTATCAAATTCTCCACCATGGTCACTTTTAATAGTTGTAATAAAATAGCCTTTTTCATTTTCAACTTTTTTACAAAAATGTTTAAAATTTTTCAAGGCTTCTTCTTTTAAGTTTAAAAATATAACCCAAGTAAATCTTGAAAAATCGTCCACAATAACAAAAGCATAATGTTTACCTCCTAAGCCAGTCGTCCTAGAGGGGCCAAAAAGATCCATATGGAGAAGTTGTAATGGCTTTGTGGTTGAAGTATAAAGTTTTGGTTTGAAAGAGCTTTTTACTTGTTTTCGAAATTGACAAGCATCACAAATTTTATCTTTTTCAAATTTCAAATTCGATAAATTTTTTACAAAACAATTTTTAGAAATTTTTGAAAGAAGATCCATGTTTACATTTCCAAGTCTTCTATGCCATAACCATGATTCTTCTTTCAAGCTAAGTAAGCATTTTTCGTTATTTTCCAATTCAATATTTATAATATAAACATCTTTACTTCGGCTTCCTATAAAAATTACCTCTTTCGATGTAGCATCCTTAATAAAGCATTTGGAAGAATCGAATTTTATGTTATAACCTTTATCACATAATTGACTAATGCTTAACAAATTATGTTTAAGATTATCAATGAGTAAAACATTTTTGATAGAGGGGGATGAGTGGTTACCAATGTTTCCAATGCCGATTATTTTACCTTTGGAATTATCTCCAAAGGTCACATGACCTCTATCCTTCTCTTGAAAATTTGATAATAATGATCGTTCACCGGTTATATGCTTCGAGCATCCACTATCCAAGAACCATTCACTTTTTATTTTCTTTGGTACCTACAAAGACAATTAAGTTTTGACTTTTGGTATCCACACAAATTTGGGTCCTTGATAGTTGGTTTTTGTGGATTCTTGTATCCACTTGTATTTGTTCTCAAAGAATAATTTCTTTTTAGTTACACAATTAAAAGCAATATATCCATTTTTATTACAAAAGCTACATGAAATATTTGAAGCCTTAACAAACATATTTTTGAGTGATTTTTGTTTTAGAGAGGGTTTATATCCAATTCCTCCTTTATCAAAAACACACTTTTGACTACCGAGTATTAAATCAAAATTTCTCTTACCTTCGGTAAACTTATGGATAATTTGCGTTAAATCATTAACCTTTTCTTTTAAAGAGGTGTTTTCTTTTATCAAAAGGTCATGATCAAAACTCACTTTTTGCTTTTCGGAGATTTTCTTATTTTCTTCATTCAAAATAAAGTTTTTTCTTTTTAAGAATAGCGTGATTTAAAGCAAGTTTTTCAAAAATTTCAAGCATTTCATCATAAGAACATGCCTCGTCTTCGATTGCCATGAAGCACGTATTTGCCACTTCATCTTGATTATCATTCCCATTTTGTATTTCATCATCGCTATCATCCCATATGGCTTGGAGTGCCTTTTTCTTGAAATTTTGTTTTGTTTGGACACTCGGTTCTTTTGTGACCCGGCTTGTCACAATCATAGCAAACAATATTTTTGTTCCTATCTTCCATTTTTTCTTCTTTCTTTTGGAATCTTCGATTATCACGAAAACCTCTCCATTTTTTGTCAAGAAGAACCAAATCATCAAGTTCTTCATCGCTCATGTTTTCATTTGATGTTCCTTCTTCAATTGTTGATTTTAACGCAATTTGTATTTTAGGAGGCTCCTTTGATTCTTCCTTGCTTTTTCTCGTT
Source organism: Olea europaea var. sylvestris (assembly GCF_002742605.1). Taxonomy (NCBI): domain Eukaryota; kingdom Viridiplantae; phylum Streptophyta; class Magnoliopsida; order Lamiales; family Oleaceae; genus Olea; species Olea europaea. Next base: position 604,330 of record NW_019264660.1, read on the forward strand.
TTCTCCTTAACCTCGGCATTGTTTAGCCCATAGGTCATTAACATGCCGTAGAGCTCCTCCAAAGGATATGTATTTACATCCTTAGTATTCTCAATCAACATCCTCAGTGGACTCCATTCCTCTGATAAGGACATAAGCATTTTACTCACAAGTTCACCGTTAATAAATTTACGATCAAAACCTTTAAGACCATTTACAATATCAATAAAATGAGTAATCATGTCAACAATAGGCTCATTTTGTTTCATAAAGAAATTTTCAAATTCTTTAACTAGCATGTTTATCTTTGTTTCCTTAACTTTACTTGTGCCAACATGAGTAACTTCAAGAGCATGCCAAATACCATATGCTGAATCACATGTACTAATTCGATTAAATTCATTTCTATCAAGTGCACAATAAAGTAGATTTTTAGCCTTGGCATTTAATGATAGTTTTCTCTTATCTTCATCATCGTATTCTTCTCTAGATTTGGGGAGAGTTTGGTCCGGTCTACCATCTACTTTAATAGTTTTAGTAGGAGCATATGGACCATATTCTATAACTTCCCAAATATTGTAATCAATAGATTGAACATAAATCATCATCCTAGCCTTCCAATAGTTATAATGTGTACCATTAAAGAAAGGAGGCCGGTTTGTAGAGTGCCCCTCACTATTTTGAAAAACTTGGTTAGCCATAACTCAAGATTGTAGAATAAAAAAAAAAAAGAGTACCAAACTCTAATACCAATTAAAAGCCCAAGAGAGAGGTAAATTGGTTATTTGAAACTTTTTCTAAAATAAACTCAAATTTAAGCAAATAACTATGAATAAACAAGACAACACAAAAATAATAAGAGGAAGGGAAAGGGGAGTGTAAACAATGTAATAAGGAGGTTCGATCCAATCATAATCTACATCCCCCGTTACCAAGCTCTCCATCACGAGCATGGCCTTTTTCACTATCTTTGATTGACTTATGGTGCAATCCAACCCTTACAATGCTTCCGGTGACTTGTAACTAAGGAGCACCGATCTTTTTACACGTTGAGCTTTCCGGGACCTCAACTCGACCCACAAGAAAATCAAAGTTATAATTGAAAGGTTTCTCTCTTAACAAATGGTATGAACGCAACTAAATATTAAGAGAGAATTAGGCACAAACACTTCAATAAATCACAAAGAATATAGCTCAAGTGTTGTGGGAAAAACTTCTATTGAGATATATGATTTTTCAAAAAGTTACCCACTCAAAAAGTTTTTCAACAAATAAATATTTTGATCTCTTAAAAATTGAAAAACAAGGCAGACAAGATCAATAAATAACTCTCTTTAATGTTGTAAAAAGCTTGTCTTAAAAAAGGTATAAAGAGAGGTATTTATAGCCATCAATTAGGAGATCCGGACAAGTGATTCGGACGTTCGCTTGTTATTCGGACGATTAACTAGCCGTTTGCCAAACGATTAAAAAATGTGATCGTTGGACATCTGATCTGGACGTCCGGATGGGCCTTTTATTTTCTCATCAAATTTTCTTTTTTCATGAAATATTCCTTTAAGGTATTTGAACGGCTTTCTTATATACTTCATATAGATAAGTAATTTCATAAAGGTTTAATTGTGAAAATCAAATTACTTATCTTTTGAAAATGATTTTTATGCAAGTAAAGCTTGTCATGATAATTCCCGTGCATAAAAATTGTTTGAGCTATAATCGATGCGAAATATCAAAGTGTTTTACATTTACACTTGAGTATACAAATGCATCTATAACTAATGTCTTCAATTTCCCCATCTAATACAATTTGGTGCATGAAAGCTTGTTTTCCATTTCCTTGTTCATAAAACTTGTGTGTGTATCATTTTGCGCCAAGGTTGCATGATTTTCGATCTAAATCTTTTGTTTCATAAATTTGCAATAATCACTATCAATCACTTAAATTCAATTTGTTAGAATCATACACAATTTGTTTGTAATAATCAAAATAAGAAGTCAACCATTAGGTCAACAAACTCAGGTGAACTTTTATTCTGATTTGATTAAAAACACACCAACAAACAAAACTCAGATAAAATTTTTGTCTAATTTGATTGGAAACGAGCCAACGATCAAAATCCGAATGAAGTTTTTGTCCAATATGATTGAAAATGAGGCAATGATCAAAACCCAGAAGAAATTCTAGACAAATATTATTGGAAACGCGCCAAGACTTAAAAACGCGCAAATGAACAAAATCCAAGTGAAATTTTAGTCAAATTTAATTTGAAATGCGCCAATGAACAAAACTTGGGTGAAATTTTATTTAGATTTGATTAAAAACACACCAACAATAAAAACCCAGATGAAATTTTAATCAAATTTGATCGAAAATGTGCAAATGAACAAAACTCAGGTGAAATTCTATTTATATTTGATGTTAAACACACCAACAATCAAAACCCAAATGATATTTTAATCAAATTTGATTCAAAATGCACTGATGAACAAAATTCAAGTGAAATTTTTGTCACATTTGATTGGCAATAGAGTAATGAAAAAACCCAGGTCAAATATGAGTAAATTTTAATTGGAAATGTGTCGATGAACAAAATTCGGGTTAAATTAGTCAACTTTGATTGGAAACGCGCCAATAAACAAAACTCAAGTGAAATTTTAGTCAAATTTGATTGGGAACACGCCAATGATCAAAACCCTGATGAAATTTTAGTAAAATTTGAATGGTAAGGTGCCAGTGATCATAATCCCAAGGAAATGTTTGTGAAATTTAATTGAAAACAAGGCAATGATCAAAACTCTGATGAAATTCTAGTTAAATATTATCGGAAATATGCCAAGACTCAAAACCCTGATGAAATTTTCGTCAAATTTGATTGAAAACACACTAACGATCAAAACCCTGATAAAATTTTAGTCAAATTTATTTTGAAACGCTCCAATGATCAAAATTCAGGTGAAATATTCGTAAAATTTGATTGTAAACGTGCCACTAAACAAAATTCGGTTGAGATTTTAGTCAAATTTTACGCGAAACGTATCAATGAACAAAATGCCAATCAAATTTTAGTCAAATTTGATTGGAAACGCATCAACGTACCAAGCACGGGTAAAATTTTAGTCAAATTTGATTGAAAACGCGCCAACAATCAAAACCCCGATGAAACAGTACTCGAATATGATTCGAAACGTACCGACCATGAAGAAATTTTAGGAAAATTTGATTGGAAAGGTGCCAAAGAAAAAAACCTAATTTAAATTTTAGTCAAATTTGATGGGAAACGTACTAGTGAACATAACTTAGGTGAAATTTTATTCAAAGTTGATTAAAAACACACCAACAATCAAAACCTATATGGAATTTTAGTCAAACTTTATTGAAAACATATCGATAAACAAAACTCAGGTGAAATTTTATTCAGATTTGATTGAAAACAAACCAACAATCAAAACGCCCTGACGAACAAAACCTAAGTGAAATTTTTGTCACATTTGATTGGAAACGCACTAATGAACAAAACCCACGTTAAATATCAGTAAATTTTGATTGGAAACGTGCCGATGAACAAAATTCGGGTAAAATGTAGTCAAATTTGGTTGGAAATGCACAAATGAACAAAACTCAAGTAAAATTATCATCAAATTAGATTGGAAACACACCAACAATCAAAACCCTACTAAAATTTTAGTCAATTTTGATTAGAAACGCGCCAACGAACAAAATCCTAATGAAATTTTTGTCAAATTCGATTGAAAACGTGGCAACGATCAAAACCCTGATGAAATTCTAGTCAAATTTTATTGGAAACATGTCAAGACTCAAAATCTTGATGAATTTTTTGTCAAATTTGATTGGAAACACTCCAAAAAACAAACCCTTGATGAAAGTTTAGTCAAATTTGAATGGAGACACGCTAACGAAAAAATCCCTGACGGAAATTTTGATTAGAATCCCTCCAACGATTAGCATCCTAAGAAATTTTAGTTAAATTTGATTGGAAATGTACCAATGAACAAAACCCAGGAAAAATATCCTTCAAATTTGATTGGAAATGTACCAATAACCAAAATTCGGGTGAAATTTTAGTTAAATTTGGTTCGAAACATGTCGAGGAACAAAACGAAGGTTAAATTTTAATCAAATTTGATTGGAAATGCATCAACATACCAAACTTGGGTGAAATTTTAGTCAAATTTGATTAGAAATGCAACAACAATCAAAACCCCAATAAAATTTTACTCGAATATTATTGAAAACATGCCAACCATCAAAACCCTGATGAAATTTTAGTAAAATTTGGTTGAAAAGGTGCCAGGAATAGAACCTAATTTAAATTTTGGTCAAATTTCATTGAAAACGAGTAAATGAACAAAACCCAAGTGAAATTTTTGACAAATTTGATTGGAAACGTGCCAATGAACAAAATTCAGGTGAAACTTTATTCAGATTCGATTAAAAACGCACCAACACTCAAAACCCATATGAAATTTTAATCAAATTTGATCGAAAACGTTCCAATGAAAAAAACTCGAGTGAAATTTTATTTAGATTTGATTGAAACACACCAACAATCAAATCCCAGATGAAATTTTAGTCAAATTTTATTCGAAACACGTCGATGAACCAAATTCAAGTGAAATTTTTGCCACATTTGATTGGAAGCGCACTAAAGAACAAAACTCAAATTAAATATCCTACAATTTTGATTGAAAACGTGCCGATGAACAAAATCTGGGTGAAATGTTGTCAAATTTGATTGGAAAGGCACCTATGAACAAAACTCAGGTGAACTTTTATTCAGATTTGAATAAAAACACACAAACAATCAAAACCCAAATGAGATTTTAGTCAAATTTGATTGGAAACTCCCCAACAATCGAAATCCTAATAAAATTTTTATCAGATTAGATTGAAAACGTGGCAACAATCAAAACCCTGATGACATCCTAGTCAAATTTTATTGAAAACGTGCTAAGACTCAAAATCCTGATGAAACTTTTGTCAAATTTGATTGGAAACACGCCAAGGAACAAAACCTTGATGAAATTTTAGTCGAATTTGATCGAAATCATGCTAACGATCAGAACCTTATGAAATTTTAGTTAAATTTGTTTAGAAACGTACCAATGAACAAAACGAAGTTGAATTATCTATAAAATTTGATTGGAAACGTGCCAATAATAAAAAATCGGGTGAAATTTTAGTCAAATTTGTTTGGAAATGTGCCAATGATCAAATCTCCAATGAAATTTTAGTTGAATTTGATTGGAATCACGCTAACGATCAGAACCATATGAATTCTAGTCAAATTTGGTTAGAAATGCACCAATGAACAAAACCAGGAGAAATATCCATAAATTTTGATTGGAACGTGCTAATAAATAAATCCGGGTGAAATTTCAGTCGAATTTGATTGGAAACGTGGCAACGATCAAATCCTTAATGAACTTTTTGTCAAATTTGATTAGAATCACGCCAACGATCAGAATCTTAAGAAATTATAGTCAAATTTGATTGAAAACGTACCAATGCACAAAACTCAAGTGAAAATATCCATAAAATTTGATGGAAAACATGCCAACAAACAAAATTAAGGTGAAATTTTTGTCAAATTTGATTTGAAACGTGTCGAGGAACAAAATGTAGGTTAAAGTTTAGTCAAATTCGATTGGACACATATCAACGTGCCAAGCGCAGGTGAAATTTTAGTCAAATTTGATTGGAAACGCGCCAATAAACAAAGCCCCGGTGAAATTTTAGTCGAATATGATTGAAAACTCGCCAACCATCAAAACCTTGACGAAATTTTAGTAAGATTTGATCGAAAAAAGTGCCAACGAACAGAACAAAATTTAAATTTTAATCAAATTTAATTGGAAAGACAAAAATGAACAAAATCCAGGTGAAATTTTTGTCAAATTTGATTGGAAGCGCGCCAATGAACAAAGCTTAGGTGAAATGTTATTTAGATTTGATTAAAAACACAACAACACTCAAAACCTAGATGAAATTTTAATCAAATTTGATCGAAAACATTCCAATGAACAAAATTCAGGTGAAATTTTATTCAGATTTGATTGAAACACACCAATAATCGAAACCCAGATGAAATTTTTGTCAAATTTGATACAAAACGTGCCAACGAACAAAATTCAAGTGAAATTTTTGTCACGGGATGCACTAATGAACAAAACCCAAGTTAAATATCAGTCAATTTTGAGAGGAAATGCACTGATGAACAAAATTTGGGTGAAATGTTGTCAAATTTGATTGGAAACGCGCCAGTGAACAAAACTCAGGTGAACTTTTATTTAGATTTGAATAAAAACACATCAACAATCAAAATCCAGATGAATTTTTAGTCAAATTTGATTGAAAATGCGCCAGCGATCAAAATCCTAATGAAATTTTTGTCAAATTTGATTGAAAACGAGGCAAGGATCAAAACCCTAATGAAATTCTAGACAAATTTTATTGGAAACGTGCAAAGACTCAAAAATGCGTAAATGAACAAAATCCAAGTGAAATTCTCAAATTTGATTTGAATCACACCAATGAACAAAACTTGGGTGAAATTTTATTTAGATTTGATTAAAAACACACCAACAATCAAAACCCAGATGAAATTTTAATCAAATTTGATCGAAAACGTGTCAATGAACAAAACTCAGGCAAAATTTTATTCAGATTTGATGTTAAACACACCAAAAATAAAAAATCTAGATGATAATTTAATCAAATTTGATTCAAAATGCACTGACGATTTGATTCAAATGCACTGATGAACAAAATTCAAGTGAAATTTTTGTCACATTTGATTGGAAATAGACTAATAAAAAAAACCTAGGTTAAATATCAATAAATTTTGATTGGAAACGTGCCGATGAAAAAAATCTGGGTTAAATGTAGTCAACTTTGATTGGAAACGCGCCAATGAACAAAACTCAGGTGAAATTTTAGTCAAATTTGATTAGGAACACGCCAACGATCAAAACCCTGATGAAATTTTAGTAAAATTTGAATGGTAAGGCGCCAGTGATCATAATCCCGAGGAATTTTTTGTGAAAACAAGGCAACGATCAAAACTCTAATGAAATTCTAGTTAAATTTTATTGGAAGTGTGCCAAGACTTAAAACCCAGATGAAATTTTTGTCAAATTTGATGGGAAACACGCTAAGGATCAAAACCCTGATAAAATTCTAGTCATATTTATTTTGAAACACGCCAATGATCAAAAGTCAGGCGAAATATTCATAAATTTTGATTGGAAACGTGCCACTAAACAAAATATGGGTGAAATTTTAGTCAAATTTTATTTGAAACGTGTCGACGAACAAAATGCGATTAAATTTTAGTCAAATTTGATTGGAAACGCATCAACGTACCAAGCATAGGTGAAATTTTAGTCAAATCTGATTGGAAATGCGCCAACAATGAAAATCTCTATGAAACATGATTCGAATATGATTGAAAACTTGCCAACCATCAAAACCTCGATGAAATTTTTGTAAAATTTGATCGGAAAGGTGCCAACGAATAAAACCTAATTTAAACTTTAGTCAAATTTGATTGGAAATGCGCAAATGAACAAAATTCAGATGAAGTTTTTGTCAAATTTGGTTGGAAACGCGCCAATGAACATAACTCAGGTGAAATTTTATTCAAATTTGATTAAAACCACACAAACAATCAAAGCCCAGATAGAATTTCAGTCAAATTTGATTTGAAAATGTACCAATGAACAAAACTTAGGTGAAATTTTATTCAGATTTGATTGAAAACACACCAGCAATCAAAACCCAGATGAAATTTTAGTCAAATTTTATTCAAAACGCGCTGACGAACAAAACCCAAGTGAAATTTTTGTCACATTTGATTGGAAATGCACTAATGAACAAAATCCAAGTTAAATATCAGTAAATTTTGATTGGAAACATGCCGATGAATAAAATTCGGGTGAAACGTAGTCAAGTTGGGCTGGAAATGAGCCAATGAACAAAATCAGGTAAAATTTTCATCAAATTAGATTGGAAACACACCAACGATCAAAACCTTAATAAAATTTTAGTCAAATTTGATTGGTAACATGCCAACGAACAAAATCCAAATGAAATTTTTGTCAAATTCCATTGAAAACGAGGCAACGATCAAAACCCTGATAAAATTCTAGTTAAATTTTATTGAAAATGTGTCAAGACTAAAAATTTTGATGAAATTTTTGTCTAATTTGATTGGAAACACTCCAAAAAACAAACCCTTGATGAAAGTTTAGTCAAATTCGATTGGAAAAGCGCCAACGATCGAATCCTTGAAGAAATTTCATCCGAATTTGATTGGAATCGCGCCAAAGATCAGGATCCTATGAAATTTTAGTCAAATTTGATTAGAAATACACCAATGAACAAAACCCAGGTTAAATAACCCAAAGATTTAATTGGAAACATTGCAATAAACAAAATTCGGGTGAAATTATAGTTAAATTTGATTCGAGACATGTCGAGGAACAAAATGAAGGTTAAATTTTAGTCAAATTCGATTGGAAATGCATCAACGTACCAAGCACAGGAGAAATTTTAGTCAAATTTGATTAGAAACACGCCAACAATCAAAACCCCGATGAAATTTTACTCGCATATGATTGAAAACACGTCAACCATCAAAACCCTGATAAAATTTTAATAATATTTGATCGAAAAGGTGCCAACAAACAAAACCTAATTTAATTTTTAGTCAAATTTGATTGGAAATGCGCAAATGAACAAAATCCAGGTGAATTTTTTGTCAAATTTGATCGGAAACTCTTCAATGAACAAAATTTAGGTGAAATTTTATTCAGATTCAATTAAAAACACAACAACACTCAAAACCCTAATGAAATTTTAATCAAATTTGATCGAAAATGTTCCGATGAACAAAACTCATGTGAAATTTTATTTAGATTTGATTGAAACACACCAACAATCAAAACGCAGGTGAAATATTAGTCAAATTTTATTTGAAACGCATCGACGAACAAAATCCATGTGAAATTTTTGCCACATTTGATTGAAAACGCACTAATGAACAAAACCCAAGTTAAATATCAGTCAGATTTGATTGGAAACGCGCCTATGAACAAAACTCGGGTGAACTTTTATTTAGAGTTGAATAAAAACACACCAACAAGCAAAATCCAAATGAAATTTTAGTCAAATTTGATTGGAAACGCCCCAGCGATCAAAATCCTAGTGTTTTTTTTGTCAAATTTGATTGAAAATGTGCCAACAATCAAAACCTTGATGATAATCTAGTCAAATTTTATTGAAATGTGCTAAGACTGAAAATCCTGATGAATTTTTTGTCAAATTTGATTGGAAACACACCAAGGAACAAAACCTTGATGAAATTTTAGTCGAATTCGATTGGAAACGCGCGAATGATCAAATCCCTAATGAAATTTCAAGTGGATTTTATCGAAATCGCACTAACAATCAAAACCTTATGAAATTTTAGTCAAATTTGATTAGAAACTCACCAATGAACAAAACAAAGTTGAAATATCCATAGAATTTGATTGGAAACGTGCCAATAAACAAAAATCGGGTGAAATTTTAGTCAAATTTGACTTGAAATATGCCAACGATCAAATCCTCAATGAAAATTTAGTCGAATTTGATTGGAATCGTGCCAACAATTAGAACCATATGAATTCTAGTCAAATTTGGTTGCAAACGCACCAATAAACAAAATCCAGGAGAAATATCCGTTAATTTTGATTGGAAACGTGCTAATAAATAAATCCCGGTGAAATTTTAGTCAAATTTAATTCAAAACATGTCGATGAACAAAGTACAGGTTAAAATTTAGTCAAATTCGAATGGAAACGCATCAACAAACCAAGCATAGTTGAAATTTCAGTCAAGTTTGACTAACAACGCCCCAACAATCAAAATTTCGATGAAATTTTACTCGAATATGATTGAAAATGCTCCAACCATCAAAACCTTGATCAAATTTCAATAAAATTTGATCGGAAAGGTGTCAACGAACAAAACTAATTTAAATTTTAGTCGAATTTGATTGAAAACGCGCAAATGAACAAAATTCAGGTAAATTTTTTGTCAAATTTGATTGGAAACGTGCCAATAAATGAAACTCATGTAAAATTTTATTCAGATTCGATTAAAAACACACCAATAATCAAAATCCAAATGAAATTTAGTCAAATTTGATTTGAAACGTGCCAATGAACAAAACTCAGGTCAAATTCTACTCAAATTTGGTTGAAAACACACCAACAATCAAAATCGAGATGTAAATTTTGTAAAATTTGATTGGAAACACTCCAAAGAACAAACCCTTAATGAAAGTTCGTCGAATTTGATTGGAAATGCACTAACGATCAAATCCCTGATGAAATTTTAGTCAAATTTGATTGGAATCGCGCCAACGATCAAGATCTTATGAAATTTTAGTCAAATTTGATTGAAAACGCACCAATGGATAAAACCCAAGTGAAATATCTGTAAAATTTGATTAGAAATGTGCCAGTAAATAAATCCGAGTGAAATTTTGGTCAGATTTGATTTGAAACGTGTTGACGAACAAAATGCTGGTTAAATTTTAGTCAAATTCGATTGGAAATGCATCAACGAACCTAGCGCAGGTGAAATTTAGTCGAATTCGATTGGAAATGTGCTAACAATCAAAACCCTGATAAAATTTTATTCGAATATGATTGAAAACACACTAGCCATCAAAACCATAATGAAATTTCAGTAAAATTAGATTGAAAAGATATCAACGAACAAAACTAATTTAAATTTTATTTGAATTTGATTGAAAATGCGCAAAGGAACAAAACTCACGTGAAATTTTATTCAAATTTGATTAAAAACATACCAATAATCAAAATCCATATGAAATTTTAGTCGAATTTGATTGAAAACGTGCCAATGAACAAAACTCAGATGAAATTTTACTTAGATTTGGTGGAAAACACACCAACAATCAAAATCCAGATGAATTTTTTTGTCAAATTTGATTGGAAACACTCCAATGAACCAACCCTTGATGAAAGTTTAGTCGAATTCGATTGGAAACGCGCCAAAAATCAAATCCCTTATGAAATTTTCGTCGAATTTGACTTGAATCTTGCCAACGATCAGGATCTTAAGAAATTTTAGCCAAATTTGATTGGAAATGCACCAATGAACAAAACCTAGGTGAAATATCCGTAAAATTTGATTGGAAACATGCCAATAAATAAAATTCGGGTGAAATTTTAGTTAAATTTGATTCGAAACGTGTCGAGGATAAAAACGCAGGTTAAATTTTACTTAAATTCGATTGGAAATGCATCAACGTACCAAGCACAGGTGAAATTTTAGTCAAATTTGATTGAAAATGCGTCAACAATCAAAACCCCGATAAAATTTTACTCGAATATGTTTGAAAATACGCCAACTATCAAAACCCTAATGAAATTTTAGCAAAATTTGATCGGAAAGGTGCCAACGAACAAAACTTAATTTAAATTTTAGTCAAATTTGATTGGAAATGTGCAAATGAACAAAATTCTGGTGAAATTTTTATCAAATTTGCTTAGAAACGTGCCAATAAACTAAACTCAGGTGAAATTTTATTCAGATTTGATTGAAAACACACCAACAATCAAAGGCCAGAAGAAATTTTAGTCAACTTTGATTCAAAACGTACCAACAAACAAAACCCAAGTGAAATTTTGTCGCATTTGATTGGAAACGCACTAATGAACAAAATCCAGGGAGAAATGTAGTCAAATTTGATTGGAAATGCGCCAATGATCAAAAATCAGTTGAAATTTTAGTTAAATTTGATTGAAAACAAGCTAACAATCAAAACCCAGATAAAATTCTAGTCAAATTTGATTGGAAACGCGCTAACGATCAAAATCCTGATGTAATTTTTGTCAAATTTGAATGAAAATGAGGCAACTATCAAAACACTGATGAAATTCTAGTAAAATTTTATTGGAAACGCGCCAAGACTCAGAACCTTGATGAAATTTTCTTCAAATTTGATTGGAAACATGCCAAAGAACAAAACCTTGATGAAATTTTCGTTGAATTTGATTGGAAACGGGCAACGATCAAATCCCTATTGAAATTTTAGTCGAATTTTATTGGAATCGCACCAATGATCAGAATCTTATGAAATTTTTGTCAAATTTGATTGGAAAGGCACCAATGAACAAAATCCAAGTGAAATATCCATACCATTTGATTGGAAACGTGCCAATAAACAAAATTCAGGTGAAATTTTCATCAAATTTGATTCAAAACATGTCCAGAAACAAAATGCAGGTTAAATTTTAGTCAAATTCGATTGGAAATGCATCACCATACCGAGCGCATGTAAAATTTTTATCAAATTTGATCGAAAATTGCCAACAATTAAAATTTTAGTCAAATTCGATTGGAAACACACCAACAATCAAATCCCTATTGAAATCAGAACCTTATGAAATTTCAGTCAAATTTGATTGGGAACGACCAATGACCAAAACACAGGTGAAATATTTGTAAAATTTGAATGGAAACATGCCAATAAACAAAATTCGGGTGAAATTTTCATGAAATTTGATTTGAAGCTTGTCGACAAACAAAATGCAGGTTAAATCTTAGTCAAATTCGATTGGAAATGAATCAACGAACCAAGCGTCGGTGAAATTTTAGTCGAATTTGATTGGAAACGAGCCAACAATGAAAACCTCAATGAAATTTTACTCGAATAAGATTGAAAATGCTCCAACCATCAAAACCTTGATGAAATTTCAATAAAATTTGATCGGAAAGGTGTCAATGAACAAAACCAAATTTAAATTTTAGTCGAATTTGATTGAAAATGTGCAAATGAACAAATCCATGTGAAATTTTTGTCAAATTTGATTGGAAACGCCAATGAACAAAACTCAAGTGAAATTTTTTTCAGATTTGATTGAAAACATGGCAAGAATCAAAATTCAGATGAAATTTTAGTCAAATTTGATTCAAAATGCGCCAATGAACAAAACCCAAGTGAAATTTTTGTCACATTTGATTGGAAACTCACTAATGAATGAAACCCAGGTTAAATATCAGTAAATTTTGATTTAAAATGTGCCTATGAACAAATCCGGGTGAAATGTAGTGAAATTTGATTGGAAACGTGCCAATGAACAAAACTCAGGTAAACTTTTAGTCAAATTTGATTGAAAACATGCCAAAGATCAAAACCCCAATAAAATTTTAGTCAAATTTGATCGAAAATGTGCCAACGATCAAAATCTTGCTGAAATTTTTGTCAAATTTGGTTGAAAACGAGGCAACGATCAAAACCTTGATGAAATTCTAGTCAAATTTTATTGGATACATGCCAAGACTGAAAGCCCCAATGAAATTTTTGACAAGTTTGATTGGAAACATGCCAAAGAACAAAATCTTGACGAAATTTTAGTCAAATTTGATTGGAAACGCATCAACAATCAAATCCCTGATGAAATTTTAGTCAAATTTATTTGGAATCATGCTAATGAGCAGAATCATATGAAATTTTAGTCAAATTTGATTGGAAGCACACCAATGAACAAAACCTAGGTGAAATATCCGCAAAATTTGATTGGAAATATGCCAATATATAAATTCGGGTGAAATTTTAGTCAAATTTGATTCAAAACTTGTCGATGAGGAAAACGCAAGTCAAATTTTAATCAAATTCGATTGGAAACAAATCAACGAACCAAGTGCAGGTGAAATTTTAGTCGATTTTGATTGGAAACGCGCCAACAATCAAAACCTTGATGAAATTTTAATTGAATATGATTGAAAGTGTGCTAACCATCAAAACCTTGATGAAATTTCAATAAGATTTGATTGAAAAGGTGTCAATGAACAAAACCTAATTTAAATTTTAGTCGACTTTGATTGAAAACGCACAAATGAACAAAATCCAGGTGAAATTTTTATCAAATTTGATTGGAAATGTGCTAATAAACAAAACTCAGGTGAAATTTTTTCAGATTTGATTGAAAACACACTAACAATCAAAATCCAAATGAAATTTTAGGCAAATTTGATTCAAAACGAGCTAACAAACAAAATACAAGTGAAATTTTTGTCACATTTGATTGGAAACTCACTAATAAACGAATTCCAGGTTAAATATCAGTAAATTTTGATTGAAAACATGCCGACGAACAAAATCCGAGTGAAATGTAGTGAAATTTGATTGGAAACGCGCCAATGAACAAAACTCAGGTGAAATTGTAGTCAAATTTGATTGAAAACATGCCAACGATCAAAATCCCGATCAAATTTTAGTCAAATTTGATCGAAAACGAGCCAACGGTCAAAATTCTGGTGAAATTTTTGTAAAATTTGATTGAAAATGAGGCAACAATCAAAACCCTGATGAAATTCTAGTCAGATTTTATTGGATACGTGCCAAGACTCAAAACCCTAATGAAATTTTTGTCAAATTTGATTGGAAACGCGCCAAAGAACAAAACCTTGATGAAATTTTAGTCAAATTCGATTGGAAACGCATCAATAATCAAATTCCTGATGAAATTTTGGTCAAATTTGTTTCGAATCGCGCCAACGATCAGAACTTTATGAAATTTTAGTCAAAATTGATTGGAAATGCACCAATGAACAAAATCTAGGTAAAATATCTGTAAAATTTGATTGGAAATGTGCCAATAAATAAATTCGAGTGAAATTTTAGTCAAATTTGATTCGAAACGTGTCGATGAGTGAAATGCAGGTTAAATTTTAGCCAAATTCGATTGGAAATGCATCAACGAACCAAGCACATGTGAAATTTCAGTCGAATTTGTTTGGAAACGCACCAACAATCAAAACCTCGATGAAATTTTACTCGAACATGATGGAAAATGCACAACCGATCAAAACCTTGATGAAATTTCAGTAAAATTAGGTGTCATTGAACAAAACCTAACTTAATTTTTAGTCGAATTTGATTGAAAATGTGCAAATTAAAAAAATCGAGGAGAAATTTGTAACAAATTTGATTGGAAACGTGCCAATGAACAAAACTCAGATGAAATTTTACTCAATTTTGAATAAAAACACGTAAACAATCAAAATCTAGGTGAGATTTTTGTCAAATTTGATTGGAGATGCACCAGTGAACAAAACACAAGTGAAATTTTATTCATATTCAATTAAAAACAGACCAACAATAAAAATCCAGATGAAATTTTAGTCAAATTTGATTGGAAATGTGCCAATAAACAAAACTCACGTGAAATTTTATTAGGATTTGATTGAAAACACACTAACAATCAAAATTCAGATGAAATTTTCATCAAATTTGATTGGAAACTCTCCAAAGAACAAAGACTTGATGAAAGTTTAGTCAAATTCGATTGGAAACATGCCAATGATCAAGTCCCTGATGAAATTTTAGTCGAATTTGATTGGTTCCCGCCAACGATCAGAACCTTATGAAATTTTAGTCAAATTTGATTGTAAACATGTCAATAAACAAAAATTTGGGTGAAATTTTAGTCAAATTTGATTCAAAACGTATCGAGGAACAAAACACAGGTTAAATTTTAGTCAAATTCGATTGGAAACGTATCAATATACCAAGCGCAGGTGAAATTTTAGCTGAATTTGATGGGAAACGTGCCAACAATCAAAACCCGGATGAAATCTCACATGAATATGATTGAAAATGCGCCAACCATAAAAACCCTAATGAAATTTTAGTAAAATTTGATCGAAAGAGAGCAACGAACAAAACCTAATTTAAATTTTAGTCAAATTTGTTTGGAAACATACAAATGAACAAAACCCTAGTGAAATTTTTGTCAAATTTGATTGGAAATGCGCCAATGAACAAAACACCGGTGAAATTTTATTCAGATTCGATTAAAAACACACCAACAATCAAAATCCTGATGAAATTTTAGTCAAATTTGATTGGAAAGGTGCCAATGAACAAAACTTAGGTGAAATTTTTATTTAGATTTGATTGAAAACACACCAGCAATCAAAATCCAGATGAAATTTTTGTCAAATTTGATTGGGAACACTCAAAAGAACAAAACCTTGATGAAAGTTTAGTCGAATTCGATTGAAAATGCGTCAACGATCAAATCCCTGATGAAATTTTAGTCAAATTTGATTGGAAACGCACCAATGAACAAAACCCAGGTGAAATATCCGTAAAATTTTATTAGAAACGTGCAAATAAACAAAATTCAGGTGAAATTTTAGTCAAATTTGATTCAAACGTGTTAAGGAACAAAACATAAGTTAAATTTTAGTTTAGTTCAATTGGAAACGCATCAAGATTCCAAGCGCAGATGAAATTTTAGTCGAATGGGATTGGAAATGCGCCAACAATCAAAACCCCGATGAAGTTTTACTCGAATATGATTCAAAATGCACCAACCATCAAAACCCTGATAGAATTTTAGTAAAATTTAATTGGAAAGGAGCCAATGAACAAGACTTAATTTAAATTTTTGTCAAATTTGATTGGAAATAGGCAAATGAACAAAACCCCGGTGAATTTTTTGTCAACATTGATTGGAAACGCAACAATGAACTAAACTCAAGTGAAGTTTTATTCAGATTCGATTAAAAACACACCAACAATCAAAATCGAAATAAAATTTTAGTCAAATTTTTTGATTGGAAAAGTACCAATTAACAAAACTCAGGTAAAATTTTATTCAGATTTGATTGAAAACGCACCAACAATAAAAGCCCAGATAAAATTTTAATCAAATTTGATTCAAAACGCGCCAACGAACAAAACCCAAGTGGAATTTTTTCACATTTGATTGGAAAGGCAATAACGAACAAAATTCGGGTGAAATGTAGTCAAATTTGATTGGAAACGCACCAATGATCAAAACTCAGGTGAAATTTTAGTCAAATTTGATTGAAAACAAGTCAACGATCAAAACCCTAATAAAATTTTACTCAAATTTGATTGGAAACATGCCAACGATCAAAATCCTGATGAAATTTTTGTCAAATTTGATTGAAAACGAGGCAAAGATCCAAACCCTGATGAAATTTTAGTTGAATTCGATTACTAACGCGCTAACGGTCAAATCCCCGATGAAATTTTAATTGAATTTGATTGGAATCACGCCAATGATTGGAACCTTATGAAATTTGATCAAATTTGATCGGATATGCACCAATGAACAAAACACATGTGAAATATCCATAAAATTTGATTGGAAACGTGCTAATAAACAAAATTCGGGTGAAATTTTAGTCAAATTTGATGCGAAACATATCAACAAACCAAGCACAGGTGAAATCTCAGTCGAATTTGATTGAAAACGCCCCGACAATCAAAACCCCGATTAAAATTTTACTCTAATATGATTGAAAATGTGCCAACCATCAAAACATTGATGAAATTTCAGTAAAATTTGATCGAAAAGGTGTCAACGAACATAACTTAATTTAAATTTTAGTCGAATTTGATTGAAAATGCTCAAATGAACAAAATTTAGGTGAAATTTTTGTCAAATTTGATTGGAAACGCACCAATAACAAAACTCAGGTGAAATTTTATTTAGATTTGATTGAAAACACACCAACAATCAAAATCCAGATGAAATTTTGGTCAAATTTAATTCAAAACGCACCAACGAACAAAATCCAAGTGAATTTTTGTCTCATTTGATTGGAACCTCATGAATGAACAAAACCAAGGTTAAATATTAGTAAATTTTGATTGAAAACGTGTTGATGAACAAAATCTAGATGAAATGTAGTCAAATTTGATTGGAAACGAGCCAATAAACAAAATTCAGGTGAAATTTAAGTCAAATTTGACTGAAAACACGCCAACCACCAAAACCTTGATAAAATTTTAGTCAAATTTGATCGGAAACGTGCCAACGATCAAAACCTTGATGATATTTTTGTCAAATTTGATTAAAAATGAGGCAACGATCAAAATCCCGATGAAATTCTAGTCAAATTTTACTAGACACGTGCCAAGACTCAAAACCCTAATGAAATTTTTGTCAAATTTGATTGGAAACCCCCCAAAGAACAAAATATTGATGAAATTTTAGTCAAATTCGATTGGAAACACGTCAACAATCAAATCCCTAATGAAATTTTAGTCGAATTTGATTGGAATCGCGCTAACGATCAGAACCTCATAAAATTTTAGTCAAATTTGATTGGAAATGCACTAATGAACAAAATCAAGGTGAAATATCCATAAAATTTGATTAGAAATGTGCAATAAACAAAATCCGAATCAAATCTTAGTCAGATTTGATTGAAAATAAGCCAATGATCAAATTCGTAATGAAATTTTAGTCGAATTTGATTAGAATCGTTCCAACGATCAGAACCTTATGAACTCTAGTCAAATTTGATTGGAAACGCACCAATGTACCAAACCCAGGTGAAATATCCGTAAAATTTGAATGGAAATGTGCCCATAAATAAATTCGTGTAAAAAAAATTTAGTCAAATTTGATTCGAAAAGTGTCGACGAACAAAACGCAGGTTAAATTTTAGTCAAATTCGATTGAAAATGCATCAACAAACCAAACGCAGGTGATATGTAGTCGAATTTGATTGGAAATGCCCCAACAATCAAAACCCCGATGAAATTTTACTCGAATATGATTGAAAACGCGCCAACCATCAAAATCTTGATGAAATTTCAGAAAAATTTGATTGCAAAAGTGTCAACGAACAAAACCTAATTTCGATTTTAGTCGAATTTGATTGAAAATGCGCAAATTAACAAAATCCAAGTGAAATTTTTGTCAAATTTGATTGGAAACGCGCCAATGAACAAAACTCAGGTGAAATTTTATTCAGGTTCGAATAAAAACACACCAACAATCAAAATCCAGATGAAATTTTAGTTAAATTTGACTGGAATGTGGTAATGAACAAAACTTAGGTAAAAATTTATTCAGATTTGATTGAAAACACACCAACAATCAAAATCCAGATGAAATTTTAGTTAAATTTGATTAAAAATGCGTCGACGATCAAAAGCCAAATGAAATTTTTGTCACATTTGATTGAAAACGCACTAATGAACAAAATCCAGGTTAAATATCAGTAAATTTTGATTGAAAACATGCCGATAAACAAATTTCGACTAAAATGTAGTCAATTTTGATTGGAAACGTGCTAATAAACAAAATTGAGATGAAATTTTAGTCAAATTTGATTGAAAACGCACCAATGATCTAAATCCTGATGAAATTTTTGTCAAATTTGTTTGAAAATGAGGATCTATTCTTCTTTCAGTATTTTCCCATGAATCATCTTTATTATATAAAAAGAATAATATCATTGAGTCTGCCCAAATTATTAAGGTTTCTTAGTGTTTATTTTGCAATCTAAGTCTAATTTTGTTCCTCCATGGTTTATCATAATTATTATTTAATTCAAATCTATTACTATATTTATTTCCTTTAGACGGTTGTTTATCTCTTATTTTATCATAAAATTGCCTATATGATTTATTATACATCGGAGCATAACTTTCATCTGGATCTATTGATTCTTGTTTAGAGGTTCCTACTGGATTAGGTCCTCCTCCAGTATTCATTAAGATTTGGTAGGCAACGATCAAAACCTTAATAAAATTTTAGTCAAATTTGTTTGAAAATGTGCCAACGATCAAAATCCAAACGAAATTTTTGTCAAATTTGATTGGAAACATGCTAAGACTCATAACCCTGGTGAAAGTTTTGTCAAATTTGATTGAAAACATGCCAAGACTCATAACCCTGATGAATTTTTTGTCAAATTTGATTGGAAACACGCCAAAAAACAAAACTTTGATGAAATTTTAGTCGAATTCGATTGGAATCGCACCAATGATCAGAACCTTATGAAATTTTAGTCAAATTTGATTGAAAACACACCAATGAACAAATCCCAAGTGAAATATCCATAAAATTTGATTGGAAACGTGCCAATAAATAAATCGGGGTGAAGTTTTAGTCAAATTTGATTCGAGAAGTGTTGACAAACAAAATACAGGTTAAATTTTAGTCAAATTCGATTGGAAATGCATCAACGAACCAAGCGTAGGTAAAATTTTGGTCGATGAAATTTCAGTAAAATTTGATCGAAAAGGTATCAATGAACAAAACCAAATTTAAATTTGAGTAGAATTTGATTGTAAACGTGCAAGTTAACAAAACCTAGGTGACATTTTTGGCAAATTTGATTGGAAACGTGCCAATGAACAAAACTCAAGTGAAATTTTATTTAGATTCGAATAAAAACACACCAACAATCAAAATCCAGATGAAATTTTAGTCTAATTTGATTAAAAACGCGTCAATGAACAAAACCTAAGTGAAATTTTTGTTACATTTGTTTGGAAATGCACTAATGAACAAAATCTAGGTTAAATATAAGTAAATTTTGATTGAAAACGTGCCGGTAAACAAAATCTGAGTGAAATGCAGTCAAATTTGATTGAAAATGTACCAACGATCAAAATTCGGATAAAATTTTAGTCAAATTTGATTGAAAATGTGCCACCGATCAAAACCCTGATAAAATTTTAGTCAAATTTGAATGGAAACGTGCGAACGATCAAAATCCTGATGTAATTTTTGTCAAATTTGATTGAAAACGAGGCAACGATCAAAACTCTGATGATAATCTAGTTAAATTTTATTGAAAACGTGCCAAGACTCAAAACTCAATGAAATTTTTGTCAAATTTGACTGAAAATGCGCCAACGGTCAAAATTCTGATAAAATTTTAGTCAAATTTGATTGAAAATATGCCAACGATCAAAATTCTGATGAAATTTTTATCAAATTTGATTGAAAATGAGGCAACGATCAAAACTTTGATGAAATTATAGTTAAATTTTATTTGAAACGTGCTAAGACTCAAAACCCGATGAATTTTTTGTCAAATTTGATTGAAAACAAGTCAACGATCAAAACCCTTATAAAATTTTATTCAAATTTGTTTGAAAACGTACCTACAATCAAAGCCCCGATGAAATTTTCTCGAATATGATTGAAAACGTGCCAACCATCAAAACCTTGTTGAAATTTTAGTAAATTTTGATCGGAAAGGGGTCAATGAACAAAACCTAATTTAAATTTTATTCAAATTTGATTGAAAATGCACAAATGAACAAAACCCAGGTGAAATTTTTGTCAAATTTGATTGGAAACATGCCAGTGAACAAGACTCAGGTGAAATTTTATTCAAATTTGATTGAAAACTCCCTAACAATTAAAACCCAGATGAAATTTTAGTCAAATTTGATTCAAAACGCACCAACGAACAAAACTCAAGTGGATTTTTTGTCATATTTGATTGAAAACGCACTAATGAACAAAATTCTAGTGAAATGTAGTAAAATTTGATTAGAAACGTGCTAATGAACAAAACTCAGGTCAAATTTCAGTCAAATTTGATTGAAAACATGCCAACGATCAAAATCCTGAAGAAATTTGCCAAATTTGATTGAAAACGAGGCAATGATCAAAACTCTGATGAAATTCTAGTTAAATTTTAATGAGAACGTGCCAAGACTCAAAATTCGATGAAATTTTTGTCAAATTTGATAGAAAACACGCCAACGATCAAAACCCGATAAAATTTTAGTCAAATTTAATTGGAAAAGCACAAACGATCAAAATCCTGATGAAATTTTTGTCAGCTTTGATTGAAAACGAGGCAATGATCATTACTCTGA
Source organism: Olea europaea var. sylvestris (assembly GCF_002742605.1). Taxonomy (NCBI): domain Eukaryota; kingdom Viridiplantae; phylum Streptophyta; class Magnoliopsida; order Lamiales; family Oleaceae; genus Olea; species Olea europaea. The sequence goes on from NW_019264660.1 coordinate 626,022, forward strand.
TGAAATTCTAGTTAAATTTTATTGGAAACGTGCTAAGACTCAAAACCCCAATGAAATTTTTGTCAAATTTGATTGAAAACATGCCAACGATCATAATCTTGATAAAATTTTAGCCAAATTTGATTGGAAACGCGCCAATGATCAAAATCTTGATGAACTTTTTGTCAAATTTGATTGAAAATGAGGCAATAATCAAAAATCTGATGGAATTTTAGTTAAATTTTATTGAAAATGTGCTAACACTCAAAACCCTGAGGAAATTTTTGTCAAATTTGATTGAAAACACGTCAACAATCAAAACCTTGATAAAATTTTAGTTAAATTTGTTTGGAAACGTGCCAAGACTCATAACCCTAATGAATTTTTTGTCAAATTTGATTAGAAACATGCTAAAGAACAAAACCTTGATAAAATTTTAGTCGAATTCGATTGGAATCGCGCCAACGATCAGAACCTTATAAAATTTTGATCAAATTTGATTGGAAATGCACCAATGAACAAATCTCAGGTGAAATATCCATAAAATTTGATTGGAAACGTGCCAATAAATAAATCAGGGTGAAGTTTTAGTCAAATTTGATTTTAAACATGGCAACAAACAAAACGCAGGTTAAATTTTAGTTAAATTCGAATGGAAACGCATCAACGAACAGAGCGCATGTGAAATTTTGGTCGAATTTGATTGGAAACGCGCCAACAATCGAAACCCCGATGAAATTTTACTCGAAAATGATTGAAAACGTACCAACCATCAAAACCTTGATGAAATTTCAATAAAATTTAATCGGAAAGGTGTCAACGAACAAGACCAAATTCAAAAATTATTCGAATTTGATTAAAAATGCTCAAATGAACGAACCCCAGGTGAATTTTTTTTTCAAATTTGATTGGAAACGCGTCAATTAACAAAACTCAAGTGAAATTTTATTCAAATATGATTAAAACTCACCAACTATCAAAACTCGGATGAAATTTTAGTCAAATTTGATTTAAAACACGCTAACGAACTAAACCCAAGTGGAATGTTTGTCACATTTGATTAGAAACGCACCAATGAACAAAATCCTGGTGAAATGTAGTCAAATTTGATTAGAAACACGTCAATGAACAAAACTCGGGTGAAATTTTTGTCAAATTTGATTGAAACGAGGCAACGATCAAAACCCTGGTGAAATTTTAGTCAAATTTGATTGGAAGCGCGCCAACGATCAAAATCCTGTTGAAATTTTTGTCAAATTTGATTTAAAACGAGGCAACGATCAAAACTCTGATGAAATTCTAGTTAAACTTTATTGAAAACGTGCCAAGACTTAAAACTCGATGAAATTTTTGTCAAATTTGATTGAAAACAAGCTAATGATCAAAACCCTGAAAAAATTCTAGTCAAATTTTATTGGAAACGCACCAACGACTCAAAACCCCGATGAAATTTTTGTCAAATTTGATTGAAAACATGCCAACGATCAAAACCCTTATAAAAGTTTTGTCAAATTTGCTGGGAAAATGACCAACAATCAAAATCCCAATGAAATTTTACTCGAATATGATTGAAAATGCGCCAACCATCAAAACCTTGTTGAAATTTTAGTAAAATTTGATCGGGAAGGAGTCAACAAACAAAACCTAATACAAATTTTGTTCGAATTTGATTGAAAACTTGCAAATGAACAAAATCTTGGTGAAATTCTTGTCAAATTTGATTGAAAATGTGCCAATGAACAAAATTCAGGTGAAATTTTTTTCATGTTTGATTGAAAACTCACCAACAATCAAAACCCTGATGAAATTTAGTCAAATTTGATTCAAAAAGACCAATGAACAAAACACAAGTTCAATTTTTGTCACATTTGATTGGAAATGCACTAATAAACAAATTTTGGGTGAAATGTAGTCAAATTTGATTAGAAAGGCACCAATGATCAAAACTCAGGTGAATTCGATTGAAAATGCGCCAACGATCAAAACTCTGATAAAATTTTAGTCAAATGAGATTGAAAACGCGCCAATGATTAAATCCCTAATGAAAATTTAGTCAAATTTGATTGGAAACACGCCAACGATCAAAACCCTGATGAGATTTTTGTCAAATTTGATTGAAAACGAGGCGATGATCAAAACCCTGATGAAATTCTAGTCAAATTTTATTGGAAACGTGCCAAGACTCAAAATCCTGATGAAATTTTTGTCAAATTTGATTCTAAACATGCCAAAGAACAAAACCTTCATGAAATTTTTGTCAAGTTCGATTGGAAACGCATCAACGATCAAATCCTTGATGAAGTTTTTGTCGAATTTGATTGAATCGTGCCAACAATCAGAACCTTATGAAATTTTAGTCAAATTTGATTAGAAACGCACCACTGAAAAAAACCCCAGGTGAAATATTCGTAAAATTTGATTGGAAACGTGCCAATAAACAAAATTCGGGTAAAATTTTCATCAAATTTGATTCGAAACGTGTCGACGAACAAAACATAGGTTAAATTTTAGTTGAATTCGATTGGAAACACATCAAAGAACCAAGCGCAGGTGAAATTTTAGTCGAATTTGATTGGAAACACCTTAATAATCAAAACCCCGATGAAATTTTACTCGAATATGATTGAAGACGAGCCAACCATCAAAATCTTGATGAAATTTTAGTAAAATTTGATTGGAATGGGGTCAACGAACAAAACCTTATTTAAATTTTATTCGAATTTGATTGAAAACGTGCAAATGAACAAAACTCAGGTGAAATTTTTGTTAAATTTGATTGGAAACGCTCCAATGAACAAAACTCAGGTGAAATTTTATTCAGATTTGATTGAAAACTCACCAACAATCAAAACCCAGATGAAATTTTAGTCAAAATTGATTTAAAATGTGCCAACGTATAAAACCCAAGTGGAATTTTTGTCACATTTGATTGGAAACACACTAATGAAAAAAATCTGGATGAAATGTAGTCAAATTTGATTGGAAACGCGCCAATGAATAAAATTCAAGTGAAATTTTAGTCAAATTTGATTGAAAACATGCCAACGAATAAAACTCTGATAAAATTTTAGTCAAATTTGATTGGAAACGCGCCAACGATCAAAATCCTGATGAAATTTTTGACAAATTTGATTAAAAACGGCGTAACGATCAAAATCCTGATGAAATTCTAGTCAAATTTTATGGGAAACATACCAAGACTCAAAATCTTGATGAAATTTTTATCTAGTTTGACTGGAAACACGCCAAAGAGCAAAAGCTTGATGAATTCTTTGTCAAATTCGATTGGAATTGCGTCGGCAATCAAATCCCTGATGAAATTTTAGTGGAACTTGATTGGAATCGCACCAACGATCAGAACCTTATGAAATTTTAGTCAAATTTGTTTGGAAATAATAAGTACATTTTTATGCACTTATATAACTCACAAACATGACTAAAATATGAGATAAAATGATTGAATTGTGGCTTAATTTCATTTCAGTTGTGAATTATAGGGAACATTGATGGAATCGCACCAACGATCAGAACCTTATGAAATTTTAGTCAAATTTGATTAGAAATAATAAATACATTTTTATACAATTATATAACTCACAAGCATGACTAAATTATGAGATAAAATGATTGAACTGTGGCTTAATTTCATTTCAACTGTGAATTATAGGGAACATTGATGGACCTGGCGAAATTTGGGAAAAAAGACGAGAAAAGGGACTAAAATGAAGTAAAGTAAAAGTTCAGGGACCAAAGTTCAATTATCCAAAAGTTGACCCAATGAACGAATCAAGAAATTGATTGAGCAAAATACAAATTGGAGGCTAAAATTGAGTGATGGAATGACTAGAAACAAGAAAAGAGGCCAAGAAGTGAAAGGATAAAGTTCGAGGACCAAAATGGCGTAAATTGAAAAGTTCACCCTAGATGGTCGCATAGAGTATACCTATGCGGTCGCATAGAGTGATGCAGGGAAATTTTTGGCTAAGATTTTATACCTATGTGATCATATAGGCTAAGTTTGGGGGTTGATCCGCAGTTTCCTTTTCGCGATGAAATTCCTATGGAAACCTAATCTAAACATGATATAAATACCAGAAACCATCCAGAACAAAGGGGAAATGCATTGGAGGAGAACAAAACACTTCTTGGAGATCAACAAGAGATTTCATGAAGAATATCAAGATTTTATCAAATCTCAATATTCGGTGATGTTTTATTTTCAAGAATTCATGTATTCCTTTAGATTTTCAGTGTTAGGCTAAGTTTTCTTATGTTAGGAGATCGATGAACTATGTAATATGATTTTTGTATTTTAATTTTGCAATTTGATAAATTAAACATATATTTGATTGATTGAATGATTTATATACATTTATTTCATCCATGATTGAGTGCACGCCATTTCGAGAGAATGGAAATAGATTTGACAAGGTATAGATTATCGTAGGGTCTGATAGGGGGATAGAAATATACCTCTTTCCTTTTCGTGATTCTTTAATTGCTCATAAAACCCCATGCATTCTTATGTATATGCATCTGTCATAGAAATATAGGCTAGTGATACATAAGAATAGGTTCAATATTGCTCGAGAGAGTGTGTTGAATAGACTTAGGAGCATTGAGTTGTCAATAATCAAATTGTGTTATCAGATTATGAAATTTGGGTTTCAAGTGATTGTTACATAAGAATTCCTGATCCTAGTGTTTTTTAATTTTATTGAATACAATTAATTTTGCATTCTAATCTTCATTTTGCAATTAATTTCATTTGAACACAGCTTGTATAATCAAATCATTTAGTAAAATTAGTGTTTTCATAAATTAGGGTTTTACTAAATTAGGGTTTTTCTAAGAATAAATTCCTATTTTGACAAATTCGTTTCGATTAAGGCTAAGATAGATAAAATTGAACTACTCGATCTCTGTGGGATGATACTCGGAACTTAATATTTCACTTTATTACTTGTTAATGAACTGTACACTTGTGGTAATTTTAAGTCGAAAGAAATATTTTGTGAACAAGTTTTTGACGTCGTTGCCAGGGATTGAGTATTCATTTAATTTTATTTATATTGGCACTAATTTGAACATCCATATTTGCATATTCTGTTATTTTGTTGTATTTTATTTAATTTAATTTAATTTAATTTTGATTTGTTCTATTTAAGATTTCATTTTAACATCTAAGCACTCCTTTTGACTCTTTCGCAGATTTGCATGTTAAGGTCTGCTGAAGGAGAATTGATCCTAGCTGATCCAAAAATCAAACAAACTCTATATTAAAGGCAGCGAGAAAATAGAGAGGCACAGCAATAAATGGCTAACGTCCAGGATAATCCAATTTTTCAAGCCAATGAAGAAGGGGCAGGGAATGAAGGAAATATGCTCATAGGAGATTTCATGACCCCTCAAATAATTCAAAGCTAGTCAAACATCGTGTATCCACCATTTGGACAGCCAAACTTCCAATTGAAGACTAATGTCATACAATTATTTCAAAACGGCCATCAATTCTCATTTTTTTGAGATGTGCTAACACTTCAGATATCAAGGAATCTCAGACTATGCAATCAGCTTAAGGTTGTTCCCACATACACTGCGTGACAAGGCAATTGAATGACTAGATTCGCAACCAATCGCAAACATCACTACACGGAATGATCTAGCCCAGAAATTTTGCTCTAAGTTCTTCCCACCTACTAAGATTGGAAAGCTCATGCATGATATCTCTATTTTTTGCCAAGGCGACTCGGAGAATTTCGATGAAGCCTGGAATACGTTAAAGAATATGTTGCGAAAGTGTCCACATCATGGGATTAGCAAGGGACTTCAGGTCATCTGGGCGAAATTTTAGTCAAGTTTGATTTGAAACGTGTCGACAAAAAAATGCAAGTTAAATTTTAGTCAAATTCGATTTAAAATGCATCAACAACCAAGCGCTAGTGAAATTTTAGTCAAATTTGTTTGGAAACATGCCAACAATTTGATGAAATTTTACTCGAATATGATTGGAAATGCGTAAATGAACAAAATCCAGGTGAAATTCCTGTCAAATTTGACGAAAATGCACAATGAACCAAATTCAGGTGAAATTTTATTCGGATTTGATTAAAAACACACCAACAAACAAAACCAAGATGAAATTTTAGCCAAATTTGATTGGAAACGAGCCAAGGAACAAAACTCATGTGAAATTTTACCTAGATTTGATTGAAATCACACCAATAATCAAAATTCAGATGAAATTTTAGTTAAATTTGATTCAAAACGCGCCCATGAACAAAATCCAAGTGAATTTTTTGTCACATTTGATTGGAAACCCAATAATGAACGAAACCCAGGTTAAATATCAGTAAATTTTGATTGGAAACGTGTTAATGGACAAAATTCGGGTGAAAATAGTCAAATTTGATTGGAAACGCACCAATGAACAAAACTTAGGTGAAATTTTAGTCAAATTTGATTGAAAACACGCCAACGATCAAAACCCTAATAAGATTTTAGTCAAATTTGATTGGAAATGACCATCGATCAAAATTCTGATGAAATTTTTGTCAAATTTGAATGAAAACGAGGCAATTATCGAAACCCTGATGAAATTCTAGTCAAATTTTATTGGAAACATGCCAAAACTCAAAACCCTAATGAAATTTATGTCAAATTTGATTGGAAACCGGCCAAAGAACAAAACCTTGATGAAATTTTAGTCCAATTAGATTCGAAACATGCGAACGATCAAAACCTTGATGAAATTTTAGTCGAATTTGATTGGAATCGTGCCAACGATCAAAACCCTATGAAATTTTAGTCAAATTTGATCGGAAATGCACTAATGATCAAAACCCAAGTGAAATATCAGTAAAATTTGCTTGGAAAGTGCTAGTAAACAAAATCTGGGTGAAATTTAAGTCAAATTTGATTTGAGACGTGTCAACGAACAAAATACAAGTTAAATTTTAGTCAAATTTGATTCAAAATGCATGAACGAACCAAGCGTAGGTTAAATTTTAGTCAAATTTGATTAGAAATGCGTTAAAGATCGAAACCCTGATGAACTTTTAGTCGAATATGATTGAAAAAGCCAATGATCAAAAACCTGATGAAATTCTTGTAAAATTTGATTGGAAAGCTCCAACGAACGACACCTAATTGAAAGTTTTGTCCAATTTGATTGGAAACACCAAATGAACAAAATCCAAGTGAAATTTTAGTCAAATTTGATAGGAAACACGCCAACAAACAAAACACAAGTGAAATTTTAGTCAAATTTGATTGGAAACGTACTAATGAATAAAACCTAGGTTAAATATCAGCAAATTTTGGTTGGAAATGTGCCGCTGAACAAAATTCAGGTGAAATTTTGTCAAATTTGATTGGAAACGTGCTTATGAACAACATTTGGGTGAAATTTTAGTCAAATTTGATTGAAAACACTCCAACGATCAAAACCTAATAAAATTTTAGTCATATTTGATTGAAAACACACCAACGAGCAACGAGCAACAAGCAACAAGCAACGCACAAGTCAAAACCCTGATGGAACTTTTAACAAATTTGATTTGAAACATGCAAACGAGCAATGCAAAAGTCAAATATATAGGAAAGAGGTAACAAACAAAATTTAGATCAATTTTTTCCCAAATTTGATTGGAAACAAGCCAAAGAACAAAACCTAGGTAAAATTTTTTGTTAAATTTGATTGGAAATGCACCAATGAACAAAACCCAAGTAAAATGTCAATAAAATTTGCTGGGTAACGTGCAATAAACAAAATCCGGGTGAAATTTTTGTCAAACTTGATATGAAACGTGCCCACGAACAAAACTCAGGTTAAATTTTAGTTAAATTTGGTTGGAAACACAGAAACAAACCAAGAGTTGGTGAAATTTTAGTCAAATTTGATTGAAAACGAGCCAACGATCAAAACCTGATGAAATTTTAGTCGAACATGATTGAAAACGCACCAACAATCATAACCCTGATGAAATTTTGGTAAAATTTGATTGAAAAGCTGCCAACGAACAAAATTGAATTGAAATTTCAGTCATTTGATTGGAAAAGTGCAAATGAACAAAATTCAGGTGAAATTTTAATCAAATTTGATTGCGCCAATGAACAAAATTCAGGTGAAATTTTATTCAGATTTTATTGAAAACACACCAATAATCAAAACTCAGATGAAATTTAAGTCAAATCTTGATTCAAAACGCACCAACTAAGAGTGTAAGCGGTCCGATTTTACCAATTTTTGACAGATTTTTAAACCAAACCGTTTAAAACGGTTTGAAAAACCAAACCATTTTGAACAATTTGAAAAAAACTCAAACTTAAACCTAACGGTTTAGTTCGGTTTTAAACCGTCGATTTCGCTGTATATTTTTTTCCCATCTACTTTTATGTCATTAATTCATTGAATTCAATATATATTTATATCTTACTAGTAATAAATCTAAAACAAACTAAGCCCCTGTTTGAACCAAATTTTTGGGACAAAAAAATGAAAATTTGGACTGTTATCCCACAAGTCCAGCTGCCTTTGTTAACTTGCTGTTTCGTGTGTGAGACCCAGCCTTCTCTCCAATAGTCAATTTTCTCATTATGATGATATGGAAAATATGGCTCAAATAGGGGCTAAATATATCAACTATAAATTTAAATACCAACTAAATCAAAGTAAAATCACAATAAAATAAAACATAGTTTTTTTTTCATTTTTGTTCACCTTTTTTAGGCTAATAAAGATACAATAGCGTTACAATACAAGTCTACTAAACAAGATATATGGCTCAAAAAACATAATGACGTCTAACAAGACCTCGTGATCATCATATCTGAAAAAAGATACTGATTAAATAAAGAGAATAACCAACCACAATAATAAAGCAATTGTCTATAATATCTAAACATAACAATTACACAAGTTTACGTTTGTATGATGTTATGAAACACATTTAATTTCATATTCTTACCTTAGTTTGCTCCAAAGAAAATATTGATCTAAGACTTTATTTGTAGCAAATATTATCACCAAAAGTCTAGGATCTCTTTATCTCCGATTTGGCATAATGGACTTCAATTCAACTTTGAAGAGGCCTGAAAATTTTGAAAAAGAAGTTTATGGTGCCGGGGCTCAAAACCGTGTTGGATGTCAACTAGAGTTCATCTAAATTTTGAAAAGGAAAAAGGCTTTTGATAGATTATGTCAGTCTTGAAATTATTAGATATATATTAGGATTATTGGATGATGATGATAATAATAATAATAATAATATATCTGTATTAGAAAGTTAGAAATTGACAAAAATACCCACAAATGACAAAGCTATTGAATTTTACATATTTGGATGAATTTTCAAAAAATTTCATTTTTTCATTTTTATATATTTTTTCACTGGTCTGGTTTGGTTTTAAACCGCAATTAAAATCTTCAAACCTAAGCCAAACTATTTTCACCGGTTTGGTTTGGGTCAAAACCATTTCGTTGACCGAGTCCACGTGGCACCAAACCAGCGGTTTCTAAAATAAAGTTTCGGTTTGGTTTTTCAATTTTGTTGTTTTTGCTTACAGCCCTAGCGCCAACCAACAAAACCCAAGTAAAATTTTTGTCACATTTGATTGGAAACGCACTAGTAAACTAAACCCAAGTTAAATATCAGTAAATTTTGATTGGAAACGTGCTGACGAATAAAATTTCGGTGATATGTAGTCAAATTTGATTGGAAACAAGCCAATGAACAAAACTCGGATGAAATTTTAGTCAAATTTGATTGAAAACATGCCAACGATCAAAACCCTAATAAAGTTGTTGTCAAATTTGATTGGAAACGTGCCAACAATCAAAATCCTGATGAAATTTTTGTCAAATTTGCTTACAAACTAGGCAACGATCAAAAGACTAACGAAATTCTAGTCAAGTTTTATTAGAAATGTGTCAAAACTCAAAACCTTGACAAAATTTTTGTCAAATTTGATTGGAAACAAGCCAAAGAACAAAACCTTGATAACATGTTAGTCCAATCCAATTGGAAACATACCAACGATCAAAAACCTGATGAAATTTTAGTCGAATTTGATTGGAATCGTGCCAACAATCAGAATCTTATAAAATTTTAGTCAACTTTGGATGGAAATGCACCAATGAACAAAATCCAGATGAAATATAAGTAAAATTTGATTGGAAAAGTGCCAATAAACAAAATCTGGGTAAAATTTTAGCAAAATTTGATTCGAAACGTGTCAGCGAAGAAAATGTTGATTAAATTTTAATCAAAGTTGATTCGAAATGCACAAACGAACCAAGCGTACGTGAAATTTTAGTCAAATTTGATTAGAAACGCTAGCGATCGAAACCCCGATGAAATTTTAGTCGAATATAACTGAAAACACGCCAACGATCAAAACCCTGATGAAATTTTAGTAAAATTTGATTAGAAAGCATCAACGAACGAAACCTAATTGAAATTTCAGTTCAATTTGATTGGAAACACTAGATGAATAAAATCCATGCGACATTTTAGTCAAAATTGATAGAAAACACACCAATTAACAAAACACAAGTGAAATTTTAGTCAAATTTGATTGGAAATGCACTAATGAACAAACCCCAGGTCAAATATCAACAAATTTTGGTTGGAAACATGCTACTGAACAAAATTTAGGTGAAATTTTAGTCAAATTTGATTGGAAACACGCCAATGATCAAAACCCTGATAAAATTTAAAACAAATTTGATTGAAAACATGCCAACGATCAAAACCATGATGAAATTTTAATCAAATTCGAATATAAAACTCGAAAACGATCAAAACCCTGATGAAATTTTTAACAAATTTGATTCGAAACGTGCAAACGAGCAAAGAACAGCAAAGTTTTAGTTAAATTTTATAGGAAATGTGCCAACAAATAAAATACAGAGTAGTTTTTTTATAAAGTTTGATTGGAAACAAGCCAAAGAACAAAAACTATATAAAATTTTAGTCAAATTTGATTGGAAATGCACCCATGAACAAAAATCAGGTAAAACATCATTAATTTTTGATGGGTAACATGCTAATAAACAAAATTCGGGTAAAATTTTAATCAAATTTGACTTGAAACATGCCCACAAACAAAGCTCAGGTTAAATTTTAGTCAAATTTGGTTGGAAATGCACGAGCAAACCAAGCGCCGGTGAAATTTTAGTCAAATTTGATTGAAAACGAGCCAACAATCAAAACTCAATGAAATTTTAGTTGAATATGATTGAAAACACACCAACGATCATAACCCTGATGAAATTTTAGTAAAATTTTACTAAAAAGGTGCCAACGATCAAAACCGAATTGAAATTTCAGTTAAATTTAATTGGAAATGTGCAAATGAACAAAATACAAGTGAAATTTTAATCAAATTTGATTGGAAACGTGCCAATGAACAAAATTCAGGGGAAATTTTATTCAGATTTTATTGAAAACGCACCAATAATCAAAATCCAAATGAAATTTTAGTCAAATTTGATTCGAACACGTTGACCAACAAAACCCAAGTGAAATTTTGTCACATTTGATTGGAAATGCACTAATGAACAAATCCCAAGTTAAATATCGATAAATTTTGATTGGAAATGAGCCGATGAATAAAATCCGGGTGAAATGTAGTCAAATTTGATTTGAAACGCGCCAATGAACAAAACTCATGTGAAATTTTAGTCAAATTTGATTGAAAACATGCCAGTGATCAAAACCCTAATAAAGTTTTAGTCAAATTTGATTGGAAACGTGCCAACAATCAAAATTTTGATGAAATTTTTGTCAAAATTACTTAAAAACGAGGCAACGATCAAAAGTCAGATGAAATTCTAGTCAAATTTTATTGGAAATGTGTCAAGACTCGAAACCCTGATGAATTTTTTCTCAAATTTGATTGGAAAAGAACAAAACCTTGATGAAATTTTAGTCCAATTCGATTGGAAACACTCCAACGATCAAATCCCTGATGAAATTTTAGTTGAATTTGATTGGAATCGCACAAACGACCAGAACCTTATGAAATTTTTGTCAAATTTGATTGAAAACACGCCAAGAACAAAACTGAGGTAAAATTTTATTTAGATTCATTTAAAAACACACCAACAATCAAAGCCCAGATGAAATTTTAGTCAAATTTGATTTAAAACATGCCAAGGAACAAAAATCATGTGAAATTTTATTTAGATTTGATTGAAATCATACCAACAATCAAAACCCAGATGGAATTTTAGTCAAAAGTTGATTGGAAATGTGCAAATGAGCAAAACTCATGACATTTTATTCAGATTTGATTGAAAACACACTAACAATCAAAATCTAGATGAAATCTTTGTCAAATTTTATTCCAAATGCGCCCACGAACAAAACTCAAGTGAAATTTTTCACATTTTATTGGAAACGCACTAATGAACAAAACTCGGGTTAAATATAAATAAATTTTGATTGGGAACGTGCCGATGAGCAAAATCCGGGTGAAATGTAGTCGAATTTGGTTGGAAATGCACAAATTAACAAAACTCAGGTGAAATTTTAGTAAAATATGATTGAAGATACGCCAACGATCAAAACCCTGATAAAATTTTAGTCAAATTTGATTGGAAACGCGCCAACGATCAAAATCCTGATGAAATTTTTATCAAATTTGATTGAGTATGAGGAAATGATCAAAACCCTGATGAAATTCTAGTCAAATTTGATTGGAAACATGCCAAAGAACAAAACCTTGATGAAATTTTAGTCCAATTCGATTGGAAACATGCCAACGATCAAATCCCTGATGAAATCTTAGTTAATTTTGATTGGAATCGCTCCAATGATCAGAACCTTATGAAATTTTTGTTAAATTTGATTGGAAAAGCACTAATGAACAAAACTCATGTGAAATTCTATTCAGATTTGATTAAAAACACACCAACAATCAAAACCCAGATGAAATTTTAGTCAAATTTGATTGGAAACATGCCAATGAACAAAAATCAGGTGAAATTTTATTCAGGTTTGATTGAAAACACACCAACAATCAAAATCGAGACTAATTTTTTGTCAAATTTGATTCAAAACGCCCCCACGAACAAAACCCAAGTGAAATTTTGTCATTTGAGACGCACTAATGAATGAAACCCAAGTTAAATATCAGTAAATTTTGATTGGAAACATGCTAATGAACAAAATCTAGGTGAAATGCAGTTAAATTTGGTTGGAAATGAGCAAATGAACAAAACATGAGTGAAATTTTAGCTAAATTTGATTGGAAACGTACCAACGAACAAAAACCAGGTGAAATATCCGTAAAATTTGATTATAAACGTGCCAATAACCTAGGTCATGGTGAGATTTTAGTCAAATTTGATTCGAAACGTGTCGACAAACAAAACACAGATTGAGTTTTAGTCAAATTCGATTGGAAACGCATCAACGAACCAAGTGAAGGTGAAATTCTAGTCAAATTTGACTGAAAATGAGCCAACAATCAAAACCCCGATGAAATTTTACTTGAATATGATTGAAAACACTCCAACCATCAAAACCTTGATGAAAATTTTTAGTAAATTTTGATTGGAAAAGTGCTAACGAACAAAACCTAATTTAAATTTTAGTCAAATTTAATTGAAAACACGCTAATGAACAAAATTCAGGAGAAATATTTTGTCAATTTTGATTGGAAATATGCCAATATACAAAACTCAGTTGAAATTTTATTCAGATTTGATTAAAAAAACCAACAATCAAAACTCAGATGAAATTTTAGTCAAATTTGATTGAAAACATGTCAACAAACAAAACATTAAGTCAAATTTTAGTCATATTTGATTGGAAATGCACTAATGAATAAAACCCAGGCAAAATTAGTAAATTTTGGTTGGAAACGTACCGATGAATAAAGACTAGGTGAAATGTTTTCAAATTTGATTGTAAACGCACCAATGAACACAACTCTAATAGAATTTTAGTCCAATTTGATTGGAAACATGAAAACGATCAAAATCCTGATGAAATTGTTGCCAAATTTGATTGAAAATGTGGCAACGATTAAAACCCTAATGAAATTCTAGTGAAATTTCATTGGAAACGTACCAAGGCTCAAAATCCTAGTGAAATTTTTGTAAAATTTGATTGGAAACACAACAAAGAACAAAATTAAGGTGAAATTTCAGTCAAATTTGATTGAAAACGCGCCAATGAACAAAACTCCTGTTAAATTTTATTCAGATTTGATATCAAACATACGAACAATTAAAACCAAGAAGAAATTTTAGCAAAATTTGATCCAAAACATGCCATCGAACAAAACCAAAGTGAAAATTTTGTCACATTTGACTGGAAACGCACTAATGAGCACAACACAAGTTAAATATAAGAAAATTTTGAAAAATGTACCGATGAACAAATTTCGGGTGAAATGTAGTCAAATTGATTGGAAACATGCCAATGAACAAAACTAAGGTGAAACTTTAGTCAAATTTGATTGGAAACGCGTCAACGATCAAAATCTTGATGAAATTTTTGTCAAATTTGATTAAAAACGAGGCAATGATCAAAACCTTGACGAAATTCTAGTCAAATTTGATTGAAACGTGCCTAGACTCAAAACCATGATGAAATTTTAGTCAAATTTGATTGGAAACACACCAAAGAACAAAACCTTGATGAAATTTTAGTCAAGTTCGATTGGTAACGTGCCAATGATCAAATCCCGGATGAAATTTTAGCAAAATTTGATTGGAGTGTTATGAAATTTTACCAAATTTGATTAGAAACGCACCAACGAATAAAACCTAGGTGAAATATCCATAAAATTTGATTGTAAATGTGCCAATAAACAAAATCCTAGTGAAATTTTAGTCAAATTTGATTTGAAACATGTCGACAAACAACACGTAGATTGAGTTTTAGTCAAATTCGATTGAAAACGCATCAACGAACCAAGCGAAGGTGAAATTGTAGTCAAATTTGACTAGAAATGCGTCAACAATCAAAACCTTGATGAAATTTTATTTGAATATGATTGAAAATGTGCCAACCATTAAGACCTTGATGAAAAATTTTAGTAAATTTTGATTGGAAAGGTGCTAATGAACGAAGCTTAATTTAAATTTTAGTCAAATTTGATTGAAAAAGCATAAAGGAACAAAATCCAAGAGAAATTTTTGTTAAATTTGATTGGAAATGTGCCAATAGACAAAACTCAGGTTAAATTTTATTCAAATTTGATTAAAATCACACCAACAATCAAAACCCTTATGAAATTTTAGTCAAATTTGATTGGAAACGTGCCAACGAACAAAACACAAGTGAAATTTTAGTCACAATTGATTGGAAACGCACTGATGAACAAAGCTCAGGTAAAATATTGAAAATTTTGGTTGGAAACATGTCGATGAACAAAATTCAGGTGAAATGTAGTCAAATTTGATTGGGAACACACCAATCAACACAACTCTGATAGAATTTTAGTCAAATTTGATTGGAAATGTGCAAACGATCAAAATCCTGATGAAATTTTTATCAAATTTGATTGGAAATGTGTCAATAATTAAAACCCTGACGAAATTCTAGCAAAATTTTATTGGAAACGTGCCAAGGCTTAAAAGCCTGATGAATTTTTTGTCAAATTTGATTGGAAACACACTAAAGAACAAAATTCAGGTGAATTTTAGTCGAATTTGCTTGAAAACGCGCCAATGAACAAACCTGAGGTGAAATTTTATTCAGATTTGATATCAAAAACACAAAAAATCAAAATCCAGAAAAATTTTTAGTCAAATTTGTTTGGAAACGCACCAACTAACAAAACTAAGGTGAAATATCCTTAAAATTTGGCTGGAAACGTGCTAATAAATAAATTTCAGGCGAAATTTTAATCAAGTTTGATTCAAAATGTATCGACCAACAAAACGCAGATTAAGCATTAGTCAAATTCGATGGGAAACAAATTAACCAACTGAGCGCAGGTGAAATTCTAGTCAAATTTGACTAGAAACCTGCCAAGAATCAAAACTTCGATGAAATTTTACTCGAATATGATCGAAAACGCACCAACCATCAAAGCTTTTATGAAATTTTAGTAAATTTTAATTGGAAACGTGCCAACTAACAAAACCTAATTTAAATTTTAGCCAAATTTGATTGAAAGCACGCAAATGAACAAAACCCAGGTAAAATTTGTGTCAAATTTGATTAGAAACGCACCAATATGCAAAACTCAGGTAAAATTTTATTCAGATTTAATTAAAAACACACTAACAATCAAAACCCAGATGAAATTTTAGTCAAATTTGATTGAAAATGTGCCAACGAACAAAACACAAGTGAAATTTTAGTCACATTCGATTGGAAACGCACTAATGAACAAAACTCAGGTTAAATATCAGTAAATTTTGGTTGGAAATGTGCCGAAGAACAAAATCCTGGAGAAATGTAGTCAAATTTGATTGGAAATGCTCTAATGAACACAACGTTGATAGAATTTTGTCAAACTTGAATGGAAACGTGCAAACGATCAAAATTCTGATGAAATTTTTGTCAAATTTGATTGGAAATGCGGCAATGATTGAAACCCTGTTGAAATTCTAGTGAAATTTTATTGGAAACGTGCCAAGGCTCAAAACCCTGATCAAATTTTTGTCAAATTTGATTGGAAACACACCAAAGAACAAAATCCAGGTAAAATTTTAGTCAAATTTGATTGGAAACGTGCCAATGAAAAAAACTTAGGTGAAATTTTATTCAGATTTGATAATAAACACACGAACAATCAAAACCCAAATTTTTTTTTGGTCAAATTTGATAGAAAACACACCAACGAACAAACCCAAGTGAAAAATCCGTAAAATTTGATTGGAAACGTGCGAATAAACAAAATTCGAGCAAAATTTTGGTCAAATTTGATTCAAAATGTGCCAACAAACAAAACGCAGATTGAGTTTTAGTCAAATTCGATTGGAAATGAATCAACAAGCTAAGCGAAGGTAAAATTCTATTCAAATTTGCCTAAAAAAGCGCCAACAATCAAACCCCAGATAAAATTTTACTCGAGTATGATTGAAAATGCGCCAACCATCAAAACCTTGATGAAATTTTAGTAAATTTCAATTGGAAAGGTGCCTACGAACAAAGCCTAATTTAAATTTTACTCAAATGTGATTGAAAACGTACAAATGAACAAAATTCAAGTGAAATTTTTGTCAAATTTGATTGGAAACGCGATAATATACGAAACTCAGGTGAAATTTTATTCAGATTTGATTAAAAATGCACCAACAATCAAAATCCAGATGAAATTTTAGTCAAATTTGATTGGAAACGTGTCAATGAACAATGAAATTTTAGTCACATTTGATTGGAAACACACTAATGAACAAAAAAATATTAGTAATTGTGGTTGGAAACGTGCCGATGAACAAATCCAGGTGAAATGTAGTCAAATTTGATTAGAAACGCGCCAATGAACACAACTCTGATAGAGTTTTAGTCAAATTTGATTGGAAATGAGTAAACGATCAAAATTCAGAAGAAATTTGTTTCAAATTTGATTGAAAATGTGGCAACGATTAAGCCCCGATGAAATTCTAGTGAAATTTTATTGGAAACGCGCTAAGGCTCAAAACCCTGATGAAATTTTTGTCAAATTTGATTGGAAACACACCAAAGAAAAAAATCCATGTGAAATTTTGGTCAAGTTTGATGAGAAACACGCCAATGAACATAATGTTGATGAAATTATATTCAGATTTGATATTAAACATATGAACAGTCAAAATCCAGAAGAAATTTTAGTGAAATTTGATTCAAAATGTGTCATCGAAGAAGACGAAAGTGAAAATTTTGTCACATTTGATTGGAAACGCACTAATGAACAAAACCCAGGTTAAGTATCATAAAATTTTGATTGGAAACTTGCTGTTGATCAAAATCCAAGTGAAATGCAGTCAAATTTGATCAGAAAAACTCCAACGATCAGAACCTTAATAAAATTCTAGTCAAATTTGATTGAAAACGCACCAACGATCAAAATCCTAATGATTTTTTTGTCGAATTTGATTGAAAACAAGGCAATGGTTAAAACCCAGATGAAATTCTAGTCAAATTTTATCAAAAACGTGCATAGACTCAAAACCCTGATGAAACTTTTGTTAAATTTGATTGGAAACACGCCAAAGAACAAAAACATTGATTAAATTTTAGTCAAATTCGATTGGTAACGCGCCAACGATCAAATTCCCAACGAAATTTTAGTGGAATTTGATTGGAATCATGCCAATGATCAGAACTTTATAAAATTTTAGTCAAATTTGATTGGAAACGCCCTAACGAACAAAACCCAGGTGACATATTCATTAAATTCTATGGGAAACGTGCCAATAAACAAAATTCGGGAGAAATTTTAGTTAAATTAGATTCGAAACGTGTTGACGAACAAAACACATATTGAGTTTTAGTCAAATTCGATTGGAAACGCATCAACGAACCAAGCAAAGGTGAAATTCTATTCAAATTTGACTAGAAACGCGCCAAAAATCAAAACCCCGATGAAATTTTACTGAATATTATTGAAAACGTGCCAACCATCAAAACCTTGATGAAATATTTTAGAAAATTTTGATTGGAAAAGTGCTAACGAATAAAATCTAATTTAAATTTTAGTCAAATTTGATTGAAAATGCGCAAACGAACAAAATTCAGGAGAAATTTATGTCAAATTTGATTGGAAACGTGCAAATAAACAAAACTCTTGTGAAATTTTATTCAAATTTGATTAAAAACACACCAAAAATCAAAATCCAGATGACAAATTTGATTGGAAACGTGCCAATGAACAAAACACAAGTGAAATTTTTGTCACATTTGATTGGAAACGTACTAATGAACAAAACCGAGGCAAAATATCTGTAAATTTTGGTTGGAAATGTGCCAATGAACAAAATCCAAGTGAAATGTAGTCAAATTTGATTGAAAATGTGCCAATGAACACAACGCTGATAGAATTTTAGTCTAATTTCATTGGAAATGCGCAAACGATCAAAATTCAGATGAAATTTTTGTCAAATTTGATTGAAAATGCGGCAATGATTAGAACCCTAATGAAATTCTAATGAAATTTTATTGGAAATGTGCCAAGGCTCAAAACCCTGATGAAATTTTTGTCAAATTTGATTGAAAACACAACAAAGAACAAAATCCAAGTGAAATTTTAGTCAAATTTGATGAGAAACGTGCCAATAAAAAAACTAAGTCGAAATTTTATTCAGATTTGATATTAAACACACGAACAAACAATACCCAAAAAAATTTTTAGTCAAATTTGATGGGAAATGTGCAAACGAACAAAACCCAGGTGAGATATCCTTAAATTTGATTGGAAATGTGCCAATAAACAAAATCCGGGCGAAATTTTTGTCAAATTTGATTCGAAACATGTCGATGAACAAAATGCAGATTAAGTTTTAGTCAAATTCGATTGGAAATGCATCAACGACCTAAGCCCAGGTAAAATTCTACTCAAATTTGATTAGAAACGCATCAACAATCAAAACCCCGATGAAATTTTACTCGAATATGATTGAAAACATGCCAACCATCAAAACCTTGATGAAATTTTAGTAAATTTTGATTGGAGAGGTGACAACGAACAAAACCTAATTTAAATTTTTGTCAAATTTGATTGAAACGCGCAAATGAACGAAATTCAGGTGAAATTTTTGTCAAATTTGATTAGAAACACGCTAATATACAAAACATAGGTGAAATTTTACTTAAATTTGATTAAAAACACATCAAAAATCAAAACTCAGATGAAATTTTAGTTAAGTTTGATTGAAAACGTGCCGACGAAAAGAACACAAAGTGAAATTGGAAATGCACTACTGAACAAAATCTAGGAAAAATATCAGTAAATTTTGGTTGGAAACGTGCTGATGATCAAAATCAAGGTGAAATGTAGTCAAATTTGATTGGAAACGCACCAATGAACACTCTGATAGAATTTTAGTCAAATTTGATTAGAAATGTACGAACGATCAAAATCCTGATGAATTTTTTGTGAAATTTGATTGAAAATGCGGCAACGATTAAACCCTGATGAAATTCTAATGAAATTTTATTAGAAACGTGCCAAGGCTCAAAACCCCAATGAATTTTTTGTCATATTTGATTGGAAACACACCAAAGAATAAAATTCGAGATAAATTTTAGTCAAATTTGATTGAAAACAAGCCAATGAACAAAATTCGGGTGAAATTTTATTTAGATTTCATATTAAACACACAAAAAATCAAAACCACAATAAATTTTAGTGAAATTTGATTCCAAATGCCCCATCAAACAAAACAAAAGTGAAAATTTTGTCAAATTTGATTGGAAACAGACTAATGAACAAAACCCAGGTTAAATATCAGAAAATTTTGACTGGAAAGCCGTTGAACAAAATTCGGATGAAATGTAGTCAAATTTGATCGGAAACACTCCGACGATCAGAACCCTGAAAAATTTTTATTCAAATTTAATTGGAAACATGCCATTGATCAAATCCCGATGAATTTTTTGTCAAATTTGATTGAAAATGAGGCAACGATAAAAATCCTGATAAAATTCTGGTCTAATTTTATTGGAAACGTGCCTAGACTCAAAACCCTGACGAAATTTTTGTCAAATTTGATTGGAAACACGTCAAAGAACAAAAACATCGATGAAATTTTAGTCAAATTCGATTGGTAACACACCAACGATCAAATCCCTGATGAAATTTTAGTAGAATTTGATTGAAATCGCGCCAATGATCAGAACCTTATAAAATTTTAGTCAAATTTGATTGAAAACGCACCAACAAACAAAATTCAGGTGAAATATCCGTAAAATTTGAATGGAAACGTGCCAATAAATAAAATTCGGGCGAAATTTTTGTCAAATTTGATTCGAAACGTGTCGACAAACAAAATGCAGATTAAGTTTTAGTCAAATTTGACTGGAAACGCATCACTGAACCAAGCGCATGTGAAATTCTAGTCAAATTTGACTGGAAGCGTGCCAACAATCAAAACCGCAATGAAATTTTACTCGAATATGATTGAAAATGCGCCAACCATCAAAATCTTGATGAATTTTTTTATTGGAAAGGTGCCAACGAACAAAATCTAATTTAAATTTTAGTAAAATTTGATTGAAAATGCACCAATGAACAAAGTCCAGGTGAAATTTTTGTCAAATTTGATTGGAAACGCTCCAATATGTAAAACTCAGGTGAAATTTTATTCAGATTTAATTAAAAACACACCAATAATCAAAATCTAGATGAAATTTCAGTCAAATTTGATTGTAAACGTGCCAATGAACAAAACACAAGTGAAATTTTAGTCACATTTGATTGGAAATGCACTGATGAGCAAAACCCAGGTCAAATATCAATAAATTTTGGTTGGAAACATGTCGATGAACAAAATTCTGGTGAAATGTAGTTAAGTTTCATTAGAAACGCGCTAATGAACACAACTCTAATGGAATTTCAGTCAAATTCTCCAATGCGCCAACGATCAAAATCTTGATGTAATTTTTGTCAAATTTGATTGAAAATACAGCAACGATTAAAACTCTAATGAGATTCTAGTGAAATTTTATTAGAAACATGCCTAGGCTCAAAACCTTCATGAATTTTTTGTCAAATTTGATTGGAATCACACCAAAGAACAAAATTCAGGTGAAATTTTAGTCAAATTTCATTGGAAATGCGCCAATGAACAAAACTCAGGTAAAATTTTATTAAGATTTGATATCAAACACACGAACAATCAAAATCCAGAAAAAAATTTAGTCAAATTTGATTGGAAACGCACCAACCAACAAAACCCATATGAAATATCCGTAAAATTTGATTGGAAACGTGCCAATAAACAAAATTCGGGTGAAATTTTATTCAAATTTGATTCGAAACGTGTCGACGAACAAAACACAAATTAAGTTTTAGTTAAATCTGATTGGACATGTGTCAACGAACCAAGCGCAGGTGAAATTCTAGTCAAATTTGACTGAAAATGCGTCAACAATCAAAACCCCGATAAAATTTTACTCGAATATGATTGAAAATGCACCAACCATCAAAACCTTAATAAAATTTTAGTAAATTTTGATCGGAAAGGTGCCAACGAACAAAACCTAATTTAAATTTTAGTGAAATTCTAGTGAAATTTTATTGGAAACATGCTAAGACTCAAAACCCTAATGAAATTTTTGTCAAATTTGATTGGAAATACACCAAAAAAAAATCCAGGCTAAATTTTAGTCAAATTTGATTGGAAACGTGCCAATGACCAAAACTCAGGTGAAATTCTATTAAGATTTCATATTAAACACATGAACAATCAAAAGCCAGAGAAATTTTAGTGAAATTTGATTTGAAATGCACCATCGAACAAAACCTAAGTGAAAATTTTGTCGAATTTGATTGGAAACGCACAAATGAACAAAACTTAGGTTAAATATCAGAAATTTCGATTGGAAACGTGTCGTTGAGCAAAATTCGGGTGAAATGTAGTCAGATTTGATCGAAAACACTCCAACGATCAGTTCCTTGATAAAATTTTACTCAAATTTGACTGGAAACGCTCCAACGATCAAAATTCGGATGAAATTTTTATCAAATTTGATTGAAATCGAGGCAACGATAAAAACCCTGGTGAAATTCTTGTCAAATTTTATTGGAAACGTGCCTAGACTCAAAACTCAGATGAGATTTTTGTCAAATTTAATTGGAAACATACCAAAGAACAAAATCCAAAGGAAATTTTTGTAAAATTTGATTGGAAATGTGCCAATGAAAAAAACTCAGTTGAAATTTTATTCAAATTTAATTAAAACCACACCAACAATCGAAACCCAGATGAAATTTTAGTCAAATTTGATTGGAAACGTGCCAACGAACAAAATACAAGTGAAATTTTAGTCACATTTGATTGGAAACGCACTAATGAACAAAACTCAGGTCAAATATTAGTAAATTTTGGTTGGAAACATGTTGGTGAACAAAATCCTGGTAAAATGTACTCAAATTAGATTAGAAATGCGCTAATGAACACAACTCAGATAGAATTTCAGTCAAATTTGATTGGAAACGTGCCAACGATTAAAATCCTGATGAATTTTTTGTCAAATTTAATTGAAAATGCGGCAACGATTAAAACCCTGATGACATTCTAGTGAAATTTTATTGGAAACGTGCCTAAGCTCAAAACCTTGATGTAATTTTTGTCAAATTTGATTGGAATCACACCAAAGAATAAAATGCAGGTGAAATTGGAAACATGCCACAGAACAAAACTAATGTGAAATTTTATTTAGATTTGATATTAAACACATGAACAATCAAAACCCAGAAGAATTTTGTTAAATTTGATTTAAAACACGCCATCGAACAAAACCAAAGTGAAAATTTTGTTACATTTGACTGGAAATGCACTAATGAACAAAACCTAAGTTAAATATAAGAAAATTTTGATTGGAAACGTACCGATGAACAAAATCCAAGTAAAATGAAGTCAAATTTGATTGAAAACATGCCAATAAACAAAACTCAGGTGAAATTTTAGTCAAATTTGATTGGAAACGTGCCAACAATCAAAATCCTGATGAAATTTTTCTCATATTTGATTGAAAATGAGGCAAAAATCGAAACACTGATGAAATTCTAGTCAAATTTTATTGGAAACATGCCTAAACTCAAAACCCTAATGAAATTTTTATCAAATTTAATTGGAGACATTCCAAAGAACAAAACCTTGATGAAATTTTAGTCAAGTTCGATTGGTAACGCGCCAACGTTCAAATCCCCGATGAAATTTTAGTGGAATTTGATTGGAATCGTGCAAACGATCAGAACCTTATGAAATTTTAGTCAAATTTGATTGGAAATGCACCAACGAACAAAACCCAAGTGAAATATCCTCAAAATTTGATTGTAAATGTGCCAAAAAATAAAATCCTGGTGAGATTTTAGTCAAATTTGATTCGAAACGTGTCGACGAACAAAACGCAGATTGCGTTTTAGTCAAATTTGATTGGAAACGCATCAATGAACCAAGCAAAGGTAAAATTCAAGTCAAATTTGACTGGCAACGCGCAAACAATCAAAATTCCGATGAAATTTTACTTGAATATGATCGAAAACGCGCCAACCATTAAAACATTGATGAAAAGTTTTAGTAAATCTTGATTGGATAGGTGCCAACGTACAAAACCTAATTTAAATTTTTGTCAAATTCGATTAAAATGCACAAATGAACAAAATCAAGGTGAAATTTTTGTCAAATTTGATTGGAAATACACTAATATACAAAACTAAGGTGAATTTTTTTAGATTTGATTAAAAACACACCAACAATCAAAACCTAGATGAAATATTTGTCAAATTTGATTGGAAACGTGCCGACGAACAAAACACAAGTGAAATTTTAGTCACATTTGATTGGAAACACACTAATGAACAAAATCCAATAAAAATATCAGTAAATTTTGGTTGGAAACATGCCGATTAACAAAATCCAAGTGAATTGTAGTCAAATTTGATTGGAAATGAGCCCATGAACACGCAACGATTAAAATCCTGAAAAAAAATTTGTCAAATTTGATTGAAAATAAGGCAACGATTAAAACCCTAATGAAATTCTAGTGAAATTTTACTGAAAACGTGCCAAGGCTCAAAACCTTGATGAAATTTTTGTCAAAATTGATTGGAGACACACCGAAGAACAAAATCCAGGTGAAATTTTAGTCAAGTTTGATTGGAAAGGTGTCAATGAACAAAATTCAGGTGAAATTTTATTCAGATTTGAAATTAAACACACGAACAATCAAAACCCCGAAATTTTTTTAGTCAAATTTGACTAGAAACGCACCAACGAACAAAACCCAGGTGAAATATCCGTAAAATTTGATTGGAAATGTGCTAATAAACAAAATTCGAGCGAAATTTTAGTAAATTTGATTCGAAACATGTCGACGAAGAAAAGTCAGATTAAGTTTTAGTCAAATTCGATTGGAAATGCATCAACAAACGAGGCGCAGGTGATATTCTAGTCAAATTTGACTAGAAACGCGTCAACAATCAAAACCCCAATGAAATTTTATTCGAATATGATTGAAAATGCGCCAACCATCAAAACCTTAATGAAAGTTTAGTAAAGTTTTATTGGAAAGGTGCCAACAAACAAAATCTGATTTAAATTTTAGACAAATTTGATTGAAATGCGCAAATGAACCAAATCCAGGTGAATTTTTTGTCAAATTTGATTGAAAACATGCCAATATACAAAACTCAGGTGAAATTTATTTAGATTTGATTTAAAACACACCAACAATCAAAACCTAGATGAAATTTTAGTCACATTTGATTGGAAATGTGCCAACGAACAAAACACAAGTAAAATATTTGTCACATTTGATTGAAAACGCACTAATGAAAAAAACCCAGGAAAAATATCAGTAAATTTTGGTTGGAAACGAGTTGATGAATAAAATCCAGGTGAAATGTAGTCAAATTTGATTGGAAACGTGCCAATGAACACAACTATCATAGAATTTTAGTCAAATTTGATTGGAAATGTGTAAACTATCAAAATCTTGACAAAATTTTAGTCAAATTTGATTGAAAACGTGCCAATGAACAAAACTCAAGCGAAATTTTATTCAGATTTCATATAAACACATGAACAATCAAAACCCAAAAGAAATTTTTGTGAAATTTGATACCAAACACGCCACTGAACAAAACCAAAGTGAAAATTTTGTCACATTTGATTGGAAACGCACTAATTGGAAATGTGTCGTTGAAAAAAATTAGGGTGAAATGTAGGAAATTTGATCAGAAACACTTCAACGATCAGAACCCTGATAAAATTTTAGTCAAATTTGATTGGAAACGCGCCAACGATCAAAATTCTGATGAATTTTTTGTCAAATTTGATTGAAAACGAGGCAACAACCAAAACCCGGATAAAATGCTAGTCAAACTTTATTGGAAACATGCCTAGACTCAAAACCCTGATGAAATTTTTGTCAAATTTGATTGGAAACATGCCAAAGAACTAAAACATTGAAGAAATTGTAGTCAAATTTGAATGGTAACGGGCCAACGATCAAATCCCTGATGAAATTTTAGTGGAATTTGATTGGAATCGCGCCAACGATCAGAACCTTGTGAAATTTTAGTTAAATTTGATTGAAAATACATCAACAAAAAAATCCAGGTGAAATATACATAAAATTTGATTGGAAACGTGCCAATAAACAAAATCCAGGCAAAATTTTAATCAAATTCGATTCGAAACGTGCTGAGGAACAAAATGCAGATTAAGTTTTAGTCAAAATGCATCAACGAACCAATCACAGGTGAAATTCTAGTCAAATTTTACTGGAAACACGTCAACAATCAAAACCCCAATGAAATTTTACTTGAATGTGATTGAAAACGCACCAACCATCAAAAACATGATAAAATTTTAGTAATTTTTGATCTGAAAGGTGCCAACGAACAAAACCTATTTTAAATTCTGTCAAATTTGATTGAAAAACACATCAATAAACGAAATCCAAGTGAAAATTTTGTTTAATTTGATTGGAAACGCACCAATATACAAAACTTGGGTAAAATTTTACTCAGATTTGATTAAAAACACACCAACAATCAAAACCCAAATGAAATTTTAGTCAAATTTGATTGCAAATGTGCCAATGAACAAAACCCAAATATTTTTTTGTCACATTTGATTGGTTATGCACTAATGAACAAAACACAGGTCAAATATCAGTAAATTTTGGTTGGAAACGTGCCAATGAAAAAAATCCAAGTGAAATGTAGTCAAATTTGATTAGAAACGCACCAATGAGCGCTACTCATGTGAAATTTTAGTCAAATTCGATTGGAAACACACCAGCGATCAAAACTTTGATAAAATTTCAATCAAATTTGATTGGAAACGCAGTAACGATCAAAATCCTTATGAATTTTTTGTCAAACTTGATTGAAACACGCCAATGAACAAAACCTTGATGAAATTCTAGTCAGATTCGATTGGAAACCTGCCAACGATCAAAATTCGAATGAAATTTTAGTGGAATTTGATTGGAATCGTACCAATGATCAAAACCTTATGAAATTTTACTAAAATTTGATTGGAAATGCGCCAACGACCCATGTGAAATATCCGTAAAATTTGATTGGAAACGTGCCAATAAACAAAATTCGGGTAAAATTTTAGTCAAATTTGATTCGAAACGTGTCGATGAACAAAGTACATATTAATTTTTAGTCAAATTCGATTGGAAACGCATCAACGAACCAAGCGCAGGTGAAATTACAGTCAAATTTGACAAGAAAAAATTAAAACACCGATGAAATTTTACTCGAATATGATTGAAAACGCCCTGACCATCAAAACCTTGATCAAATTTTTGTAAATTTTGATTGGAAAGGTGCCAATGAACAAAACTTAATTTAATTTCAATCAAATTTAATTGAAAACGTGCAAATGAATGAAATTTAGGTGAAATTTTTGTCAAATTTGATTGGATACGCCCCAATATACAAAACTTAGATGAAGTTTTATTCAGATTTAATTAAAAATATACCAACAATCAAAACCCAGTAGAAATTTTAGTCAAATTTGATTGGAAACGTACCAACGAACAAAACTCAAATAAAATTTTTATCACATTTGATTGGTAGCGTACTAATGAACAAAACCCAGGTTAAATATCAGTATATTTTGGTTGGAAGCATTCCGATGAACAAAATCCAGGTGAAATGTAGTCAAATTTGAATGGAAACGCGCCAATGAACACAACTCATATGAAGTTTTAGTCAAATTTGATTGGAAACACACAAACGATCAAATCCCTGATAAAATTTGAATCAAATTTGTTTGGAAACGCGCTAACGATCAAAATCCTTACGAAATTTTTGTCAAACTTGAATGGAAACCCGTCGATGAACAAAACATTGATGAAATTCTAGTCGAATTCGATTGGAAACGAGCCAACGATCAAATCCCGAATGAAATTTTAGTGGAATTTGATTGGAATTGCACCAACGATCAGAACCTTATGAAATTTCACTCAAATCTGATTAAAAACACACCAACGAACAAAACCAAGGTAAAATATCTATAAGTATTATGCCCTAGGTCCAATCAACTTTGGACATAAATACTTTTATATATAATTAATGCAATTAAATGGCAGATCTATTATTTAATTAATAGACAATTAAATAAATAATAGAGTCCGTAGATTCAAATATTTGTAATTTGTTAATCACAAGGAGTTGTGATTGTGAGATACAAATTACATCTGATTGAATCTTAAATTATCCGTGGTCGTAAGTAATAACGAGATACGGATATCTTTATTACGGATAGACCATCACGTGTGGCATTTCTTACTTGTGAAGTAAGTAGCTGATCTCACAAGCTAAAGTGTGGTGACACTTAAATGAACACGTGGATGTTTTTGTTATAGAACAAAACATTGGAGACCCGTCGAGAGATTCCACATGGATAACTATCTAAGTGTCGGTGGTTAATCTCTAACATTCGGTAGTGAAATTGGTCCTTTGACTTGAGGTCGTCATGGTACCTTATATGAGGACAGTCATACTTTGGCGGTGTTGGATGTTGCTCTGAAAAGGGCCGCTAATATGACATCGTTCGGGTACGTCAAGAATCGTATGAAGGTTGTGATTGATCAATAAAGGATTCTTCACTCTTAGATAGTAGGAGATTATGATCTGCATTTCATTCAATTAAGTCAATGATGAAATCCTTGGCCAAGGTGTACTCATAAGTCGAAAAGGAGTTTTCGATTTATATTGACTTAATAGTGGAGTGAAAGATATAATCGATGATCGAGATTGGCACAACTCCATATCTCGTAATTGATCGGATCATATTGACGAAGGGATTATAGTTTCACGGTAAATGAACGAATTTGGTTTTGTCATACCACGTGACATTTCCCGTCACATGTGTTGCCCTGACACATTGCTAGATGTCAATCAGGGACGGCGAATGTGAATTGACGATAAATTAAAAGGGTGTTTTAATTTATCAATTTTGATTAGATCGAAATAATATTTCACGTCGTTAGGCATCGTGGTCGGGAACCTAATGGGTCACACACAAAAGAGAATTGGAAGATTGCAAATTGCCAATTGGTTAATTTAACAATTGTTGGATAAATTAATTAATTGGATTTGTTATTTATATTTTTGAATTAATTAATTGAATTAATTAATTCACGGACCGGGTTTAATTAATTGGATTAATTAATTATTGGACCGGACCGGGCGGAGCCTGTTTGGGTTTATATAAATACATAACTAGGGTTTGAGGTCCATAAAGTTTTCATTATTCTTGCTGGCACAAGAGAAAACCCTAGAGGCTGCAATCATATTATCTGTGTGGATCACCGTTGGAGGTTGGATAATTGGACAGCTGTGGTGGCGAATCAAGGTTGTGGAACGAAAAGAAAAGCAAAAGGATTGCAGATCTGAAAAAGGTACAATCTTATCACAATTTCTATCTAAATACAATGGCGATTCTTAGTGGGAATCGAAAATTGTTTTAAATTCCGCTGTGCATGTATAAGTAGATTCCCAACAGTATCCGTAAATTTTGATTAGAAACATACCAATAAACAAAATTCGGGTGAAGTTTTAGTCAAATTTCATTCGAAATGTGTGGACGAACAAAATGCAGATTAAGTTTTAGTCAAATTCGATTGGAAACGCATCGATGAACCAAGCGCATGTGAAATTCAAGTCAAAGTTGACTGGAAACTTGCTAAGAATCAAAACCCCGATGAAATTTTACTCGAATATGATTGAAAACGGGCCAACCATCAAAAGCTTGATGAAATCTTAGCAAATTTTGATTGGAAACGAGCCAACGAACAAAACCTAATTTAAATTTTAGTCAAATTTGATTGAAAACACGTAAATGAACAAAATTCAGGTTAATTTTTTGTCAAATTCGATTAGAAACGCGCCAATATACAAAACTCAGGTGATATTTTATTTAGGTTTGATTAAAAACACACCAACAATCAAAACCTAGATGAAATGTTAGTCAAATTTGATTAGAAACATGCCAACGAACAAAATACATGTGAAATTTTAGTCACATTTGATTGGAAACGCACTAATGAACAAAACTCAGGTTATATATCAGTAAATCTTTATTAAAAAAGTGTCGATGAACAAAATCCAGGTGAAATGTAGTCAAATTTGATTGGAAATGCGCCTATGAACACAACTCATGTGAAATTTTAGTCAAATTTGATTGGAAACACACCAATGATCAAAACCCTGATAAAATTTCAATCAAATTTGATTGGAAATGCACTAATGATCAAAATCCTTATGAAATTTTTGTCAAACTTGATTGGGAACACGCCAATAAACAAGACCTTGATGAAATTCTAGACAAATTCGATTGAAAATGTGCCATTGATCAAATCCCGAATGAAATTTTAGTGGAATTTGATTGGAATTGCACCAACAATCAAAACCTTATGAAATTTTACTCAAATTTGATTGGAAAAACACCAACGAACAAAATCCAAGTGAAATATCCGTAAAATGTGATTGGAAATGTGCCAATAAAAAAATTTGGTCAAAATTTAGTCAAATTTGATTCGAAAAGTGTCGACGAACAAAATACAAATTAAGTTTTAGTCAAATTCAATTGGAAACACATCAACAAACTGAGCGCAGGTGAAATTCTAATCAAATTTCACAAGAAAACAATCAAAACCTCGATGCAATTTTACTTGAATATGATTGAAAATGCGCCAAACATCAAAACTTTGATGAAATTTTTGTAAAATTTGATTGGAAAGGTGCCAATGAAAAAAACCTAATTTAAATTTTAGTCAAATTTAATTGAAAACGTGCAAATGAACAAAATTCAGGTAAATTTTTTTGTCAAATTTGATTGGAAATGTGCTAATATACAAAACTCGGGTGAAATTTTTTTCAGATTTGATTAAAACACACACCAACAATCAAAACCTAGATGAAATTTTAGTCAAATTTGATTGGAAAGATGCCAACAAACAAAACATAAGTGAAATTTTAGTCACATTTGATCGGAAACGCACAAATGAACAAAACCCAGCTTAAATATCAGTAAATTTTGGTTGGAGACGTGCCAATGAACAAAATCAAGGTGAAATGTAGTCAAATTTGATTGGAAACATGAGAATGAACATAACTAATGTGAAATTTTAGTCAAATTTGATTGGAAACACACTAACAATTAAAGCCCTGATAAAATTTCAATCAAATTTGATTGGAAATGCGCTAATGATCAAAATTCTGGGGAAATTTTAATCAAACGTGATTGGAAACACGCCAATGATCAAAGTCTTGATGAAATTTTAGACAAATTCAATTGGAAACGCACTAGAGATCAAATCCCAGATGAAATTTTAGTGGAATTTGATTGGAATCGCGCCAACAATCAGAACTTTAAAGACTTTTAGTCAAATTTTATTGGAAACGCACCAATGAACAAAACCCAAGTGAAATATCCTTAAAATTTGATTGGAAACGTACCAATAAACAGAATGCGGGTGAAATTTTAGTAAAAATTAATTCGAAACGTGTCAACGAACAAAACGCAGATTAAATTTTAGTCAAATTCGATTGGAAACGCATCAACGAAATGAGCGCATGTGAAATTCTAGTCAAATTTGACTAGAAACGCGCTAACAATCGAAACCACGATGAAATTTTTCTCAAGTATGATTGAAAACACGCCAACTAACAAAACCTTGATGAAATTTTCGTAACTTTTGATTGGAAAGGTGCCAACGAACAAAACCAAATTTAAATTTTAGTCAAATTTGATTGAAAACTCGGAAATGAACAAAACGCAAGTGAAATTTTTGTCAAATTTCATTGAAAACGCGCCAATATATAAAACTCAGATGAAATTTTATTCAGATTTGATTAAAACACAATAACAATCAAAATTCAAAGGAAATTTTAGTCAAATTTGATTGGAAACATGCCAACGAACATAACACAAGTGAAATTTTATTCACATTTGATTGGAAACGCACAAATGAAAAAAACCCAGGTCAAATATCAATAAATTTCGGTTGGAAACGTGCTGATGAACAAAATCAAGATGAAAATAGACAAATTTGATGGGAAACTTGCCAATGAACACAACTTAGGTAAAATTTTAGTCAAATTTTATTGGAAACACACCAACAATCAAAACCCTAATGAAATTTTAGTCAAATTTGATTGGAAACAAGCAAACAAACAAAACACAAGTGAAATTTTAGTCACATTTGATTAGAAACGCACTAATAAACAAAACCCAAGTTAAATATCAGAAAAAATTGATTGGAAACGTGCCGTTGAACAAAGTTCGGGTGAAATGTAGTCAAATTTGATCAAAAACACTTCAACGATCAGAAACCTGATAAAATTTTAGTCAGATTTGAATGGACATGCACTAACAATCAAAACCCTAATAAAATTTCAATCAAATTTGATTGAAAACGTGCTAACGATCAAAATCCTTATGAAATTTTTGTCAGACTTGATTGGAAACACTTCGATCGGAAACGCGCCAACGACCAAATCCCGATTGAAATTTTAGTGAAATTTGATTGGAATCGTGCCAACGATCAGAACCTTATGAAATTTTATTCAAATTTGATTGAAAACGCACCAACGAACAAAACCCAGGTGAAATATCCGTAAAATTTGATTGGAAACGTGCCAAAAAACAAAATTCGGGTGAAATTTTAGTCAAATTTGATTCAAACATGTCGACGAACAAAGCGCATATCAAGTTTCAGTCAAATTCGATTAGAAATGCATCAACGAACCGAGCATAGGTGAAATTCTCATCAAATTTGACTAGAAATGCGCCAACAATCGAAAGCACGATGAAATTTTTCTCGAATAAGATTGAAAACACGCCACCCATCAAAACCTTGATGAAATTTTTGTAAATTTTGATTGAAAAGGTGCCAACGAACAAAACCTAATTTAAATTTTAGTCATATTTGATTGAAAACTTGCAAATGAACAAAACCTAGGTGAAATTTTTGTCAAATTTGATAGGAAACACGTAAATATGCAAAATTCAGGTGAAATTTTATTTAGATTTGATTAAAACACCAAAAATCAAAACCCAAATGAAATTTTAGTCAAATTTGATTGGAAACATGCCAACGAGCATAACACAAGTGAAATTTTAGTCACATTTGATTGGACACGCACAAATGAAAAAAACCCAGGTCAAATATCAATAAATTTTGGTTGGAAACGTACTGATGAAAAAAATCAGGGTGAAATGTAGTCAAATTTGATTGGAAACGTGCCAATGAACACAACTCAGGTGAAATTTTAGTCAAATTTAATTGGAAACATGCCAACGAACAAAACACAAGTGAAAGTTTAGTCACATTTGATTGGAAACATACTAATGAACAAAACCTAGGTTAAATATCAGTAAATTTTGGTTGGAGACGTGACTATGAACAAAATCCAAGTGAAATGTAGTAAGGTTTGATTAGAAACGCACCAATGAACACAACTGATGTAAAATTTTAGTTAAATTTGATTGGAAACACACCAACGATCAAAACCCTGATAATATTTCAATCAAATTTGATTGGAAACGTGCTAACAATCAAAATCCTTATGAAATTTTTGTCAAACTTGATTGGAAACATGCTAATGATCAAAACCTTGATGAAATTCTAGTCAAATTCGATTGGAAACGCGCCAACGATCAATTCCCAAATGAAATTTTAGTGGAATTTGATTGAAATCGCTCCAACAATCAAAACCTTATGAAATTTTACTCAAATTTGATTGGAAATGTACCAACGAACAAAACCCAGGTGAAATATCCGTAAATTTTGATTGGAAACGTGCCAATAAACAAAATTTGGGTGAAATTTTGGTCAAATTTGATTCAAAATGTGTCGACGAACAAAGCGTAGATTAAGTTTTAGTCAAATTCAATTGGAAACGCATCAACGAACCAAGCACAGGTGAAATTCTAGTCAAATTTAAGAAGAAAACAATTAAAACCCCGATGAAATTTTACTCTAATATGATTAAAAA
The DNA here is from genome assembly GCF_002742605.1 of Olea europaea var. sylvestris. Classification (NCBI taxonomy): domain Eukaryota; kingdom Viridiplantae; phylum Streptophyta; class Magnoliopsida; order Lamiales; family Oleaceae; genus Olea; species Olea europaea. Next base: position 660,144 of record NW_019264660.1, read on the forward strand.
CGCACCGACCATCAAAACCTTGATCAAATTTTTGTAAATTTTGATTAGAAAGGTGCCAACAAACAAAACCTAATTTAATTTCTGTCAAATTTAATTGAGAACGCGCAAATGAAAGAAATTCAAGGGAATTTTTTGTCAAATTTGATTGGAAAACGCGCCAATATACAAAACTTAGATGAAGTTTTATTCAGATTTGATTAAAAACACACCAACAATCAGAACTTAGTAGAAATTTTAGTTAAATTTGATTTGAAACGTGCCAAAGAATAAAACTCAAGTGAAATTTTTGTCACATTTGATTGGTAACGCACTAATGAACAAAACTAAGGTTAAATATCAGTAAATTTTGGTTGGAAACATGCTGATGAATAAAATCCAAGTGAAATGTAGTCAAATTTGAATGGAAAGGCGCCAATGAACACAACTCATGTGAAATTTTAGTCAAATTTGATTGGAAACACACCAACAATCAAAACCTTAATAAAATTTCAATTAAATCTGATTGGAAAAGCGCTAACGATCAAAGTCCTTGTGAAATTTTTGTCAAACTTGATTGGAAACAATCCAATGAACAAAAGCTTGATGAAATTCTAGTCAAATTTGATTAGAAACGTGCCAACAATCAAATCCCGAATGAAATTTTAGTGGAATTTGATTGGAATCGTGGCAACGATTAGAAACTTATGAAATTTCACTCAAATTTGATTGGAAATATACCGACGAACAAAATCCGGGTGAAATATCCATAAAATTTGATTGAAAACGTACCAATAATCAAAATCCGGGCAAAGTTTTAATCCAATTTCATTCAAAACGTGTTGACGAACCAAACGCATATTATGTTTTAGTCAAATTCGATTGGAAACGTATCAACGAACCAAGTGTAGGTGAAATTCCAGTCAAATTTGACTGGAACAATCAAAACCCCGATGAAATTTTACTCGAATATTATTGAAAACGTGCCAACCATCAAAATCTTGATGAAATTTTAGTAAATTTTGATTGGAGAGGTGCCGACGAACAAAACATTATTTAAATTTTTTACAAATTTGATTGAAATGCACAAATGAACAAAATCCAGGTGAAGTTTTTGTCAAATTTAATTGAAAACGCGCCAATACACAAAACTTGGGTGAAATTTTATTTCGATTTTATTAAAAGCACACCAACAATCAAAAAGCAGATGAAATTTTAGTCAAATTTGATTGGAAATGTGCCAACGAACAAAACACAAGTGAAATATTAGTCACATTTGATTGGAAACGCACTAATAAACAAAACCTAGGTTAAATATCAATAAATTTTGGTTAAAAACGTGCCGATGAACAAAATCCAGGTGAAATGTAGTCAAATTTGAATGGAAACACGCCAATGAACGCAACTCATGTGAAATTTTAGTCAAATTTGATTGGAAACACACCAACGATCAAAACCCTAATAAAATTTCAATTAAATTTGATTGGAAACGCGCTAACGATCAAAATCCTTGGGAATTTTTTGTCAAATTTGATTGGAAACAATATAATGAACAAAAACTTGATGAAATTCCTGTCAAATTCGATTGGAAACGTGCCAACAATCAAATCCTGAATGAAATTTTAATGGAATTTGATTGGAATTGTGCCAACGATCAGAACCTTATGGAATTTCACTCAGATTTGATTGGAAACGCACCAACGAACAAAATTCAAGTGAAATATCCATAAAATTTGATTGAAAACGTGCCAATAGTCAAAATCCAGGTGAAATTTTAGTCCAATTTCACTCAAAAAGTGTCGAAGAACAAAACGCATATTATGTTTTAGTCAAATTTGATTGGAAATGCATCAACGAACCAAACGCAGGTGAAATTCTAGTCAAATTTGACTACAAACACGCCAACGATCAAAACCCCGATGAAATTTTACTCGAATATGATTGAAAACGCAACAACCATCAAAGCCTTGATGAAATTTTAGTAAATTTTGATTGGAGAGGTGTCGAAGAACAAAATATAATTTAAATTTTTGTCAAATTTTATTGAAAAGTGCAAATGAACAAAACTCAGGTGTAATTTTTTTCAAATTTGATTGGAAATACGCCAATATACAAAACTTGGGTGAAATTTTATTTAGATTTGATTGGAAACGCGCCAATATTCAAAACTTAGGTGAAATTTAATTCAGATTTGATTGAAAATGTGCCAACGAACAAAAGACAAGTGAAGTATTAGTCACATTTGATTGCAAACGCACTAATGAACAAACCCAGGTTAAATATCAATAAATTTTGGTTGAAAACGTACCGATGAACAAAATCCAAGTGAAATGTAGTCAAATTTGATTGGAAACATGACAATGAACACAACGCAGGTGAAATTTTAGTCAAACGTGATTGGAAACACACCAACAATCAAAACCCAGATGAAATTTTAGTTAAATTTGATTGGAAACATGCCAACAAACAAAACACAAGTGAAATATTAGTCACATTTGATTGGAAACGTAATAATGAACAAAACCCTGGTTAAATATCAATAAATTTTGGTTAGAGACATGCCTGTAAACAAAATCCAGGTGAAACGTAGACAGACTTAATTGGAAACGTGCTAATGAACACAACTCATGTAAAATCTAAGTCAAATTTGATTGGAAACACACCAATGACCAAAACCCTGATAAAATTTCAATCAAATTTGATTGGAAACGTACTAACGATCAAAATCCTTATAATTTTTTGTAAAACTTGATTGGAAACATGCCAATGATCAAAACCTTGATGAAATTCTAGTCAAATTCGATTGGGAACGTGCCAATGATCAATTCTTGAATGAAATTTTAGTGGAATTTGATTGGAATTGAGCCAACGCTCAAAACCTTATGAAATTTTGCTCATATTTGATTGGAAATGCGCGAACGAACAAAACCCAGGTGAAATATCCGTAAAATTTAATTGGAAACGTGCCAATAAACAAAATTCGAGTGAAATTTTGGTCAAATTTGATTCAAAACGTGTCAACAAACAGAGCGCAAATTAAGTTTTAGTCAAATTTGATTGGAAACGCATCAACGAACTGACCACAGGTGAAATTCTAGTCAAATTTAAGAAGAAAACAATTAAAACGCCGATGAAATTTTACTCAAATATGATTGAAAATGCGCCGACCATCAAAACCTTGATCATATTTTTTTAAATTTTGATTGGACAGTTGCCAATGAACAAAACCTAATTTAATTTCAGTCAAATTTAATTGAAGACATGCAAATGATTGAAATTCAGGTGAAATTTTTGTCAAATTTGATTGAAAACGTGCCAATATACAAAACTTAGATGAATTTTTATTCATATTTGATTAAAAACACACCAACAATCAAAACTCAGTTGAAATTTTAGTCAAATTTGATTTAAAGCGTGCCAACGAACAAAATTCAAGTGAAATTTTTGTCACATTTGATTGGTAACGCACTAATGAACAAAACTAATGTTAAATATCAGTAAATTTTGGTTAGAAACATGCTGATGAACAAAAACCAGGTAAAATGTAGTTAAATTTGAATGGAAACGTGCCAATGAACACAACTCATACGAAATTTTAGTCAAATTTGATTGGAAACACACCAACGATCAAAACCCTGATAAAATTTCAATTAAATTTGATTAAAAACGAGCTAACGATCAAAATCCTTGTGAAATTTTTGTCAAACTTGATTGGAAACAATCCAATGAACAAAAACTTGATGAAATTCTAGTCAAATTCGATTGGAAACATGCCAACAATCAAATCTCGAATGAAATTTTAGTGGAAATTAATTTGAATCACACCAACGATCAGAACCTAATGAAATTCCATTCAAATTTGATTGGAAACGCACCAACGAACAAAACCCAGGTGAAATATCTATAAAATTTGATTGGAAACGTGCCAATAATCAAAATCTGGGCGAAATTTTAGTCCAATTTCATTCAAAAAGTGTCGACGAACAAAATACATATTATGTTTTAGTCAAATTTGATTGGAAATGCATCAACGAACCAAGCGTAGGCGAAATTCTAGTCAAATTTGACTGGAAACGCGCCAACAATCAAAACCCTGATGGAATTTTACTTGAATATGATTGAAAACGCGCTAACCATCAAAACGTTGATGAAATTTTAGTAAATTTTGATTGGAGAGGTGCCAACAAACAAAATATAATTTAAATTTTCATCAAATATGATTGAAAATGCGCCAATATACAAAACTTGGGTGAAATTTTATTCAGATTCGATTAAAAACACACCAATAATCAAAACACGGATGAAATTTTAGTCAAATTTGATTGAAAAAGTGCCAACGAACAAAGCACATGTGAAATATTAGTCACATTTGATTAGAAACGCACTAATAAACAAAACCCAGGTTAAATATCAATAAATTTTGGTTAAAAACGAGTCGATGAACAAAATTCAGGTGAAATGTAGTCAAATTTGATTGGAAATGCTCCAATGAAACAACTCATGTAAAATTTTAGTCAAATTTGATTGGAAAGACACAAACGATCAAAACCCTGATAAAATTTTAATCAAATTTGATTGGAAAAGTGCTAACGATTAAAATCCTTATGAAATTTTTGTCAAACTTGATTGGATACACGCTAATGAACAAAACTATGATGAAATTTAGTCAAATTCGATTGGGAACGTGCCAACATTCAAATCCCGATTGAAATTTTAGTGGAATTTGATTGGAATCGCGCCAACGATCAAAACCTTAATGAATTTTAGTCAAATTTGAATTGAAACGCACCAAAGAACAAAGCCCAAGTAAAATATCCGTAAAATTTGATTGTAAAAGTGCTAATAAACAAATTTCAGGTAGAATTTGAGTCAAATTTGATTCGAAACATGTCGACGAACAAAACACAGATTAAGTTTTAGTCAAAGTCGATTGGAAATGCATCAACGAAGCAAGCACAGGTGAAATTCTAGTCAAATTTGAAAAGAAAGCAATCAAAACTTCGATGAAATTTTACTTGAATATGATTGAAAATGGACCAACCATATAAACCTTGATGAATTTTTCGTAAATTTTGATTGGAAAGGTGCCAAAGAACAAAACCTCATTAAATTTTAGTCAAATTTAATTGAAAACGTGCAATTGAACAAAACCCAGGTGAAATTTTTGTCTAATTTGATTGGAAATGCTTCAATATACAAAACACAGGTGAAATTTTATTCAAATTTGATTAAAAAAACACTAACAATCAAAACCCAAATGAAATTTTAGTGAAATTTGATTGGAAAGATGCCAACAAACAAAACACAAGTGAAATTTCAGTCACATTCGACTGGAAATGCACTAATGAACAAAACCCAGATTAAATATTAGTAAATTTTGGTTGGAAACGTGTTGATGAACAAAATCGAGGTAAAATGTAGTCAAATTTGATTGGAAACGTGCCAATGAACCAAACCCCGATGAAATTTTACTCGAATATAATTGAAAACATGCCAACCATCAAAACCTTGATGAAATTTTTATAAATTTTGATTAGAAAGGTGCCAACGAAAAAAAAGCATAATTTAAATTTTAGTCAAATTTGATTGAAAACGCGCAAATGAACAAAATTCAGGTGAAATTTTTGTCAAATTTTATTGGAAACACGCCAATGTACAAAACATAAGTGAAACTTTTTCAAATTTGATTAAAAACACAACAACAATCAAAACTCAGATGAAATTTTAGTCAAATTTGATTGAAAACGAGCCAATGAACAGAATCCAAGTGAATTTTTTATTACATTTGATTGGAAACACACTAATGAACAAAACCCAGGTTAAATATTAGTAAATTTTGGTTGGAAACATGTCGATTAACAAAATCCAAGTGAAATGCAGTCAAATAAAATTGCGTCAACGATCGAAACCCTGATGAAATTTTGGTTGACTATGATTGAAAATGCGCCAATGATCAAAACTTCAATAAAATTTTAGTAAATTTTGATTGGAAAGTGCCAACCAATTAAACCTAATTGAAATTTCTGTCAAATTTGATTGGAAACGCACAAATGAACAAAATCTCTGTGAAATTTCAGTCAAATTTGATTGGAAACGTGCCAATGAATAGAACTCAGGTGAAATTTCATCGAAAAATCAAAACTCAGATGAAATTTCAGTCAAATTTGATTCAAAATGTGCCAAGGAACAAAATCCAAGTAAATTTTTTGTCACATTTGATTGGAAATGGACTAATGAAAAAAACACAAGTTAAATATCAGAAAAGTTTTGATTGGAAACATGCCATCTGAAATTTTAGTCAAATTTGATTGAAAACGTGCCAATGAACCACACTCAAGTGAAATTTTAGTTAAATTTGATTGGAAACATGCCCATGAAATTTTAGTGAAATTTGAATCGAAATATGCCAATTAACCAAAGTCGAGTGAAATTTTAGTCAAATTTGATTGAAAATGCGTCAAATACCGAACTCAGGTGAAATTTTAGTCAAATTTGATTGAATACGTGCCAAAGAACAAAATTCAGATGAAATTCTAGTCAAATTTGTTCGGAAACGTACTAACGAACCTAATTCTGGTGAAATTTTATTCAAATTTGATTAGAAATAGGCCAATGAACTAAATCTCGGTAAAATTTTAGTCCAATTTGATTGGAAACGCACCAATGAACCAAACCTAGGTGAAACTTTAGTCAACTTTGATAGGAAACGCTCCAATGAACAAAACCCATGTGAAATTTTAGTCAAATTTCAATGAAAACGTGTCAACGAAAAAACCCGCTTGAAAGTTTAGTTAAATTTGATTCGAAATGTGCCAATGAACCAAACCTAGGTGAAATTTTAGTCAAATTTGATTGAAAACTTACCAAGAGCAAAATTCAAACGAAATCTTACTAAAATTTGATTTGAAACGCTCTAACAAACAGAATCCCGGTGAAATTTTAGTTAAATTTGATTGAAAATGCACCTATGAACAAAACCCGTGGGAAATTTTAGTCAAATTTGATTGGAAACGCGTCAAGGAACAAAATCCAGAAGAATTTTAGTCAAATTTTATTTGATACCCACCAATGAATGAAATTTAAGTGAAATTTTAGTCAAATTTAAATTGAAATGAGCCAACGAAAAAATTCATAATGAAATTTTAATCAAATTTGATTCGAAATGTGCCAATGATCTAAAGTCATGTGAAATTTTAGTCAAATTTGATTGAAAACTCTCCAACGAAAATACTCCCTTGAAAGTTTAGTCTAATTTGATTCGAAATGTTCCAATGAACCAAAGTCAGGTGAAATTTTAGTCAAATTTGATTGGAAACGCGCCAATGAATGAAATCCACATGAAATTTTAGTCGAGTTTCATTTGAAACACACCAATTAACAAAATCCTGGTGAAATTTAAGTTAAATTTGATTAGAAACACACCAATGAACGAAATTTCGGTGAAATTTTAGTCAAATTTTGATTAAAAACGCGCCAATGGACTCAAAATTGATTGGAAACGTGCCAACGAAAAAACCTGCATGAAATTTTAGTCAATTTTGACTCAAAATGTGTCAACTAACCAAAGTCACGCGAAATTTTAGTCAAATTTTATTTGAAACGCACTAACGAATAAAATTCTGGTGAAATTTTAGTCAAATTTGATTGAAAACGTGCCAATGAACCAAATGCTGGTGAAATTTTAGTCAAATTTGATCAGAAAGGTGCTAATTAACAAATTTTAGAAGAAATTTTAGTCAAATTTGATTAGAAACACGCCAATAAACTAAATCCTGATGAAATTTTAGTCAAATTTGTTGGGAACGAGCCAATGAACCAGATCCATGTGAAATTTTAGTCAAATTTGATTGGAAACGAGACATCGAAAAAAGCCGCATAAAATTTTAGTGAAATTTGATTCGAAATGTGCCAATGAACCGAAGTCATGTAAAATTTTAGGCAAATTTGATTATAAACGTGTCAATGAACCAAATTTAGGTGAAATTTTTGCCAAATTTGATTGAAAACGCGCCAACGAACAAAATTCAGATGAAATTCTAGTCAGATTTGATTGGAAATGCAGTAACAAACAAAATCCAAGTGAAATTTTAGTCAAATTTTATTAGAAAAATGTCAATGAACTAAATTTCGATGAAATTTTAGTCAAATTTGATTAGAAACGTTCCAATGAACCAAACCCATGTGAAATATTAGTCAAGTTTGATGGAAAACGTGCCAACGAACAAAATTCAGATGAAATTTAGTCAAATTTGATTTGATACACGCGAACGAACGAAACCCAGGTGAAATTTTAGTTAAATTTGGTTCGAAACGCTACAATGAACAAAACTCATGTGAAATTTTAATCAAATTTGAAAGAAAACATGCCAACGAAAAAAAACCCACTTGAAAGTTTAGTCAAATTTGATTCGAAATATGCCAATGAATAAAAGTCAGGTGAAATTTCAGTCAAATTTGATTCGAAACGCACCAATGAACCAAACTCGGGTGAAATTTTTGTCAAATTTGATTGAAAACGCACTAACGAACAAAACTCATGCGAAATTTTAGTCAAATTTAACTGGAACCGTACCAACGAAAAAACTCACTTGAAATTTTAGATAAATTTGATTTGAAATGTGCCAATAAACCAAAGTAATGGAAAATTTTAGTCAAATTTGATTGGGAACGTGCTAATAAACCAAATGCAGATGAAATTTTATTCCAATTTGATTGGAAATGCTCTAACGAACAAAATCATGTTGAAATTTTAGTCAAATTTGATTAGGAACGGGCCAATGAACTAAATACCGGTAAAATTTTAATCAAATTTGACTGGAAACACGCCAATGAACCAAACTCATGTGAAATTTTAGTCAAATTTGATTGAAAATGCACCAATGAACAAAATGCAGATGAAATTTTGGTCAAGTTTGATTTGAAACACACTAACGAACAAAATCCTGGTGAAATTTTAGTCACATTTGATTAGAAACACACCAATAAACTAAATCCTGTTGAAATTTTAGACAAATTTGATTGGAAATGAGCCAATGAACCAAACTCATGTGAAATTTTAGTCAAATTTGATGGGAAACGCATCAATGAACAAAATTCAGATGAAATTTTAATCAAATTTGATTTTATATGCGCCAATGAACGATACCCTGGTGAAATTTTTGTCACATTTGTTTTGATACACACCAATGAATGAAACCCATGTGAAATTTTAGTTAAATTTTATTGGAATTAGGCAATTGAAAAGTCGCATAAAATTTTACTCAATTTTGATTCGAGCATGCCAATGAACATAAGTCATGTGAAATTTCAATCAAATTTGATTGAAAACGTGCCAATGAAAAAAATTCAGATGAAATTTTAGTCAAATTTAATTTGAAACGCACGAAAGAACAAAATCATGGGAAAATTTTAGTCAAATTTGATTAGAAACATGCCAATGAACTAAATCCCAGTGAAATTTTTGCCAAATTTGATTGGAAACATGCCAATGAACCAAAGCCATGTGAAATATTAGTCAAATTTGATTGGAAACATGCCAGCGAAAAACTTGCATGAAATTGTAGTCAAATTTGATTCGAAATGTGCCAATGAACCAAAGTCGTGTGAAATTTTAGTCAAATTTGATTGGAGACAGGAAAATGAACCAACTCAGGTTAAATTTTAGTCAAATTTGATTGAAAATGTAGCAATGAAAAAATTCAGATGAAATTTTAGTCAAATTTGATGTGAAACGCACTAACTAGCAAAATCCTGATGGAATTTTACTCAAATTTGATTAATAACATGCCAATGAACTAAATCTCGGGGAAATTTTAGTTAAATTTTATTGAAAACACCCCAATGAACCAAACCAATGGGAAATATTAGTCAAATTTCATTGGAGACGCGCCAATGAACAAAAATCAGATGAAATTTTAGTTAAGTTTTATTTGATAGACGTCAATGAACAAAATCCAAGTGAAATTTTAGTCAAGTTTGATTTGAAACGCGCCAACGAAAAAATTAACATGAAATTGTAGTCAAATTTGATTCAAAATGTGCTAATAAACCAAAGTCATGTGAAATTTTAGTCAAATTTGATTAAAAACACACCAATGAACAAAATTCTAGTGAAATTTTAGTCAAATTTCATTGGAATCGCGTCAATGAACCAAATCCAAGTGATATTTTAGTCAAATTTGATAAGAAACGCACCAACGAACAAAATTAAGATGGAATTTTAATCAAATTTAATTTGATAGAAGCCAATGAACGAAATCCAGGTGAAATTTTAGTCAAATTTGACTAGAAAAGCTCCGATGAACAAAACTCATGTGAAATTTTAGTCAAAGTTGAATGGAAACGCACCAACGAAAAAATTAGCTTGAAAGTTTAGTCAAATTTGATTCAAAACGAGCAAATGCACAAAAATCCAGATGAAATTTTAGTCAAATTCGATTCGAAACACACGACAGAACAAAATCCTAGTAAAATTTTAGTCAAGTTTAATTAGAAATATGCCAGTGAAAGCAATTTAGGTAAAATTTTACTCAAATCGCGCCAATGAACAAAATTCTAGTGAAATTTTAGTCAAATTTCATTGGAATCGTGCCAATGAACCAAATCCAAGTGATATTTTAGTCAAATTTGATAAGAAACGCACCAACGAACAAAATTAAGACGGAATTTTAGTCAATTTTAATTTAATAAAAGCCAATGAACGAAAGCCAGGTGAAATTTTAGTCAAATTTGACTAGAAAAGCTCCAATGAACAAAACTCATGTGAAATTTTAGTCAAAGTTGAATGGAAACGCGCCAACGAAAAAATTACCTTGAAAGTTTAGTCAAATTTGATTCGAAATGTGCCAATGAACGAAAGTTGTGTGAAATTTTAGTCAAATTTGATTGGAAACAAGCAAATGAACAAAAAATCCAGATGAAATTTTAGTCAAATTCGATTTGAAACACACGACAGAACAAAATCCTAGTAAAATTTTAGTCAAGTTTAATTAGAAATACGCCAGTGAAAGCAATTTAGGTAAAATTTTAGTCAAATTTGATTGGGAAAGCACCAATGAACAAAAATCATGCAAAATTTTAGTCAAATTGAATTGAAAACGCGCCAAAGAAAAAATTCGCTTGAAATTTTAGATAAATTTGATTCGAAATGTGCTAATGAACCAAAGTCATCGAAATTTTTTGTCAAATTTGATTGGAAATGCGTCAATAAATCAAACTCAGGTGAAATTTTAGTCAAATTTGTTTGAAAACACGCCAATGAACAAAATACAGATGAAATTTTAGTCGAGTTTGATTTGAAACGCACTAACGAACAAAATCCTGGTGAAATTTTCGTTAAATTTGATTAGAAACATGCCAATAAACTAAATTTCTGTGAAATTTTAGTCAAATTTGTTTGGAATCGCGTGCAATGAATTAAACCCATGTGAAATTTTAGTCAAATCTGATGGGAAATGCGCCAACAAAAAAATCAACATTAAATTTTAGTTAAATTTGATTGGAAACACGTCAATGAACCGAACTCGGGTAAAATTTGATCGAAAAAGTATCAATGAACAAAATTCAGATGAAATTTTAGTCAAATTTGATTCGAAACACGCCAATGAACTAAATCTAGGTGAAATTTTAGTCAAATTTGGTTGGGAACGGGCTAATGAACCAGACCCATGTGATATTTTAGTCAAATTTCATTGGAAACGAGTAATAAAAAAACTCGCATAAAATTTTTGTGAAATTTGATTCGAAATGTGCCAATGAACTGAAGTTCTATGAAACTTTAGGCAAATTTGATTGTAAATGCGTCAATGAACCAAATTCAAGTGAAATTTTAGTCAAATTTGATTGGAAGCGCGCCAATGAAGCAAATCCAGATGAGATTCTAGTCATATTTGTTGGAAACACACTAACGAACAAAATCCTAGTGAAATATTAGTCAAATTTGATTAGAAAAATGCCAAAGAACTAAATTCTGGTGAAATTTTAGTCAAATTTGATTGAAAACATGCCAATTAACCAAACCCATGTGAAATTTTAGCCTAATTTGATGGGAAACGTGCCAACGAACAAAATTCAGATGAAATTTTAGTCAAAATTGATTTAAGACATTCCAATGAACGAAACCAATGTGAAATTTTAGTCAAATTTGGTTGGAAATGCTCCAATGAACAAAATTCATGTGAAATTTTAATCAAATTTGAATGGAAAAGCGCCAACGAAAAAAACCCCCTTAAAAGTTTAGTCGAATTGGATTCGAAGTATACCAATGAATAAAAGTCGAGTGAAATTTTAACCAAAAACGCGCAAATGAACCAAACTCAGGTGAAATTTTAGTCAAATTTGATTGAAAACACGCCAATGAACAAAACTCATGTGAAATTTTAGTTAAATTTGATTGGAAACGCGCCAAGGAAGAAATTCGCTAGAAATTTTAGATAAATTTGATTGAAAATGTGCCAATGAACCAAACGCAGGTGAAATTTTATTCAAATTTGATTGGAAATACTCTAACGAACAAAATTCTGGTGAAATTTTAGTCAAATTTGCGCCAATGAACTAAATCCCGATGAAATTTTAATCAAATTTGATTGGAAACATGCAAATGAATCAAACCCATGTGAAATTTTAGTCAAATTTGATTGAAAACGCGCCAATGAGCAAAATACAGATGAAGTTTTAGTCAAGTTTGATTTGAAATGTACTAAAAAATCCTGCTGAAATTTTAGTCAAATTTGATTAGAAACACGCCAATGAACTAAACCCAGTGAAATTTTATACAAATTTGATTGGAAATGAGCCAATGAACTAAACCCATGTGAAATTTTAGTCAAATTTAATGGGAATACGACAATGAACGAAATTCAGATGAAATTTTAGTCAAGTTTGATTTGATACAAGCCAATGAACGAAACCCAGTTGAAATTTTAGTCAAATTTGACTGGAAGCACTCCAATGAACAAAACTCATGTGAAATTTTATTCAAAGTTTAATGGAAATGCGCCAATGGAAAAATCCACTTGAAAGTTTAGTCAAATTTGACTCGAAATGTGCTAATGAACGAAAGTCAGGTAAAATTTTGGTTAAATTTGATTGGAAATGCGCAAATGAACAAAATATCCAGATAAAATTTTAGTCAAATTAGATTTGAAATGCACGACACAACAAAATCCTAGTAAAATTTTAGTCAAATTTGAATAGAAATATGCCAATGAAAGAAATCAAGGTAAAATTTTAGTCAAATTTGATTGGGAACGCGGCATTGAACAAAAGTCATGTGAAATTTTAGTCAAACTTAATTGGAAAGGCGCCTACGAAAAAAATCTGCTAGAAATTTTAGATAAATTTGATTCGAAATATGCCAATGAACCAAAGTCATGGGAATTTTTTGTCAAATTTGATTGGAAACAGGCAATGAATCAAACTTAGGTGAAATTTTAGTCAAATTTGATTGGAAACGCGCCAATGAACAAAATGCAAATGAAATTTTAGTCGAGTTTGATTTGAAATGCACTAATGAACAAAATCATGATGAAATTTTAGTCAAATTTGATTAGAAACACGCTAATGAACTAAATTTCGATGAAAATTTAGTCAAATTTGGTTGGAAATGAACTAAACCCATGTGAAATTTTAATCAAATCTGATGGGAAATGAGCTAACGAATAAAATTTAGATGCAATTTTAGTCAAATTTGACTTGATACACACCAATGAACAAAATTCAGGTGAAATTTTAGCCAAAATTGAATTGAAACGAGCCAACAAAAAAATCAGCATGAAATTTTTGTCAAATTTGATTTGAAACGCACTAACGAACAAAATTCTAATGAAATTTTAGTCAAATTTGATTGGAAACGCCCCAATGAACCAAACTCAGGTAAAATTTTAGTCAAATTTGATCGAAAACGCGCCAATGAACAAAATTCAGATGAAATTTTAGTCAAATTTGATTAGAAACATGCCAATGAACTAAATCCAGGTGAAATTTTAGTCAAATTTGGTTAGGAATGGGCTAATGAACCAGACCCATGTAATATTTTAATCAAATTTCATTGCAAACGAATCATCAAAAAAACTCGCATAAAATTTTTGTGAAATTTGATTCAAAATGTGCCAATGAACTGAAGTTCTGTGAAATTTTAGGCAAATTTGATTGTAAATGCATCAATAAACCAAATTCAGTCGAAATTTTAGCCAAATTTGATTGGAAGCGTGCCAATGAAGCAAATCCAGATGAAATTCTAGTCAAATTTGATTGGAAACGCACTAACGAACAAAATCCTAGTGAAATATTAGTCAAATTTGATTAGAATAATGCCAATGAACTTTATTCTGGTGAAATTTTAGTCAAATCTGATTGGAAACGTGCCAATTAACCAAACCCATGTGAAATTTTTGTCTAATTTGATGGGAAATGCACCAATAAACGAAATTCAGATGAAATTTTAGTCAAATTTGATTTTAGACCCACCAGTGAACGAAACCCAGGTGAAATTTTAGTCAGATTTGGTTGGAAACGCTCCAATGAATAAAATTTATGTGAAATTTTAATCAAATTTGAATAGAAAAGTGCCAACGAAAAAACACACTTGAAAGTTTAGTCGAATTTGATTCGAAGTATACCAATGAATAAAAGTCAAGTGAAATTTTAGCCAAATTTGACTCGAAACGCGCCAATGAACCAAAATCATGTGAAATTTTAGTCAAATTTGATTGAAAACACACCAATGAACAAAACTCGTGAAATTTTAGCCAAATTTGATTGGAAACGCGCCAACAAAGAAATTCGCTATAAATTTTAGATAAATTTGATTGAAAACGCACCAATGAACCAAACGCAGGTGAAATTTTATTCAAATTAAATTGGAACGAGCATAATCCTAGTGAAATTTTAGTCAAATTTGCGCCAATGAACTAAATCCTGATGAAATTTTAATTAAATTTGATTGGAAACACGCCAATGAACCAAACCCATGTGAAATTTTAGTCAAATTTGATTGAAAATGCGCCAATGAACAAAATGCAGATGAAGTTTTAGTCAAGTTTGATTTGAAACGCACTAACGAAAAAAATCATAGTGAAATTTTAGTCAAATTTGATTAGAAACACGCCAATGAACTGAATCCTAGTGAAATTTGATATAAATTTGATTGGAAATGAGCCAATGAACCAAACCCATGTGAAATTTTAGTCAAATTTGATGGGAAATGCGACAATAAACGAAATTCAGATGATATTTTAGTCAAATTTGATTTGATACAAGCCAATGAACGAACCCTAAGTGAAATTTTAGTCAAATTTGACTGGAAGCGCTCCAATGATCAAAACTCATGTGAAATTTTATTCAAAGTTTAATGGAAACGCGCCAACGAAGAAATCCACTTGAAAGTATAATCAAATTTGACTCGAAATGTGCCAATGAACGAAAGTCGGGTAAAATTTTGGTCAAATTTGATTGGAAACGTGCAAATGAACAAAATATCCAGATGAAATTTTAGTCAAATTCGATTTAAAATGCACGACAGAACAAAATCCTAGTAAAATTTTAGTCAAATTTGAATAGAAATGCGCCAATGAAAGAAATCAAGGTGAAATTTTAGTCAAATTTGATTGGAATCGCGGCATTGAACAGAAGTCATGTGAAATTTTAGTCAAATTTAATTGAAAACGCGCCTAAGAAAAAATCTGCTAGAAATTTTAGATAAATTTGATTCAAAATATGCCAATGAACCAAAGTCATGAAATTTTTTTGTCAAATTTGATTGAAAACACCCAATGAATCAAACTCAAGTGAAATTTTAGTCAAATTTGATTAGAAATGCACCAATGAACAAAATGCAGATGAAATTTTGGTCAAGTTTGATTTGAAATGCACTAACAAACAAAATTCTAGTGGAATTTTAGACAAATTTGATTAGAAACAAGCTAATAAATTAAATCCTGATGAAATTTTAGTCAAATTTGGTTGGAAGCGCCCCAATGAACCAAACCCATGTGAAATTTTAGTCAAATCTGATGGGAAACTTGTCAACGAACAAAATTCAAATGAAATTTTAGTCCAATTTGACTTTATACACGCTAATGAATGAAATCCAAGTGAGATTTTAGTCAACTTTGAATTGAAACTTGCCAATGAAAAAATCAGTCTAAAATTTTAGTCAAATTTGATTCAAAATGTGCCAATGAACTAAAGTCATGTGAAATTTTAATCAAACTTTATAGGAAACGAGCTAATGAAAAAACCCACTAGAAATTTTAGGTAAATTCGATTCGAAATGTGCTAATGAACTAAAGTGATGAGAAATTTTAGCCAAATTCGATTGGAAATGCACCAATAAAAGAATTCGCTGGAAAGTTTAGCCTAATTTGATTTGAAATGTTCCAATGAACCAAAGTCATGTGAAATTTTTGTCAAATTTGATTGGAAACGCGTTAATGAACAAAATTCACATGAGACTTCGATCAAGTTTGACTTGAAAAATACCAACGAACGAAATCCTGGTGAAATTTTAGTCAAATTTGAATAGAAACACACTAATGAACCAAATCTCAGTGAAATTTTAGTCAAATTTGATGGAAAATGCGCTAATGGACCAAACTCATGTGAAATTTTAGTCAAATTTGATTGAACACATGCCAACGAAAAAATCCACATGAAATTTTAGTCAAATTTGATTTGAAATCGGCCAATGAACCAAAGTCATGTGAAATTTAATGAAATTTGATTGAAAATGTGCCAATGAACAAAATTCAAATGAAATCTTAGTCAAATTTTATTTGAAACGCACTAACGAACAAAATCTTGGTGAAATTTTAGTCAAATTTGATTGGAAACGCGCCAAAGAACGAAACTCAGGTAAAATTTTATTCAAATTTGATCAAAAATGTGCCAATGATCAAAATTCAGATGAAATTTTAGTCAAATTTGATTAAAAACATGCAAATGAACTAAATCCCGATGAAATTTTAGTCAAATTTGGTCGGGAACGGGCCAATGAACCAGACCCATGTGAAATTTTCTTCAAATTTGATTGGAAACGAGCCATCGAAAAAACCTGCATAAAATTTTTGTGAAATTTGATTCCAACTATGCCAATGAACCGAAGTCATTTGAAATTTCAGGCAAATTTGATTGTAAATGCGTCAATGAACCAAAGTCAGGTGAAATTTTGGTCAAATTTGATTGAAAACGCCCCAATGAACAAAATCTAGATGAAATTCTAGTAAAATTTGATTGGAAGCGCACTAACGAACAAAACCCTAGTGAAATTCTACTCAAATTTGATTAGAAAATGCTAATGAACTAAATTTTGGTGAAATTTTAGTCAAATTTCATTGAAAACGTGCCAATGAACCAAACCCATATGAAATTTTAGTCTAATTTGATGGGAAATGCGCTAACGAACAAAATTCAGATGAAATTTTAGTCAAATTTGATTTGAGACATGCCAATGAACAAAATTCAGGTGAAATTTTAGTCAAATTTGGTTGGAAATCCTCCAATGAACAAAACTCATGTGAAATTTTAATCAAATTTGAATGAAAACATGCTAACGAAAAAAACCCCCTTGAAAGTTTAGTTGAATTTGATTCGAAATATGCCAATAAATAAAAGTGAAATGAAATTTTAGTTAAATTTGATTCGAAACGTTCCAATGAACCAAACTGAGGTGAAATTTTAGTCAAATTTGATTGAAAATGAACCAATGAACAAAACTCATGTGAAATTTTAGTCAAATTTGATTGGAAATGCGCCAAAAAAACCTGCTGGAAATTTTAGATAAATTTGTTTAAAATGTGCCAATGAACCAAAGTCATGGAAAATTTTAGTCAAATTTGATTGAAAACGCGCCAATAAACCTAACATAGCTGAAATTTGATTCAAATTTGATTGAAGATGCTCTAACGAACAAAATCCTGACTAAATTTTAGTCAAATTTGATTAGGAAAGCGCAAATGAACTAAATCTCGATGAAATTTTAATCAAATTTGATTGGAAATGCGTCAATGAACCAAACCATGTGAAATTTTAGTCAAATTTGATTGAAAACGCGCCAATAAATGCAGATAAAGTTTTAGTCAAGTTTGATTTGAGACGTACTAACGAACAAAATTTTGGTGAAATTTTAGTCAAATTTTACTAGAAACACGCCAATGAACCAAATCCCAGTGAAATTTTACTTAAAGTTGATTGGAAATGAGCCAATGAACCAAAACCATGTGAAATTTTAGTCAAATTAGATGGGAAATGCGCCAACGAACAAAATTCAGATGAAATTTTAGTCAAATTTGATTTGATACAAGCCAATGAATGAAACCCAGTTGAATTTTTAGTCAATTTGATTGGAAACGCTCCAATGAACAAAAGTCAAGTGAAATTTTAGTCAAAGTTGCATGGAAACGCGCCAACGAAAAAATTCGCTTGAAAGTTTAGTCAAATTTGATTCAAAATGTGCCAATGAAAGAAAGTCGTCTGAAATTTTGGTCAAATTTGATTGGAAATGTGCAAATTAACAAAAACTTCAGATGAAATTTTAGTTAAATCCGATTTGAAATGCACGACAAAACAAAATCCTAGTGAAATTTTAGTAAAATTTTACTGGGAACATGCCAATGAACAAAAGTCATTTGAAATTTTAGTTAAATTTAATTGAAAACGTGCCAACGAAAAAATCCCTCTTGAAATTTTAGATAAATTTGATTCGAAATGTGCCAATGAACCAAAGTCATGGGAAATTTTAGTTAAATTTGATTGGAAACGTGCCAATGAATAAAACTCAGCTAAAATTTTAGTCAAATTTGATTAGAAACGCGCCAATGAACAAAATGCAGATGAAATTTTAGTCGAGTTCGATTTGAAATGCACTAACGAACAAAATCCTAGTGAAATTTTAGTCAAATTTGATTAGAAACATGCCATTGAACTAAATTTTAGAGAAATTTTAGTCAAATTTGGTTGGAAACGCGCCAATGAACCAAACCCATGTGAAATTTTAGTCAAATCTGATGGGAAAATTCAAATGAAATTTTTGTCAAATTTGACTTGACACATGCCAATAAATGAAATTCAGGTGAAATTTTAGTCAAATTTGAATTGAAACATCCCAACGAAAAAATCAGCATGAAATTTTAGTCAAATTTAATTCGAAATGTGCCAATGAACTAAAGTCATGTGAAATTTTAGTCAAATTTGATTGAAAACGCGCCAATGAACCATACTCAGGTGAAATTTTAGTCAAATTTGATTGGAAGTGCACCAACGAAAAAACTCGCTTGAAAGTCTAGTCTAATTTGATTCGAAATGTTCCAATGAACCGAAGTCATGTGAAATTTTAGTCGAGTTCATTTACGCGTTTCCAATCAAATTTGACTAAAATTTCACTTAGATATTATTCATTGGCGAGTTTCTAATCAAATTTGACTAAAATTTCACTCGAGTTCGGTTCATTTCCGCGTTTCCGATCAAATTTAACAAAAATTTCATCTCCATTTTGTCCGTCGGCAGGTAAATTTCTCATGGGTTAAGTTCATTGGCACATTTCAGATCAAATTTAACTTAAATTTAAATTTATTTTGTTCATTAGCGGATTTCTACTCAAATTTGATTAAAATTTCACTTTAGTTTAGCTCAATGGCTCGTTTTATTTCAAATTTGACTAAAATTTCATCTGCCTTTCGTTCATCAGCAGGTTTCCAATCAATTTTGAATAAAATTTCACATGATTTTTGTTCATTGACGTGTTTTTAATCAAATTTGATTAAAATTTCATCTGCATTTTGTTCATCGGCGTATTTCCAATCAAATTTGAAAAAAAAATTCATCTGCATTTTGTTCATCGGCGAGTTTCCAATCGAATTTGGCTAAAATTTCTCATGGATTTAGTTCATTTGCACGTTTCCAATCAAATTTGACTCAAATTTAAATTTGATTTTGTTCAGTCGTGGGTTTCCTGTCAAGCTTGACTAAAAGTCCACTTCGGTTAATTCCATTGGCGAGTTTTCAATCAAATCTGACTAAAATTTCATCCGCGTTTCATTTATCGGCAGGTTTTCAATCAAATTTGACTAAAATTTCACCTGAATTTTGTTCATTGGTGTGTTTCCAGTCAAATTTGACTAAAATTCTGCTTAGGATTAGTTCATTGGCATGTTTCTAACTAAATTTGACTAAATTTTGAGTTGAGTTTAATCATTGGCACGTTTCCAATATAATTTTACTAAAATTTCTCATGGGTTTAGTTTTTTGGTGCGTCTCAATTCATATTTGACTAAAATTAGTCTGGATTTTCGTCGTTGGCGCGCTTCAAATCAAATATGATTACAATTTCATCTGAGTTTTGTTAAATGGTGAATTTTCAATCAAATTTGACTCAAATTTAAATTTCATTTTGTTCATTTGCATGTTTTTCCAATCAAATTTTTCTAAAATTCCGCTTAAATTTAGTTCATAGGCACATTTATAGTCAAATTCAAATAAAGTTTCATCTGCGTTTTATTCATCGGCGGGTTTCCAATCAAATTTGAATAAAATTTCATCTGGGTTTAGTTCATTGTGTTTGTAATCAAATTTGACAAAGTTTTTGGTTGAGTTTTATCATTGGCGTGTTTCCAATAGAATTTTACAAATATTTCACATGGGTTTCGTTCTTTGGCGCGTTTACAACCAAATTTGACAAAAATTTCGTTCGGATGTCGCTCATTGTCGCGGTTCAAATCAAATATGACTACAATCTCATCTGAGTTTTGTTAAATGGGGCATTTTCAATTAAATTTAACTAAAATTTCATATGCGTTTCGTTCGTTGACGGGTTTCCAATCAAATGGACTAAAACTTTCCCTGGGTTTTGGTCATTGGCATGTTTCTAATCAAATTTAACTAAAATTTCATCGAGTTTGGTTCATTAGCGCGTTTCGAATCAAATTTGGCAAAAATTTCATCTGCGTTTTGTTCGTCGACAGGTTTTCAATCAAGTTTGACTAAAATTTCTCATAGACTTAGTTCATTGGCTCGTTTCAAATCAAATTGACTCATTTCAATTTGATTTTGTTAATTAGCGGGATTCTAGTCAAATTTGACTAAAATTCCACTTAGGTTTAGTTCATTGGCGTGTTTCTAGTTAAATTTCACTAAATTTTGAGTTGAATTTTATCATTGGAGTGTTTCCAATAGAATTTTACTAAAATTTCACACGGGTTTAGCTATTTGGCGCGTTTCCAATCAAAATTGACTAAAATTTCGTTTGGACTTTGTTCATTGCGCACTTCAAATCAAATATGATTACAATTTCATCTGAGTTTGTTAAATGACACATTTTTAATCGAATTTGAGTAAAATTTCATCTGAATTTTGTTTATTGGTGTACTTCCAATCAAATTTGACTAAAAATTCACATGGGTTTAGTTCATTGGAGGGTTTCCAATCAAATTTGACTAAAATTTCACTTGGATTTCGTTCATTGGTATGTTTTTAACCAAATTTGATTCAAATTTCACCTAAGTTTGGTTTATTAGAGCTTTTCCAATCAAATTTGACAAAAAATTCATCTTCATTTTGTTCATCGACGGGTTTCCAATCAAATTTGACTAAAATGTCTCATGGATTTAGTCAATTGGCTCATTTGCAATCGAGTTTGAGTCAAATTTAAATTTGATTTTTTTCATTAGTGAGTTTTCAGTCAAATTTGACTAAAATTCCATTTAGGTTTAGCTCATTGGCTTGCCTTCAATCAAATTTGAATGACATTTCATCTGCATTTTGTTCATTGGCGGGTTTTCAATCAAATTTTGACAAAAATTTCCCCTGAGTTTTGTTCATTGGCGTGTTTCTAATCAAATTTGACTAAAATTTTACCTGAGTTTAGTTCATTGGCACGTTTTCGATCAAATTTAACAAAAATCTCATCTGCGTTTTGCTCATGGGCAAGTTTCCAATCAAAATTGACAAAAATTTCTCATGGGTCTAGTTCATTAGCACGTTTCCAATTAAATTTGACTCAAATTTAAATTTGATTTTGTTCATTAGCGGGTTTTCAGTCAAATTTGATTACAATTTCGCTTAGGTTTAGTTCATTGTCGCGTTTTTAATCAAATTTGACTAAAATTTCATCTGTATTTCGTTCAATGGTGGGTTACCAATCAAATTTGACTAAAATTTCTCCAAAGTTTTGTTCATTGGCGCATTTCTACTCGAATTTAACCAAAATTTCGTTTAGGCATAGTTCATTGGCGTGTTTTTAATCAAATTTGAAAAAAAAAATTCAGTTGGGTTTTGTCATTGGCGCATTTCCAATAGAATTTTACTAAATTTCACATGGGTTTAGTTATTTGGCTCGTTTCCAATAAAATTTAGTCTGAATTTTGTTCATTGGCGTGTTTCAAATCAAATATGAAAAAAATTTCATCCAAGTTTTGTTAAATGGCGGGTTTTCAATCAAATTTGAGTAAAATTTCATCTGGATTTTGTTCATTGGTGCGCTTCTATTTAAATTTGACTAAAATTTCACATATATAAGGTTTAGTTCATTGGCTCGTTTTTAAACAAATTCGACCAAAATTTCACCTGGGTTTTGTTCATTAGCATGTTTCTAATCAAATTTAACTTAAATTTCATATGAGTTTGGTTCATTGGCACGTTTCCAATCAAATTTGACATGAATTTCATCTGCGTTTTGTTCATCGATGGGTTTCCAATCAAATTTGACCAAAAATTCTCATGTGTTTAGTTTATTAGTGCATTTCCAATCAAATTTGACTCAAATTGAAATTTGATTTTGTTCATTAGCGGGTTTTCAATCAAATTTGACTAAAATTTCGCTTATGTTTAGTTCATTGGCACGTTATCAATCAAATTTGACTAAAATTTCAACTACGTTTTGTTCATCGGTGGATTTCCAATCAACTTTGACTAAAATTTAACATGGGTTTAGTACATTGGCGTGTTTGTAATCAAATTTGACTAAAATTTCAATTGAGTTTGATCATTGACGTGTTTCCAATCAAATTTGACTAAAATTTCGTTTCAATTTTGTTCATTGTGGCAATTAAAATCAAATATGACTACAATTTCATCTGAGTTTTGTTAAATGGCGTGTTTACAATCAAATTAGAGTAAAATTTCATCTGAATTTTGTTCATTGGTGCGCTTCCAATCAAATTTGACTAAAATTTCACCTGAATTTTATTATTAGCATGTTTCTAATCAAATTTTACTGAAATTTCACTTGAGTTTGCTTCATTGGTGTGTTTCCAATGAAATTTGA
The DNA here is from genome assembly GCF_002742605.1 of Olea europaea var. sylvestris. Taxonomy (NCBI): domain Eukaryota; kingdom Viridiplantae; phylum Streptophyta; class Magnoliopsida; order Lamiales; family Oleaceae; genus Olea; species Olea europaea. The sequence continues at coordinate 683,374 of NW_019264660.1, forward strand.
CAAAAATGTCATCTGTGTTTCGTTCATCGATGGGTTTCCAATCGAATTTATCTAAAATTTCTTATGGGTTTAGATCATTGGCGCGTTTCCAAACAAATTTGACTCAAATTTAAATTTGATTTTGTTCATTAGCGGGTTTCCAGTCAAATTTGACTAGAATTCTGCTTAGGTTTAGTTCATTGGCATATTTTCAATCAAATTTGACTGAAATGTTACCTGCATTATGTTCATCAGGGGGTCTTCAATAAAATTTGACTAAAATTTCACATGCGTTTTGTTCATTAGCATGTTTCTAATCAAATTCGACAAAAATTTCACTTGAGTTTGGATCATTGGTTCGTTTCCAATCAATTTGACAAAAAATTCGTCTGTGTTTTGTCCATTAGCCTGTTTCCAATTAAACTTGACTAAAATTTCTCTTGGGTTTAGTTCATTAGCACATTTCCAATCAAATTTGATACAAATTTAAATTTGATTTTGTTCGATAGTGGGTTTCCAGTCAAATTTGTCTAAAATTTCACGTAGGTTTATTTCATTGGCCCGTTCTCAAACAAATTTGACTAAAATTTCATCTGAGTTTGTTAGATGGAGGGTTTTCAATTGAATTTGAGTAAAATTTCATCTGAATTTTGTTCATTTGTGTGTTTTCAATGAAATTTGACTAAAATTTCACATGGTTTTAGCTCATTGGAGCGTTTCCAATCAAATTTGACTAAAATTTCTCATGGATTTAGTTCATTGGCGCATTTCTAATCAAATTTGACTCATATTTAAATTTGATTTTGTTCATAGTGGGTTTTCAATCAAATTTGACTAAAATTCTGCTTAGGTTTAGTTCATTGGTACGATGTCAGTGAAATTTGACTAAAATTTCATCTGCGTTTCGTTCATCGATGGGTTTGCAATCAAATTTGACTAAAATTTACTGGGATTTTGTTCATTGGCGTGTTTCTAATCAAATGTGATTAAATTTTTACCTTGGTTTGGTTTATTGGCGAGTTTCCAGTCAAATTTGACAAAAATTTCATTTCCATTTTTTACATTGACGGGCTTCCAATCAAATTTGGCTCAAATTTAAATTTGATTTTGTTCATTAGCAGTTTCCAGTCAAATTTGATTAAAGTTACACTTAGGTTTAGTTCATTAGCGTGTTTCTAATCAAATTTGACTAAAATTTGAGTTGAGTTTTATCATTGGCTTGTATCCAATGGAATTTTACTAAAATTTCACCTGGATTTTTTTCATTGTTGTGTTTCTAATCAAATTTTATTGAAATTTCACCAAAGTTTGGTTCATTGGCGTGTTTCCAAGCAAATTTGACTAAAATTTCCCCTGAATTTTGCTCCCTGGCGTGTTTCTAATCAAATTTGACAAAATTTCACATCAGTTTGGTTTATTGGTATGTTTCCAATCAAATTTGACAAAAATGTTGATTGCGTTTCTTTCATCGGCAAGTTTCCGATCAAATTTAACTAAAATTTCTCATGGGTTTAGTTCATTAGCATGTTTCCAATAAAATTTGACTGAAATTTAAATTTGATTTTGTTCATTAGCAGGTTTTCAGTCAAATTTAACAAAAATTCTTCTTAGTTTTAGTTCTTTGGTTTGTTTTCAGTCAAATTTGACTAAAATTTCATCTGCATTCCGTTCATTGGTGGGTTTCCAATCAAATTGGACTAAAATTTCACATGAATTTTGTTCATTGGCTTGGCGTGTTTCTAATCAAATTTGACAAAAAATTCACCTGAGTTTGGTTCATTATCCTGTTTCCAATCAAATTTGACAAAAATTCATCTATATTTTGCTCATCGACAGGTTTCCAATCAAATTTGACTAAAGTTTTCCATGGGTTTAGTTCATTGGCGCATTTCCGTTCAAATTTGACACAAACTTAAATTTGATTTTGTTCATTAGCGGGTTTTCAGTCAAATTTGATTGAATTTTCATTTAGGTTTAGTTCATTGGCATGTTTTCAATCAAATTTGACTAAAATTTCGTCTGAATTTTGTTCATTGTCGTGGTTCAACTCAAATATGACTACAATTTCATCTGAATTTTGTTAAATGACGTGTTTTCAATCAAATTAGAGTAAAATTTCATCTTAATTTTGTTCATTGTTGCGCTTCCAATCAAATTTGATTAAAATTTCACATTGGTTTAGTTCAATGGCTCGTTTTCAATCAAATTTGACTAAAATTCACCTGGGTTTCGTTCATTGGCGTGTTTCTAATCAAATTTGACTAAAATTTCACCTGAGTTTAATTCATTTGCGCGTTTTCAATCAAATTTGACAAAAATTTCATGTGCGTTTTGTTTATCGGCGGGTTTCCAATCAAATTTGACTAAAATTTCTTATGGGTTTAGTTCATTGGTGTATTTCGAATCAAATTTGACTCAAACTTAAATTTATTTTTGTTCATTAGTGGATTTTCAGTCAAATTTGACTAAAATTCCGCTTTGATTTAGTTCAATGGCACGTTTTCATTCAAATTTGACTAAAATTTCATCTGCATTTCGTTCATCGACAATCTATAAATATGAAGGAATTATTCCATTATTCCTTTCTAATAATAGTGGAATCCGTGGTGCAAGAAATAAAATAGTCGATAATCCCGAGTAACTGGCCGTGCCGCTAAAGTAGCTATTTCCAATCAATGTTGACGAAATTTTCACCTGGGTTTTGTTTAGTGGCGTGTTTCTAATCAAATTTGACTAAAATTTCACCTAAATTTAGTTCATTGGCATGTTCCAATCAAATTTGACTAAAATTTCACATGAATTTAGTTCATTCGCGCTTTTCCATTCAAAGTTAACTCAAATTTAAATTTGATTTTGTTCATTAGTGGGTTTCCAGTCAAATTTGACTAAAATTTCGCTTAGGTTTAGTTTATTGGCGTGTTTCTAATCAAATTTGACTAAATTTTGAGTTGAGTTTTATTATTGGCGCATTTCCAATAGAATTTTACTAAAATTTCACATGAGTTTAGTTATTTAGCGTGTTTCCAATCAAAATTGACTAAAATTTCATCTGGACTTTGTTTATTGGCGCACTTCAAATCAAATATGACTACAATTTTATATCAGTTTTGTTAAATGGTGCCTTTTCAATCAATTTTGAGTAATATTTCAACTGAATTTTGTTCATTGGTGCGCTTCCATTCAAATTTAACGAAAATTTCACATGGGTTTAGTTCGTTGGCATGTTTCTAATCAAATTTGACTAAAATTTCACATGAGTTTGGTTTATTGGAGCATTTCCAATCAAATTTGACAAAAATTTCATCTGCATTTTGTGTATCAACGGGTTTCAATCAAATTTAACAAAAATTTCTCATGGATTTAGTTAATTGGCGCGTTTCCAATTGAATTTGAGTCAAATTTAAATTTGATTTTGTTCATTAGCAGGTTTCCTGTCAAATTGACAGAAATTCTGCTTAGGTTTTGTTCATTGATGCGTTTTTAATCAGATTTAACTAAAATTTCACCTGGCTTAGGTTCATTGACGTGTCTATAATCAAATTTGACTAAATTTTTAGTTGAGCTTTATCATTGGCGCTTTTCCAATCAAATTTGACTAAAATTTCATTTATATAGGTTTAGTTCATTGCCGTGTTTCCAATCAAATTAGCATAAAATTTCACCGGAATTTTGTTTATTGGCATGTTTCTAATCAAATTTTACTGAAAATTTCACCTGAATTTGGTTTATTGGCGCGTTTCCAAACAAATTTGACAAAAATTTCACCTGCATTTTGTTCATCGGTGGGTTTCCAATCAAATTTGACTAAAATTTCTCTTGTGTTTAGTTTATTAGCGCGTTTCCAATCAAATTTGACTCAAATTTAAATTTGATTTTGTTCATTAGCGGGTTTCCTGTCAGATTTGACTAAAATTTCGCTTAGGTTTTGTTCGTTGGCATGTCTTCAGTCAAATTTGACTAAAATTTTATCTGGATTTCGTTCATCGGGGTTTCCAATCAAATTTGACTAAAATTTCACCTGAGTTTTGTTCATTGGTGATATGTGTATTTTATACACTTATGTAGACCTAAAAATTTAGACTTTTAATAGTTCTTTAAAGCATTTATAGCCTAATTTGTTGTATATTTCATTTATTAGGTAGAACTAGATGGTTGGAAGTGAAATTGAAATAAAATAGCGAAAAATGCCGAAGTACAAAGTTGAGGACCAAATTTTAAATATCCAATGGTTGAATTGTACCATAAAATATATTTTAAAGATTGATGGGAATCAATTGGATGCAATTAGAAGTCAAAAAGGAATGAAATATCATCAGAATATTACCATAAATCGACTACCAATTACATGATATATCTTTCAGATTTTTAGTCAAGGATTGTGACCAATATTTGGTATAGTAAACGTCCGAATTGGAAAATATATATCTCCAGAAATATTATAGAACTTTTAGTTATCTTTCCAACTCATTTTGAATCAACTCAATCGGATATCAGGAGACAAAGTTATGATCAAAATACTGACTGCTGTGCAGAGACAAAAAATCCGCGCGCGAGTGTAACTTTCTTTATTCGATTGTAACTCTTTTGGAAACCAATTTGGGCCCGATTTTTCACCAATTTTCGATCCCTACAGATAAAAAATAGGAGAATACATGAAGGGGGCTCTCATACATATCTCTTATACATAATATACTCCAATATTGGTCAACAATCATCATCAAAGGAGGAGAATTCATTGTTTTTGTGAGAGAATTGAAGAGGAGTTGTAGGAATTCAATCAAGTGAAGATTCAAACTTGGTATTGCACAAAGAAGAGAAAACCCAAGTGGAGATTCATTAAGAAACCATTGAAGAGATTCAAGATTTCTAGATTTATCTTTCTTTTCTCAATTTATCAAAAATTCGAGTTATGTCTTTCCACTTATATATGATTTCTTGTAATTTCAATATGTTAGGCTAGTTTTATACATTATTAGGATGAGATGAACCATTGTTATGATATTTGTTGCTTTTAATTAATTATTTTGACTTTAGTTTGATTTTATTTGTGGATGTTTATTATCGTTTTTATCGTTCTTTTTAATTGTTTGATCACCAATTGAATTGTTAGTGAATTTTATTGTTATCGAGAGAGACAATAGGATGTTAGCACAATATAATAAACATTGTAAGGTTTGATAGAGGATAGAGATATACCTCTATACTTTATATGGGTTCAATAGGTGTTCTAGTACTTATTAATGCATTTATCATGTTCGTATCTTTTATCGAGAGATAAGGGGATCGCATGAGGGGAATAGATCTGATCATTACAGAGAGAGGCTTTCAATTAAATTAGGAATATTGACCAACATGACTGATTTCAAATTTTCAATTTAATTGTTACACTAAAAATAGAATAACAAGGGCGATTCTATATCTTAGCAATATCTCTTGCAAATTCGTTATACTTTCTTACATTGCTTTTAGGTTAATTGATAGATTTAATATTTTTTAGTTACAACTCGATTTTGCTATTCGATCAAGTGTAATGTTAGCTTTAATTTGATCAAAATATATAGTTCTCATGGGTTCGACACTCTACACACCACCTTATTACTTGTTTACGATCATGTTCACTTGTGGGTAATCAAACAATCAATTGGCGTGTTTCTAATCAGATTTGGCTAAAATTTCATCAGAGTTTGGTTCATTAGCGTGTTTCCAATCAAATTTGACAAAATTTCATCTGCTTTTTTTTCATCGACATCTTGCCAATCAAGTTCAACTAAAATTTCTCATGGATTTAGTTCATTAGCTCGTTTCAAATCAAATTTGACCCAAATTTAAATTTCATTTTGTTTATTAGCGGTTTCTAGTCAACTTCGACTAAAATTCCACTAAGATTTAGTTCATTGGCGTGTTTCTAATTAAATTTGACTAAATTTTGAGTAGAAATTTATTGTTAGAGCGTTTCCAATAGAATTTTACTAAAATTTCATGTAGGTTTAGTCATTAGGCGCGTTTTCAATCAAATTTGACTAAAATTTTGTCTGGACTTTGTTCATTGCATGCTTCAAATCAAATATGATTATAATTTCATCTGAGTTTTGTTAAATGACGCGTTTTCAATCAAATTTGAGTAAAATTTCATTTGAATTTTATTTATTGATCCGCTACCATTCAAATTTGATTAAAATTTAACATGGGTTTAGTTCATTGGAGGGTTTCCAATCAAATTTGACTAAAATTTCACCCGAGTTTTGTTCATTGGCATGTTTCTAATCAAATTTGATTAAAGTTTCACCTGAGTTTGGTTTATTGGAGCATTTCAAATCAAATTTGACAAAAATTTCATCTAAAAATTTCATCTGCGTTTTGTTCATCGATGGGTTTCCAATCAAATTTGACTAAAATTTCTCATGGACTTAGTTAATTGGCATGTTTCCAATCGAACTTAAGTCAAATCTAAATTTGATTTTGTTCATTAGCGAGTTTCCAGTCAAATTTGACTAAAATTTCATTTAGGTTTAGTTCATTGGCGCGTCTTCAATCAAATTTGACTGAAATTTCATCTACCTTTTGTTCATTGGCGGGTTTCCAATCAAATTTTGACATAAAATTCCCCTAAGTTTTGTTCATTGGGGTGTTTCTAATAAAATTTGACTAAAATTTCACCTAAGTTTGGTTCATTGACACGTTTTCGATCAAATTTGACAAAAAATTTCATCTGCGTTTTGTTGATGTGTGAGTTTCCAATCAAATTTGACCAAAATTTTTCATGGGTTTAGTTCATTGGCGTGTTTCCAACCAAATTGGACTCAAATTTAAAATTGATTTTGTTCATTAGCGGGTTTTCAGTAAAATTTGACTAAAATTTTGCTTAAGTTTAGTTCATTGACGCGTTTTTAGTCAAATTTGACTAAAATTTGATTTGCGTTTTGTTCATCGATGGGTTTCCAATCAAATTCGACTAAAATTTCTCCTGAGTTTTGTTTATTTGAGCGTTTCCAGTCAAATTTGACCAAAATTTCATTTAGGTTTTGTTCATTGGCCTGTTTCTAATCAAATTTGACTAAATTTTCAGTTGAGTTCTATCATTGGCGCATTTCCAATAGAATTTCACTAAAATTTCACATGAGCGTTAGTTTTTTGATTCGTTACCAGTAAAATTTACTAAAATTTAGTTTGGATTTTACTCCTTGGCATGCTTCAAATCAAATATGACTACAATTTCATCTAAATTTTATTAAATGGTTCTTTTTTTCAATCAAATTTGAGTAAATTTTCATATGAATTTTGTTCATTGGTGCGATTCCATTTAAATTTGATTAAAATTTCACATATATAGGGTTTAGTTCATAGGCGCATTTTCAAACAAATTTGACTAAAATTTCATCGGGTTTTCTTCATTAGCATGTTTCTACTCAAATTTAACTGAAATTTCACCTGAGTTTGGTTCATTGGCGCGTTTCCAATCAAATTTGACAAGAATTTTGTCTGCGTTTTGTTCATCAACGAGTTTCCAATAGAATTTTACTAAAATTTCACATGGTTTAGTTATTAGGCGCATTTCCAATCAAATTTGACTAAAGTTCCGCCTGGACTTTGTTCATTGCACGCTTCAAATCAAATATGATTACAATTTCATCTGAGTTTTGTTAAATGATGCATTTTTAATCGAATTTGAGTAAAATTTCATTTGAATTTTATTTATTGATCCGCTTCTAATCAAATTTGACTCAAATTTAAATATGATTTTGTTCATTAGAAGGTTTTCAGTCAAATTTGACAAAAATTTTGTTTAGGTTTAGTTCATTGGCGCATTGTCAATCAAATTTGACTAAAATTTCATCTGCGTTTTGTTCATCGGTGGGTTTCCAATCAAATTTGACTAAAATTTCACATGAGTTTAGTTCATTGGCGGCATGTTTATAATCAAATTTAACTAAATTTTCAATTGAGTTTTATCATTGGTGTGTTTCCAATCAAATTTGACTAAAATTTAGTTTGAATTTTGTTCATTATCGTGCTTCAACTCAAAGATGACAACAAATTCATCTGAGTTTTGTCTAATGGAGTGTTTTCAATCAAATTAGAGTAAAATTTCATCTAAATTTTGTTCATTGGTGCGCTTCCAATCAAATTTCACTAGAATTTCACATTGGTTTAGTTCAATAGCGCGTTTCCAATCAAATTTGACAAAAATTTCACCTGGATTTTGTTCATTAACATGTTTCTAATCAAATTTGGCTAAAATTTCACCTGAGTTTGATTCATTTGAGCGTTTTCAATCAAATTTGACAAAAGTTTCATGTACGTTTTGTTCATCTATGGGTTTCCAATCAAATTCGGCCAAAAATTCTCATGTGTTTAGTTTATTAGTGCATTTCCAATCAAATTTGACTCAAATTCAAATTTGATTTTGTTCATTAATGGGTTTTCAGTCAAATTTGACTTAAATTCCACTTAGGTCTAGATCATTGGCGCGTTATCAATCAAATTTGACTAAAATTTCATCTGCATTTTGTTCATTGGTGGGTTTCCAATCAAATTTGACTAAAATTTCACATGAGTTTAGTTCATTGGCGTGTTTTTAATCAAATCTAACTAAATTTTCAGTTGAGTTTTATCATTGGCGCATTTTCAGTCAAATCTGACTGAATTTTCGTTTGAATTTTGTTCATTGTCGCGCTTCAAATCAAATAAGACTACAATCTCATCTGAGTTTTGCTAAATGGTGCGTTTCCAGTCAAATTTGACTCAAATTTAAATTTGATCTTGTTTGTTAGCGGATTTTCAATAAAATTTGACTAAAATTCCCCTTTGGTTTAGGTCAATGGCTCGTTTTCATTCAAATTTGACTAAAATTTCATCTACATTTCGTTCATCTTCAGTCTATAAATATGAAGGAATTATTCCACTATTTCTTTCTAATAATAGTGGAATCGATGGTGCAAGAAATGAAATAGTCGAAAATCCTGAGTAACTGACCGTACCGCTAAAGTAGCTATTTCCAATCAAATTTGACTAAAATTTCTCTTGAATTTTGTTCATTGGCGTGTTTCTAATCAAATTTGACTAAAATTTCACATAAGTTTGTTCATTGGCGCGTTTCCAATAAAATTTGACTAAAATTTCATTTGCGTTTTGTTCGTCAGCGGGTTTCCGAACAAATTTGACTAAAATTTCTCATTTGTTTAGTTTATTGGCACGTTTCCAATCAAATTGGACTCAAATTTAAATTTGATTTTGTTCACTAGTGGGTTTCCAGTCAAATTTGACAAAAATTCCATTTAGGTTTAGTTCATTGGTGTGTCTTCAATCAAATTTGAATGAAATTTCATCTGCGTTTTATTCACTGGCGGGTTTCCAATCAAATTTTGACAAAAATTTCCCCTGGGTTTTTTTCATTGGCGTGTTTCTAATCACATTTGCCTAAAATTTCACTCGAGTTTGGTTCATTGGCGCGTTTTCGATTAAATTTGACAAAAATTTCATTTGCGTTTTGTTCATGGGTGGGTTTCCAATCAAATTCGACTAAAATTTCTCATGACTTTAGCTCATTAGCACATTTCCAATCAAAATTGGGCTCAAATTTAAATTTGATTTTGTTCATTAGCGAGTTTTCAGTAAAATTTGACCGAAATTTCGCTTAAGTTTAGCTCATTGCTGCGTTTTCAGTCAAATTTGACTAAATTTTCATCTGCGTTTCGTTCATCGGTGGGTTTCCAATCAAATTTCACTAAAATTTCTCAAGAGTTTTGTTCATTGGCACATTTCTAGTCAAATTTGACCAAAATTTCTTTTCAATTTAGTTCATTGGCATGTTTCTAATCAAATTTGACTAAATTTTCAGTTGGGTTCTATCGTTGGCATGTTTCCAATAGAATTTTACTAAAATTTAACATGGGTTTAGCTCTTTGGCTCGTTTCCAATAAAATTTACTAAAATTTAGTATTAATTTTGTTCATTTGTGTGCTTCAAATCACTACAATTTCATCTAAATTTTGTTAAATGACGATTTTTCAATCAAATTTGAGTAAAATTTCATCTGAATTTTGTTCATTGGTGCGCTTCCATTTAAATTTGACTAAAATTTCACTTGAGTTTTGTTCATTATCGTGTTTCTAATCAAATTTAATTTAAATTTCACATGAGTTTGGTTCATTGGCGCGTTTTCAATCAAAGTTGACAAGAATTTCATTTGCATTTTGTTCATTGACGAATTTCCAATCAAATTTGGCCAAAAATTCTCACGTGTTTAGTTTATTGGTGCATTTCTAATCAAATTTGACTCAAATTCAAATTTGATTTTGTTCATTAGCGGGATCCAGTCAAATTTGACTAAAATTTCGCTTAGGTTTAGTTGATTGGCACGTTATCAATCAAATTTGACCAAAATTTCATCTACATTTTGTTCATCAACAGGTTTCCAATCAAATTTGACTAAAATTTCACATGAATTTAGCTCATTGGCGTGTTTGTAATCAAATTTGACTAAATTTTTAGTTGAGTTTTATCATTGGCCTATTTCCAATCAAATTTGACTAAAATTTCGTCTGAATTTTGTTCATTGTCGCGCTTCAAATCAAATATGACTATAATTTCATCTAAGTTTTGTTTAATGGCGTGTTTTAAATCAAATTAGAGTTAGATTTCATCCGAATTTTGTTCAATGGTGCGCTTCCAATCAAATTTAACTAAAATTTCACTTGGATTTTGTTCAATAGCGTGTTTCTAATCAAATTTGACTAAAATTTCACCTAGGTTTGATTCATTTGCGCGTTTCCTATCAAATTTGCCAAAAATTTCATGTGCGTTTTGTTCATCGACAGGTTTCGAATTAAATTTGACTAAAATTTCTCATGGGTTTAGTTCATTGGTGCATTTTCAATCATATTTGACTCAAATTTAAATTTTTTCTTGTTCGTTAGCGGATTTTCAATCAAATTTGCCTAAAATTTCGCTTTGGTTTAGGTTAATGGCTCATTTTCATTCAAATTTGACTAAAATTTCATCTGCATTTCGTTCATCGACGGTCTATAAATATGAAGGATTTATTTCATTATTCCTTTCTAATAATAGTGGAATCGATGGTGCAAGAAATGAAATAGTCGAAAATCTCGAGTAATTGACCGCGCCACTAAAGTATCTATTTCCAATCAAATTTGATTAAAATTTCACCCGGATTTTGTTCATTGGTGCGTTTTAATCAAATTTGACTAAATTTTCACCTGAGTTTGGTTCATTAGCTCGTTTCCAATCAAATTTGACAAATTTCATCTGTGTTTTGTTCATCGACAGGTTTCCAAACAAATTTGACTAAAATTTCTCATTGATTTAGTTCATTAGTGCATTTTCAATCAAATTTGACTAAAATTTCATCCGCGTTTCGTTCATCGGCGGGTTTCCAATCAAATTTAACTAAAATTTTACCTGAGTTTTGTTCATTGGTGATAAGTGTATTTCGTAAAGTGTATTTCGTACACTTATGTAGACCTAAAAATATTGACTTTTAATAGTTCTTTAAAGCAATTATAGCCTAAATTATTGTATATTTCACTTATTAGGTAGAACTCAATGGTTGGAAGTTAAATTGAAATAAAGAAGCGAAAAACGGCTAAAAATGGCGAAGTACAAAGTTGAGGACCAAATTTCAAATATCCAATGGTTGAATTGGACCACAAGAGATATTTGAAAGATTTATGGGAGTCAATTGGATGCAATTAGAAGTCGAAAAGGAATGGAATATCATCAGAATACTACTATAAATCCACTTCCAATTACATGATATATCTTCTAGATTTTTAGTCAAGTATTGTGACCAATTTTTGGCATAGTAAACATCGAATTGGAAAATATGCAATTAGAAGTCGAAAAGGAATGGAATATCATCAGAATACTACTATAAATCCACTTCCAATTACATGATATATCTTCTAGATTTTTAGTCAAGTATTGTGACCAATTTTTGGCATAGTAAACATCGAATTGGAAAATATAATCTATATAAAAATTATAATCCTTTTAGTTATCTTTCCAACGCATTTTGAATCAACTCAATCGGATATTAGGAGACAAAGTTATGATCAAAATACTGACTGCTGTGCAGAAACAAAAAATCCACGAGCGAGTGTAACTTTCTTTATTCGATTGTAACTCTTTTGGAAACCAATTTGGGCGTGATTTTTCACAATTTTCTACCCCTACAAATACCAAACAGGAGATTACATGAAGGGGCTCTCATACATATCTCTTATACAAAATATACTCCAATATTGGTCAACTATCATCATCAAAGGAGGAGAATTCATTGTTTTTGTGAGAGAATTGAAGGGGACTTGCAAGAATTCAATCAAGTGAAGATTCAGACCTGGTATTGCACAAAGAAGAGAGAACGCAAGTGGAGATTCATTAAGAAATCATTGAAGAGATTCAAGATTTCAAGATTTATCTTCATCTTCTCAATTTATCAAAAATTCGAGTTTTGTCTTTCCACTTATATATGATTTCTTGTAATTTCAATATGTCAGGCTAGTTTTATACATTGTTAGGATGAGATGAACCCTTGTTATGATATTTTTAGTTTTTAATTAATTATTTTGACTTTAGGTTGATTTTATTTATGAATGTTTATTATCATTTTTATCGTTCTTTTTAATTGTTTGATCACCAATTGAATTGTTAGTGGATTTTATTGTTATCTAGAGAGACAATAGGATTTTAGCACAATAAAATAAATATTGTAAGGTTCAATAGAGGATAGAGATATACCTCTACGCTTTATATGGTTTTAATAGGTGTTCCAGCACTTATTAATGCATTTATCATGTTTGCATCTTTTATCAAGTGATAGGAGGATCACATGAGGGGAATAGATTTGATCCTTATCGATAGAGGCTTTCAATTAAATTAGAAACATTGACCAACATGAATGATTTCAAATTGTCAATTTAATTATTACACTAAAAATGGGATAAAAAGCGGGATTCTACATCTTAAAAATATCTCTTGCGAATTCGATAAACTTTCTTACATTGCTTTTATGTTAGTTGATAGATTTAATAGTTTTTACTTACAACTCAATTTTGCTATTCGATCAAGGGTAGTGTTAGCTTTAATTTGATCAAACATATAATTCTCGTGGGTTCGACACTCTGCACACCACCTTATTACTTGTTCATGATCCCGTTCACTTGCGGGTAATCAAAGGATCAATTGGCGTGTTGCTAATCAAATTTGACTAAAATTTCATCTTAGTTTGGTTCATTGGCGTGTTTTCAATCAAATTTGACAAAATTTCATCTGCGTTTTGTTCATCAACGGGTTTCCAATCAAGTTCGACTAAAATTTCTCATGGATTTAATTTATTGGCTCGTTTCAAATCAAATTTGACTCAAATTTAAATTTGATTTTGTTCATTAGCGGGTTTCTAGTCAAATTTGACTAAAATTCCGCTTAGGTTTAGTTTATTGGTGTGTTTCTAATCAAATTTGACTAACTTTTGAGTTAAAACTTATCATTGGAGCGTTCCCAATAGAATTTTACTAAAATTTCACATGGGCTTAGTTATTTGGTGCGTTTCCAATCAAAATTGACTAAAATTTCGTCTGGACTTTGATCATTGCGCGCTTCAAATCAAATATGATTACAATTTCATCTGAGTTTTGTTACATGATGCATTTTCAATCGAATTTGAGTAAAATTTCATTAGAATTTTGTTGATTGGTGCGCTTCCAATCAAATTTCGCTAAAATTTCACATGGGTTTAGTTCATTGGCGGGTTTCCTATCAAATTTGACTAAAATTTTCCCTGGGCTTTGTTCATTAGCATGTTTCTAATCAAATTTGATTAAAATTTCACCTGAGTTTGGTTTATTGGAGCGTTTCCAATCAAATTTGACAAAAATTTCATCTGCGGCATGTTCATGGGTGGGTTTCCAATCAAATTCGACTAAAATTTCTCATGGGTTTAGTTCATTGACACGTTTCCAATCAAATTGGCTCAAATTTAAATTTGATTTTGTTCATTATCAGGTTTTCAGTAAAATTTGACTGAAATTTCGCTTAAGTTTAGTTCATTGCTGCATTTTCAGTCAAATTTGACTAAAATTTCATCAGCGTTTCGTTCATCGATGGGTTTCCAATCAAATTCTACTAAAATTTCTCTAGAGTTTTGTTCATTGGCGTGTTTCTAATCAAATTTAACTAAATTTTCAGTTGGGTTCTATCATTAGCGCGTTTCCAATAGAATTTTACTAAAATTTCACATGGGTTTAGCGCTTTAGCTCTTTCCAATAAAACTTACAAAAATTTAGACTGAATTTTATTCATTGGCGTGCGTCAAATTAAATATGACTTCAATTTCATCAAAGTTTTGTTACATGGTGGTTTTTTAATCAAATTTAGTAAAATTTTATTTGAATTTTGTTCATTAGTACACTTTCATTTAAATTTGACTAAAATTTCACTTGAGTTCTGTTCATTAGCGTGTTTCTAATGATATTTGACTTAAATTTCACATGAGTTTGGTTCATTGGTGCGTTTCCAATCAAATTTGACAAGAATTTCATCTGTATTTTGTTCGTCGACGGGTTTCCAATCAAATTTGGCCAAAAATTCTCATGTGTTTTGTTCATTGGTGCGTTTCTAATCAAATTTGACTCAAATTCAAATTTGATTTTGTTCATTAGCGGGTTTCCAATCAAATTTGACTAAAATTTCACTTAGGCTTAGTTCATTGGCGCATTATCAATCAAATTCGACTAAAATTTCATCTGCGTTTTGTTCATCGATGGGTTTCCAATTAAATTTGACTAAAATTTCACATGGGTTTAGTTCATTGGTGTGTTTGTATTCAAATTTGACTAAATTTTCAGTTGAGTTTTATCATTGGCGCGATTCCGATCAAATTTGAATAAAATTTCGTCTGAATTTTGTTCAAATTTTATTCGTTGTCGCATTTCAAATCAAATATTATTACAATTTCATCTGAGTTTTGCAAAATGGCACATTTTCAATCGAAGTAGTGTAAAATTTCATTCGGATTTTATTCATTGGTGCACTTCCAATAAAATTTGACTAAAATTGCACATTAATTTAGTTCAATGGTGCGTTTCTAATCAAATTTGACTAAAATTTCCCCTGGTTTTTGTTCATTAGCGTGTTTCTAATCAAATTTGATTAAAATTTCACCTGAGTTTGATTCATTTGCGCGTTTCCGATTAAATTTGACAAAAATTTCATGGCGTTTTGTTCATCGGTGGGTTTCCAATCAAATTTGACTAAAATATCTCATGGGTTTAGTTAATTGGTACGTTTCCAATCAAATTTGACCCAAATTTAAATTTGATCTCGTTCATTAGCAAATTTTCAATCAAATTTGACAAAAATTCTGCTTTGGTTTAGGTCAATGGCTTGTTTTCATTCAAATTTGACTAAAATTTCATCTGTGTTTCATTCATCAACAGTCTATAGATATGAAGGAATTATTCCATTATTCCTTTCTAATAATAGTGGAATCAATGGTCCAAGAAACGAAATAGTTGAAAATCCCGAGTAACAGGCCGTCCCGCTAAAGTAGCTATTTCCAATCAAGTTTGACTAAAATTTCACCCGAATTTTGTTCATTGGCGTGTTTCTAATCAAATTAGACTTAAATTTCACTTACGTTTGGTTCATTGGCGCATTTCCAATCAATTTGACAAAAAATTCATCTGCATCTTTTTCATCGGAGGGTTTCCAATCAAATTTAAGTAAAATTTCTCGTGGGTTTAGTTTATTGGCGCGTTTCCAATAATTTTTGACTTAAATTTAAATTTGACTTTGTTCATTAGCTGTTCTAGTCAAATTTAACTAAAATTCCACTTAGGTTTATTTCATTGACGCGTTTTCAATCTAATTTGACTAAAATTTCATCTACATTTTATTCATTGGCGGGTTTCCAATTAAATTTAACAAAAAATTCTCATGGGTTTAGTTTATTGGTGCATTTCCAATCAAATTCGACTCAAATTTGAATTTGATTTTTTTCATTAGCGGGTTCCCAGTCAAATTTGATTAAAATTTCGCTTAGCTTTCGTTCATTAGTGCGTTTTCAACAAATTTGACAAAAAATTCATCTGTGTTTTGTTCATCGATGGGTTTCCAATCACATTTGACTAAAATTTCACATAAGTATAGTTCATTGGCCTATTTGTAATCAAATTTGGCTAAATTTTTCGTTGAGTTTTATCATTGGCGCGTTTCCAATATAATTTTACTAAAATTTCACATGGGTTTAGTTCTTTGACGTGTTTCCAATCAAATTTGACAAAAAATTCATCTGAATTTTGTTCATTGTCGCGCTTCAAACCAAGTATGAATATGATTTCATTTGAGTTTTGTTAAATGGTATGTTTTCAATCAAATTTGAGTAAAATTTCATCTGAATTTTGTTCATTGGTGCGCTTCCAATCAAATTTGACAAAAATTTCAAATATATAGGGTTTAGTTCATTAGTGCGTTTCCAATCAAACTTGACAAAAATTTCACTTAGGTTTTGTTCATTGGCGTGTTTTTAATCAAATTTGACTAAAATTTCACCTGAGTTTGGTTCATTGACGCGTTTCCAATCAAATTCTTTTGGATTTTGCTCATTGCCGTGCTTCAAATTAAATATGACTACAATTTCATCTGCGTTTTGTTAAATGGGGCATTTTCAATCAAGTTTGATAAAATTTCTTCTAAATCTTGTTCATTGCTGTAGTTCCAATCAAATTTGATTAAAATTTCACCTGAGGTTGGTTCATTGGCACGTTTCCTAACAAATTCGACAAAAATTTCTCATGGATTTAGTTTATTGGTGCGTTTCCATTCAAATTTAAATTTCATTTTGTTCATTAGTGGGTTACATTCAAATTTGATTAAAATTTCGCTTAGTTTTAGTTCATTGGCGCTTTATCAATCAAATTTGACTAAAATTTCATCCGCGTTTTGTTCGTTGACGGGTTTCCAATCAAATTTGACAAAAATTTCGCTTGGATTTAGTTCAGTGGCATGTGTGTAATCAAATATGATTAAATTTTCTACTGAGTTTTGTCGTTGGAACGTTTCCAATATAATTTTATAAAAATTTCACATGGGTTCAGTTTTTTGGCGTGTTTCCAATCAAATTTGACTAAAATTCGTTCTGGATTGTGATATTGTCGCGCTTCAAATCAAATATGACTACAATTTTATCTGGGTTTTGCTCAATGGGGCATTTTCAATCCAATTCAAGTACAATTTCATTTGGATATTGTTCATTGGTGCGCTTCAAATCAAATTTGACTGAAATTTTATATGGGTTTAGTTCATTGGTGCCTTTCCAACCAAATTTGACTAAAATTTCACCAGAGTTTGGTTTATTGGCGTGTTTCCAATCAAATTTGAAAAAAATTTCATTTGCATTTCCTTCATCGACGAGTTTCAAATCAAATTTGACTAAAATTTCTCATGAGTTTAGTTTATTGGCACATTTTCAAACAAATTTGACTCAAATTTGAATTTGATTTTGTTCATTAGCTGGCTTCTAGTCAAATTTGACTAAAATTTTGCTTAGGTTTAGTTCACTGGCGCGTTTTCAAATCAAATTTGACTAAATTTTCATTTGTGTTTCATTCATCGATGGGTTTCCAATCAAATTTGACTAAAATTTTACCTGGGTTTTGTTTATTGGCGTGTTTCTAATCAAATGTTCCTATAATTTCGCCTAAGTTTGGCTCATTAGCGCATTTCCAATCAAATTTGACAAAAAATTCATCTGCTTTTTGTTCATTGATGGGTTTCCAATCAAATTTGAATAAAATTTTACCCGAGTTTAGTTCATTAGTGTGTTTGTAATCAAATTTGATTAAATTTTCAGTTGAGTTTTATCGTTGGCGGGTTTCCCATCAAATTTAACTAAAATTTCGTCTCGATTTTATTCATTATCGCACTTCAAATCGAATATGACTACAATTTCATCTGAGTAATGTTAAATGGTACGTTTTCATTCAAATTTGAGTAAAATGTCATTTGAATTTTGTTCATTGGTGAGCTTCCAATCAAATTTGACTAAAATTTCACATGGGTTTAGTTCATTTGCGCATTTCCAATCATATTTGACTAAAATTTCACCTGAGTTTTGTTCATTAGCATGTTTGTAATCAAATTTGACTAAAACTTCACCTGAGATTGGTTCATTGCCGCGTTTCCAATCAAATTTAATAAAAATTTCATCTATGTTTTGTTCATCGACGGGTTTCCAATCAAATTTGACTAAAATTTCTCATGGGTTTAGTTTATTGGTGCATTTCCAATCAATTTTGACTCAAATTTGAATTTCATTTTGTTCATTAGTGGGTTTCCAGTCAAATTTGACAAAATTCTGCTCAGCTTTAGTTTATTGGCGTATTTTCAATCAAATTTGATCAAAATTTCATCTGCATTTTGTTCATTGGCGGGTTTCCAATCAAATTTGACTAAAATTTCACCTGAGTTTAGTTCATTAGCCTATTTGTAAACAAATTTAGCTAAATTTTCAGTTGAGTTTTATCATTTGCGCGTTTCCAATAGAATTTTTCTAAAATTTCACATGGGATTTGTTCTTTGGCGCATTTCCAATCAAATTTGACAAAAATTTCATCTAAATTTTGTTCGTTGTCACGCTTCAAATCAAATATGAGTACAACTTCATCTAAATTTTGTTAAATGATGCATTTTCAATCAAATTTAAGTGAAATTTCATCTGAATTTTGTTCATTAGTGCGCTTCAAATCAGATTTGACTAAAATTTCATATGCGCTTAGTTCATTGGCACATGTCCAATCAAATTTGATTGAAATTTCACGTAAGTTTTGTTCATTTGTGTTTTTGTAATCAAATTTGATAAAAATTTCACCTGAGTTTGGTTCATTGGCGCGTTTCCAATCAATTTGACAAAAATTTCATCGCATCTTGTTCATCGGCGGGTTTCCAATCAAATTTGACTACAATTTCTCATGGATTTAGTTTATTGGCGCATTTCCAATCAAATTTGACTCAAATTTGAATTTGATTTTGCTCATTAGCAGGTTGCCAGTCAAATTTGACTAAAATTTCGCTTAGGTTTAATTCATTGGCGCGTTTTCAATTAAATTTGACTAAAATTTCATCTGCGTTTTGTTCTTCGATGAGTTTCCAATCAAATTTAACTAAAATTTCTCATCGGTTTAGATTATTGGTGCAAATTGGACTCAAATTTGAATTTTATTTTGTTTATTATTGGGTTTCCAGTCAAATTTGACTAAAATTTCCCTAAGCTTTAGTTCATTGGCGCTTTTCTATCAAATTTGACTAAAATTTTATCTACGTTTTGTTCATCAACGGGTTTTCAATCAAATTTTAATAAAATTTCACCTGAGTTTAGTTCATTGGCCTATTCGTAATCAAATTTGACTAAATTTTTGGTTGAGTTTTATCATTGGCGCGTTTCCATTAGAATTTTACAAAAATTTCACATGGGTTTAGTTCTTTGGCGTGTTTTCAATCAAATTTGACAAAAAATTTATCTAGATTTTGTTCATTGTTACGCTTCAAATCAAAATATGAATACAATTTCATCTGAGTTTTGTTAAATGACGCGTTTTTAATCAAAAATTTCATCTGAATTTTGTTCATTGGTGCGCATCTAATCAAATTTGACTAAAATTTCACATGAGTTTAGTTTATTGGTGCGTTTTCAATCGAATTTGACTAAAATTTCCCTTGATTTTTGTTTATTGACATGTTTCTAATCAAATTTTACTAAAATTTCACCCGTGTTTGGTTCATTGGCGCGTTTCCAATCAAATTTGACAAAAATTTCATTTGCTTTTTGTTCATCGTCGGGTTTCCAATCAAATTTGACTAAAATTTCTCATGGGCTTCGTTTATTAGCGCATTTCCAATCAAATTTGTCTCAAATTTGAATTTGATTTTGTTCATTAGCGGGCTTCCTGTCAAATTTGACTAAAATTCCGCTTATGTTTACTTCATTGGCGCATTTTCAATCAAAATTAACTAAAATTTCATCTGTGTTTTGTTCATCGACGGGTTTCCAATCAGATTTGAATAAAATTTCACTTGGGCTTAGTTCATTAGAGTGTTTGTAATCAAATATGACTAAATTTTCAGTTGAGTTTTAGCATTGACGCATTTCCAATAGAATTTTACTAAAATTTCACATAGGTTTAGTTCTTTTGTGCATTTTCAATCAAATTTGACTAAAATTTAGTGTGAATTTTTCTCATTTGTGCACTTCAAATCAAATTTGACAACAATTTCATCCGAGTTTTGTTGAATGGCTCTTTTTCAATCAAATTTGAGTGAAATTTCATCTGAATTTTGTTCATTGTTGAGCTTCCAATCAAATTTGACTAAAATCTCACATATATAGGGTTTAGTTCATTGGCTTGTTTCCAATCAAACTTGACTAAAATTTCACCTGGACTTTGTTCATTGACGTGTTTTTAATCAAATTTGACTAAAATTTCACCTGAGCTTGGTTCACTAGAGCATTTCCAATCAAATTTGACAAAATTTCATCTTCATTTTGATCATTGGCGGGTTTCCAATCAGATTTGACTAAAATTTCTCATGGGTTGAGTTTATTGGGGTGTCTCCAATATAATTTGACTCAAATATGAATTTGATATTTTTCATTAGCGGGTTTCCAATCAAATTTCACTAAAATTTTGCTAAGGTTTAGTTCATTGGCGCATTTTCATTAAAATTTAACTAAAATTTCATCCGTATTTTGTTCTTCGGCGAGTTTCCAATCAAATTAGACTAAAATTTCACTTGGGTTTAGATCATTGGCGTGTCTGTAATCAAATTTGACTAAATTTTTAGTTGAGTTTTATTATTGGTGCGTTACCAATAGAATTTTACTAAAATCTCATAAGTGTTTAGTTCTTTGGCACGGTTCCAATTAAATTTGACGCAAAATTTCATCTAGTTTTTGTTTATTGTCATGCTTCAACTTAAATACGACTACAATTTCATTTGAGTTTTGTAAAATGGCGCGTTTTCAATCAAATTTGAGTAAAATTTCATCTAAATTTTGTTCATTGGTGTGGGTCCAATCAAATTCGACTAAAATTTCACGCAGGTTTGGTTGGTTGGTGTGTTTCCAATCAAATTTAACTAAAATTTCACCTGAGTTTTGTTCACTGGTATGTTTCTAATCAAATTTGAATAGAATTTCACTTGAGTTTGGTTCACTGGCGTGTTTCCAATCAAACTTGACAAAAAATTCATCTGAGTTTTGTTCATCTGCGGGTTTCCAATCAAATTTAACTAAAATTTTTAATGGGTTTGGTCCATTGACGCGTTTCCAATCAAATTTGAATCAAATTTAAATTTGATTTTGTTCATTAGCGGGTTTTAAGTCAAAATTGACTAAAATTCCGATTAGGTTTAGTTCATTGGCGCGTTTTCAATCAAATTTGACTAAAATTGCATCTACATTTCGTTCATCAATCGGTTTCCAATAAAATTGGAATAAAATTCCACCTAGTTTTTGTTCATTGGAGTGATTCTAATAAAATTTGAATAAAATTTCACCTGAATTCGGTTCATTAGCACGTTTACAATCAAATTTGACAAAAATTTCATCTACACTTTTTTTATCGACGAGTTTCCAATCAAATATAGATAAAATTTCTCATGGGTTTAGTTTATTATCGCGTTTCCAATCAAACTTGACTCAAATTTAAATTTGAATTTGTTCATTAGCGGGTTTACGATCAAATTCTACTAAAATTCCGCTTAGGTTTAGTTCATTGGAGTGTTTCTAATCAAATTTGACTAAATTTTAAGTTGAGTTTTACCATTGGCACGTTTCCAATAGAATTTTACTAAAATTTCACATGGGTTTAGTTCTTTGGCACGTTTCCAATTAAATCTAACTAAAATTTATTTGGATTTTGTTAATGGGCACGCTTCAAATCAAATATGACTACAATTTCATCTGAGTTTTGTTAAATGATGCGTTATCAATCAAATTTGAGTAAAATTTCTTCTGGATTTTGTTCATTTGTGTGCTTCCAATCAAATTTGACAAAAATTTTATATTGGTTTAGTTTATTGGCGCGTTTCCAATCAAATTTGACAAAAATTTCATCTGCATTTTGTTCATCAACGGGTTTCCAATCAAATTTAACTAAAATTTCTCATGGGTTTAGTTCATTAGTGCGTTTCCAATAAAATTTGACTAAAATTTCACATGAATTTTGTTCATTGGCGGGTTTCTAATCAAATTTGACTAAAGTTTTACCTAAGCTTGGTTTGTTTGCACGTTTCCAATCAAATTTGACAGAAATTTCATCGTTGTTTTGTTCATCGGCTGGTTTCCAATAAGACTTAACTAGAATTTCTCTTGGGTTTAGTTCATTGGCTCGTTTTCAATAAAATTCGACTCAAATTTAAATTTAATTTTGTTCATTAGTTGGTTTCCATTCAAATTTGGCTGAAATTCCGCTTTGGTTTAGTTTATTGGCGAGTTTTTAATCAAATTTGACTAAAATTTCATCTGTGTTTGGTTCATCGACAGGTTTCCAATAAAATTTTACTAAATTTTCACATGGGCTTGTTCATTTACGTTTTTTTAATCAAATTTGACTAAATTTTCATCTAAGTTTGGTTCATTGGCGCGTTTTCCATCAAATTTGACAAAAATTTCATCTACATTTTGTTCATTGGCTGTTTCCAATCAAATTTAACTAAATTTTTAATGGGTTTAGTTCATTGACGTGTTTTCAATCAAATTTGACTCGAATTTAAATAGATTATGTTCATTAGCAGGTTTCCAGTCAATTTAGACTAAAATTCCGCTTAGATTCAGTTTATTGGCGCGTTTTCAATCAAATTTTACTAAAACTTCATCTGCATTCTATTCGTCGACGGGTTTCCATTCAAATTTTACTAGAATTTCATGTGGGTTTAGTTTATTGGCGTGTTTGTAATCAAATTTGACTAAATTTTCAGTTTAGTTTTATCATTAGTGCGTTTCCAATAGAATTTTACTAAAATTTCACATGGGTTTAGTTCTTTGGTTTGTTTCCAATCAAATTTGAATAAAATTTCATCTGGATTTTATTCATTTTCGCGCTTCAAATCAAAAATAACTACAATTTCATCTGAGTTTTGTTAAATGGCGCATTTTCAATCAAATTTGAGTAAAATTTCATCTGGATTTTGTTCATTGGTGTGCTTTCTTTCAAATTTCACAAAAATTTCACATGTGTTTAGTCTATTGGTGCATTTTCAATCAAATTTAACTAAAATTTCACCCGAGTTTGGTTCATTGGAACGTTTTCAATCGAATTTGATTAAAATTTCATTTGCATTTTGTTCATCGGGGGGTTTCCAATAAAATTTAACTAAAATCTCCCATGGATTTTGTTCATTGGTAGTTTTCCAATCAAATTTGACAAATTTCACTTGGGTTTTGTTCATTGACATGTTTTTGATGAAATTTGACAAAATATTCTCCAGAATTTGGTTCATTGGCATGTTTCCAATCAAATTTAACAAAAATTTCATCTGCGTTTTGTTCATCGACAGGTTTCAAATCAAATTTGACTAAACTTTCTCTTGGATTTAGTTCATTGGCACATTTCCAATCAAATTTAACTCAAATTTAAATTTGATTTTGATCATTAGTGGTTTCCAATCAAATTTGACTAAAATTCTGCTTTGGTTTAGTTCATTAGTACGTTTTCTATCAAATTTGACTAAAATTTCATCTGCATTTCGTTGATCGGTAAGCTTCCAATCAATCTTGACTAAAATTTCACCAAAATTTTGTTCATTGGCGGGTTTCAAATCAAATTTAATTAAAATTTCACTTGAGTTTGGTTCATTAGTGCGTTTTCAATCAAATTTGACAAAATTTTCATCTATGCTTTGTTCGTCACAGGTTTCAAATCAAAGATGACTAAAATTTCTCATGGGTTTAGTTCATTGGCACGTTTCCAATCAAATTTAACTCAAATTTAAATTTTATTTTGATCATTTGCGTTTTCTAGTCAAATTTGACTAAAATTTCACTTTTGTTTAGTTGATTGCCGCGTTTTCAATCAAATTTGACTAAATTTTCATCTGTATTTTGCTCATCGACGTGTTTCCAATCAAATTTGACTAGAATTTCTCCTGGATTTTGTTTATTGGCTGTTTCAAATCAAATATGACTAAAATTTCACCTGAATTTGGTTAATTAGAGCGTTTCCAATCAAATTAGACAAAACTTTCTTCCGTGTTTTGTTCATTGATGGGTTCCAATCAAATTTAACTAAGATTTCTCATGGGTTTTGTTCATTGGTGCGTTCCCAATCAAATTTGACTCAAATTTGAATTTGATTTTGTTCATTAGCGGGTTTCCTATCAAATTTGAAAAAAATTATACTTAGGTTTAATTTATTGGCGCTTTCTAATCAAATTTGACTAAATGTTGAGTTGAGTTTTATCGTTGGTGCATTTCCAGTAGCATTTTATTGAAATTTCATATGGGATTTGTTCATTGACGGGTTTCCAATCAAATTTGACTAAAATTTCACTTGAATTTTGTTCATTAGCGTGTTTCAAATCAAATTTTACTAGAATTTTCACTTGCTTTTCGTTCATTGATGGGTTTCTAATCAAATCTGACTAATGTTTCACTAGGGTTTTGTTCATTTGCGTGTTTCTAAACAAATTTGACAGTAATTTCATCTGCGTTTTGTTCATCGACGGGTTTCCAATCAGATTTAACTAAAAAATTTCATGGGTTTAGTTCATTAGCACATTTTCAATCAAATTTGACTCAAGTTTAAATTTGATTTTGTTCATTAGTGGGTTTCCAGTCAAATTGGACTAAAATTGCTCTTAGATTTAGTTCATCGATGCGTTTTCAATC
This sequence comes from Olea europaea var. sylvestris, assembly GCF_002742605.1. Taxonomy (NCBI): domain Eukaryota; kingdom Viridiplantae; phylum Streptophyta; class Magnoliopsida; order Lamiales; family Oleaceae; genus Olea; species Olea europaea. Next base: position 708,251 of record NW_019264660.1, read on the forward strand.
AAATTTGAGAAAAATTTCATCTGCATTTTGTTCATCGACGGGTTTCCAATCAAATTTGACTAAAATTTCACTTAGATTTATTTCATTTGCGTGTTTGTAATCAAATTTGACTAAATTTTCAGTTGAGTTCTCCCATTGGTGCTTTTCTAATAAAATTTTACTAAAATTTCACATGGGTTTATTTCTTTGGTGCGTTTCCAATCAAATTTGACTAAAATTTAGTCTGAATTTTGTTCGTTATCGCGCTTCAAATCAAACATGACTACAATTCCATCTAAATTTTGTTAAATGGCACATTTCCAATCAAATTTGAGTAAAATTTCATTTGGATTTTGTTCATGGTGCGCTTCCTATCAAATTTGAATAAAATTTCACATGGGTTTGGTTCATTGGCACGTTTTCAATCAAATTTGATAAAAATTTCGCTTGAGTTTTGTTAATTGGAGTGTTTCTAATCAAATTTAACTAAAATTTCACATGAGTTTTGTTTATTGAAATGTTTTAAATCAATTTGACAAAAAATTCATCTGCCTTTTGCGCATCGGCGGGTTTTCAAAAAAAATTTAAGTAAAATTTCTCACGTTTTAGTTCATTGGTGCGTTTTCAATAAAATTTGACTCAAATTTAAATTTGATTTTGATCATTTGCAGTTTCCAGTCAAATTTGGCTAAATTTTCGTTTTGATTTAGTTCGTATACGCGTTTTCAATTAAATTTGACTAAAATTTCTCTGCATTTTGTTTATCGGTGGGTTTCCAGTGAAATTTCACTAAATTTCACCTAGATTTTGTTTATTGGGGTGTTTCAAATTAAATTTAACTAAAATTTCACCTGCGTTGGGTTCATTGGCGCGTTCCCAATTAAATTTGACAAAAAATTCATCTTCCTTCTGTTAATTGACAGGTTTCCAATCAAATTTGACTAAAATTTCTCATGGGTTTTTTGATTGGCATGTTTCAAATCAAATTTGACTTAACTTTAAATTTGATTTTGCTCATTAGCGGGTTTTCGGTCAAATTTGACTGAAATTTCATCTGCATTTCGTTCATCAACTAGTTTCCAATGAAATTTGACTAAAATTTTACCTGAGTTTGATTCATTGGCGCGTTTCCAATCAAATTTGACTAAAATTTCATCTGCGTTTTGTTCATCAGCTAGTTTCCAATCAAATTTAACTAAAATTTCACATGAGTTTAGTTCATTAGCACATTTCTAATTAAATTTGACTAAATTTTCAGTTGAACTTTATCATTAGCGTGTTTCCAATAGAGTTTTTCTGAAATTTCACATGGGTTTAGTTCTTCAACACGTTTCCAATCAAACTTGACTAAAATTTCGTTTGAATTTTGTTCATTGTCACGCTTCAAATCAAATATGACTACAATTTCCTCTGAGTTTTGTTAAAAGGGACGTTTACAATTAAATTTGAGTAAAATTTCATCTGGATTTTGTTCGTTAGTGCGCTTCCAATCAAATTTGCCTGAAATTTCACATGGATTTAGTTTATTGACCTGTTTCCAATCAAATTTGACTAAAATTTCATCTAGATTTTCTTCACTGGTGTGTTTCTAATCAAATTAGACAAAAATTTCACCTGAATTTGGTTCATTGGTGCGTTTTCAATCAAATTCGACTAAAATTTCATCTGCGTTTCGTTCATCGACTGGTTTCCAATCGAAATTGACTAAAATTTTACCTGGGTTTTGTTTATTGGCATGTTTCCAATCATATTTGACTAAAATTTCACCTTAATTTGGTTCATTGGTGCGTTTCAACTCAAATTCGATAAAAACTTCATCTGCATTTTATTCACCGGCTGGTTTCCAATCAAATTTTACTAAAATTTCTCATGGTTTAGTTCATTGGCGCGTTTCCAATCAAATTTGACTAAAATTTCACCTGAGTTTTGTTCATTGGCATGTTTCTAATCAAATTTGACTAAAATTTTGCCTGAGTTTGGTTTGTTAAAAATATTTCCAATCAAAATTTACTAAAATTTTATCTACATTTTGTTCATCGAAGGGTTTCCAATCAAATTTAGCTAAAATTTCTCATGCTCATTGGCACATTTCCAATCAAATTTGACTAAAATTTCACCTAAATTTTGTTCATTGGCGTGTTTCTGATCAAATTTGACTAAAATTTCAACTGTGCTTGGTTCATTAGCGCGTTTCCAATCAAAATTGACAAAAAAATTCATATGCGTTTCGTTCATCGACGGATTTCCAATCAAATTTAACTAAAATTTATCATGGGTTTAGTTGATTGGTGCGTTCCCAATCAAATTTGACTCAAATTTAAATTTGATTTTGTTCATTAGCGGGTTTCAATTCAAATAGGACTAAAATTCTTATTTGGTAGTTAGGAAATCAGATTGACGGCCTATACTCTTGTCCTAGCTCGCCGGGAGCTAGATTCGCCTCAATTATTTATCTCTTTCCTCCATTTGAATTCCATATTCGAAGTTGCAATCGAATCGATTCATTAAAAAGAATTGATGCAATACATTTCTTATGTACCCATAGCTACTATATCAGATTTGAATTAGATTTCGAATTAGTTTATTGGCACGTTTTCAATCAAATTTGAGTAAAATTTCATCTATGTTTGTTCATCGGCGTGTTTCTAATCAAATTTGACTAAAATTTCACCTGAATTTTTCTAATTTTCGTGTTTTTAAGCAAATTTGGCTAAAATTTCACCTGAGTTTGGTTCATTGGAGTATGATCAAATTTGACAAAAATTTCATCTGCCATTTGTTCATCAACGAGTTTCCAATCAAATTTCACTAAGATTTCTCATGGGTTTAGTTCATTGGCATGTTTGCAATCAAATTTGACTCAAATTTAAATTTAATTTTGTTCATTAACGGATTTCCAGTCAAATTGGACTAAAATTTCGCTTATTTTCAGTTCATTGGCGCGTTTTCAATCAAATTTGACTAAAATTTCATATGCGTCTTATTCATCGGCGGGTTTCCAATCAAATTTGACTAAAATTTCACTTAGGTTTAGTTCATTGGCCTGTTTGTAATCAAATTTGACTAAATTTTTAGTTGAGGTTTATCATTGGCACGTTTCCAATAGAATTTTACTAAAATTTCACATGGGTTTAATTCTTTTGCGCGTTTCCAACCAAATTTAACAAAAATTTTGTCTGGATTTGGTTCATTGTCGCAGTTCAATTCAAATATGACTATAATTTCATCTGAGTTTTGTTGAATGGCACATTTTCAATCAAATTTAAGTAAAATTTCATCTGAATTTTGTTCATTGGTGCTCTTCCAATCAAATTTGATTAAAATTTCACATGGGTTTAGTTCATTGGCGCATTTCCAATCAAATTTGACTAAAATTCACCCGGGTTTTGTTCATTGACGTGTTTCTCATCAAATTTGACTAAAATTTCACATGAGTTTGGTTCATTGAAACGTTTCCAATGAAATTTGACAAAATTGTCATCTACGTTTTGTTAATCGGCAGGTTTCCAATCAAATTTAACTAAAATTTCTTATAGGTTTAGTTCATTGGCGCATTTCCAATCAAATTTGACTCAATTTTATATTTGATTTTGATCTTTAGTGGTTTCCAACCAAATTTGACAAAAATTCTGCTTTAGTTTAGTTCATTGGCACGTTTTCAATCAAATTTGAGTAAAATTTCATCTGCATTTCATTCGTCAGCGGGTTTCCAATCACATTTGACAAAAATTTCACCTGCGTTTTGTTCATCTACATGTTTTCAATCAAATTGACTAAAAATTTTCATTAATTGGCGCGTTTCTAATCAAATTTGACTCAAATTTAAATTTAATTTTATTCATTCGTTGGTTTCTTGTCAAATTTGACTAAATTTTCGCCTAGGTTTAGTTCATTAGAGCATTTTCAATCAAATTTGGCTAAAATTTCATATGTGTTTCGTTTATCGACTGATTTCCAACCAAATTTGAGTCAAATTTTACCTGGGTTTTGTTAATTGGTGTGTTTTTAATAAAATTTGACTAGAATTTTACCAGAGTTTGGTTTATTGACCTATTTTCAATCAAATTTTACAAAAGTTTCATCCGCGTTTTGTTCATCGACATGTTTCCAATCAAATTTAACAAGAAATTTTCATAGGTTTAGTTCAATGGTGCGTTTCCAATCAAATTTTACTAAAATATCACCTGAGTTTTGTTTATTAGCGTGTTTTTAATCAATTTTGACTAAAATTTCACCTGAGCTTGGTTTATTGGCGCGTTTCCAATCAAATTTGACAAAAATTTCATTTGCGTTTTGTTCATCGACGAATTTCCAATCAAATTTAACTAAAATTTCTCATAGATTTAGTTCATTGGCATGTTTCCAATCTAATTTGACTCAAATTTAAATTTGATTTTGTTCATTAGCGGGTTTCCATTCAAATTTGTCTAAAATTCCTCTTCAATTTAGTTCATTGGCTCGTTTTCAGTCAAATTTGACAAAAATTTTATCTGCGTTTCATTCATCGGCTCGTTTCTAATCAAAGTTGACAAAAATTTCATGTGTTTTATTCATTTGCATGTTTCTAATCAAATTTAGCTAAAATTTTACCTGAGCTTGGTTCATTGGAGCGTAATCAAATTTGACAAAAATTTCATCTGTCATTTGTTCATCAGCAGATTTCCAATCAAAATTCACTATGATTTCTCATGGGTTTAGTTCATTGGTGCGTTTGCAATCAAATTTGACTCAAATTTAAATTTATTTTGTTCATTAGTGGATTTCTAGTCAAACTGGACTAAAATTCCACTTAGGTTTAGTTCATTGACGTGTTTTTAATCAAATTTGATTAAAATTTCACCTGAGTTTTGTTCATTGGCGTGTTTTAATCAAATTTGACTAAGATTTTAACTGAGTTTGGTTTGTTGGAGTGTTTCCAATCAAATTTACCAAAAATTTGATTTGCGTTTTGTTCGTCGATGTGTTTCCAATTAAACTTAACTAAAATTTCACATAGCTTTAGTTTTTTAGCGCATTTCCAATCAAATTTGACTAAAATTTTGTTTGGATTTTGTTTATTGTCCCACTTTGAATCAAATATGATTACAATTTCATCCGAGTTTTGTTAAATGGCGCGTTTTCAGTCAAATTTGAGTAAAATTTCATCTGAATTTTGTTCATTGGTGCGCTTCCAATCGAATATGATTAAAATTTGATATGGGTCTAGTCCATTGGCGCGTTTACAATCAAATTCGACTAAAATTTCACCTGAGTTTTGTTCATTGGCTCGTTTATAATCAAATTGGACTAAAATTTCACATGAGTTTGGTTCATTGAGCTTTTCCAATCAAATTTGACAAAAATATCATCTACGTTTTGTTCATTGACGGGTTTCCTATCAAAATTTAACTAAGATTTCTCATGGGCTTGGTTCATTGGCGCGTTTCCAATCAAATTTGACTCAAATTTAAATTTGATTTTTTTCATTAGCGGGTTTCCATTCAAATTAGACTAAAATTCCTCTTTAATTTAGTTCATTGGCGCGTGTTCAATCAAATTTAACAAAAATTTCATCCGTGTTTCGTTCATCGATGTGGTTCTAATCAAATTTGACTAAAATTTCACATGGGTTTTATTCATTTGCTTGTTTCTAATCAAATTTGGCGAGAATTTCACATGAATTTAGTTCATTGGCGCGTTTCCAATAAAATTTTTACAAAAATTTCTTTTGTGTTTTGTTCATCGGGGGGTTTCCAATCGAATTTTACTAAAATTTCTCATTGGTTTAGGGCGCCATTGCGCGTTTCCAATCAAATTTGACTAAAATTTCACCTAGATTTTATTCATTGACGTGTTTCTAATCAAATTTTACTAAAATTTCACCTGAATTTGGTTTATTGAAACATTTCCAATCAAATTTGACAAAAATTTCATCTGCGTTTCGTTCATCGGCGGGTTTTCGATCAAATTTAACTGAAATTTCTCATGGGTTTAGTTCATTAGTGCATTTCCAATCAAATTTGACAAAAATTTCATCTGGATTTTGTTCATTGATGTGTTTTTAATCAGATTTGACTGAAATTTCACCTGAATTTGGTTCATGGGAGAGTTTTGAATCAAATTTGACAAAAATTTGATCTGCATTTTTTTCATTGATGAGTTTTCAATCAAATTTAACTAAAATTTCATATGGGTTTAGTTCTTCAGCGTGTTTCCAATTAAATTTAACTGAAATTTTGTCTGCATTTTGTTCATTGTCCTACTTCAAATCAAATATGACTATAATTTAATTTGAATTTTGTTAAATGGCGTGTTTTCAATCAAATTTGAGTAAAATTTCATCTGAATTTTGTACATTGGTGCTCTTCAAATCGAATATGATTAAAATTTCACATGGGTTTAGTTTACCGGCGCGTTTCCAATCAAATTTGACTAAAATTTCACCTGAATATTGTTCATTAGCTTGTTTCTAATTAAACTGGACTAAAATTTCACCTGAGTTTGGTTTATTGGAACGTTTCCAATCAAATTCGACAAAAATTTCATCTGCGTTTTGTTCATCGGTGAGTTTCCAATCAAATTTAACTAAAATTTCTCATGAGTTTGGTTCATTGGTGCATTTCCAATCAAATTTGAATCAAATTTAAATTTGATTTTGTTCATTAGCGGGTTTCCAATTAAATTTGATTAAATTCCGCAATGGTTTAGTTTATTGGCGTGTTTTCATTCAAATTTAACTAAAATTTCATTTGCCTTTCGTTCATCAACCGGTTTCCAATCAAATTTGACTAAAATTTCACCTCGATTTTGTTCATTGACGTGTTTCTAGTTAAATTTCACTAAAATTTCACCTTAGCTGGTTTCATTGGCGCATTTCTAATCAAATTTTACAAAAAATTTCATCTGTGTTTTGTTGATCGACGTGTTTCCAATCAAAATTTACTAAAATTTCTCATGAGTTTAGTTCATTGGCGCGTTTTCCATCAAATTTAACTAAAATTTCATCTGAGTTTTATTCATTAGTGTGTTTCTAATCAAATTTGACTAAAATTTCACCTGAGTTTGGTTCATTCAAACGTTTCCAATCAAATTTGACAAAAATTTCATCTGTGTTTTGTTCATCAACGGGTTTCGAATCCAATTTAACTAAAATTTCTCATGGGTTTAGTTCATTGGTGAGTTTCCAATCAAATTTGACTAAAATTTCACCTGAATTTTGTTCATTGGCGTGTTTCTAATCAAATTTGACACAAAATTTCTCCTGAGCTTGGTTCGTTGGCGCATTTCCAATCAAATTTGACAAAAATCTCATCTGCATTTTGTTCATCGACGAGTTTCCAATCAAATTTAACTAAAAATTTTCTTGAGTTTAATTCATCGCCGCGTTTCCAATCAAATTTGACTCAAATTTAAACTTGATTTTGTTCATTGGCGGGTTTCCATTCAAATTTGAGTAAAATTCCTCTTTAGTTTAGTTTATTGGTGCATTTTCAATCAAATTTGACTAAAATTTCATGTGGGTTTCATTCATCAGCGTGTTTCTAGTCAAATTTGACCAAAATTTCACCTGGATCTTGTTAATTTGTGCGTTTATAATCAAACTTGACTAAAAATTTCCCCTGAGTTTGGTTCATTGGTGCATATCCAATCAAATTTGAAAAAAATTTCATCTGCAATTTTTCAACAGTGAGTTTCCAATCAAATTTCACTAAAATTTCTCATGGGTTTAGTACATTAGCATATTTCTAGTCAAATTCGACTCAAATTTAAATTTGATTTTGTTCATTAGCTGTTTCCGGTCTAATTGGACTAAAATTCCACTTAGGCTTAGTTCATTGGCAAGTTTTCAATCAAATTTAACTAAAATTTAATCTACGTTTTGTTCGTCGGTGGGTTTCCAATCACATTTGACTAAAATTACGCTTGTGTTTAGTTCATTGGCGAGATCGTAATCAAATTTGACAAAATTTTCAGTTGAGTTTTATCCTTGGCGCTTTTCCAATAGAATTTTACTAAAATTTCACATGAGTTTAGTTCTTTGGCGCGTATTCAATAAAATTTGACAAAATTTTTATCTCAGTTTCGTTCATTGTCACGCTTCAAATCAAATATGACCACAATTTCATCTGTGTTTTGTTAAATGGCACGTTTCCAATCAAATTTGAGTAAAATTTAATCTGAAGTTTTTTCATTGGTGGGCTTCCAATCAGATTTGATTAAAATTTCACATAGGTTTAGTTCATTAGCGCGTTTCCAATCAAAGTCGACTAAAATTTCACCTAAGTTTTGCTCATTGGCTTGTTTTTAATCAAATTGAACTAAAATTTCACCTGAGTTCGGTTCATTGGAACATTTCAAAACAAATTTGACAAAAAATTCATCTGCGTTTCATTTATTGACAGGCTTCCAATCAAATTTCACTTAAATTTCTCATGGATTTAGTTCATTGGCAAGTTTCCAATCAAATTTGACTCAAATTTAAATTTGATTTTGTTCATTAGCGGGCTTCCAATCAAATTTGACTAAAATTTCGTTTAGGTTTAGTTCGTTGGCGCATTTAGGCCTGAGCGTGGTTTGGTTTGGGTTGGTTTTGACCTAAACCCAAAACCAAACCAAAGTAGTCGGTTTGAGTGAAATTAAAACCAAAACCAACCCACTCTAATTCTTAAACCGAACCAACCCAAACCACTTCGGTTCGATTTGGTTTGGTTTCTCGGTTTTAACTTTTAAATAACATTGCATTGTAACTTATAAAGAACAAGCAAACATTGATGTTACTCTTACACATTGTTCTCTCTCTTTTCTTTTTCTTTTTTTTTTCCTCCCTTTTTTCTTTCTTTTTCCTTTTTTTTTCTTGTTCCCCCATTTTTGAGTTTGATTTACAAATGTGAGTGTTTCTTTTGCTTGGCGCATGATCTTTGGATACTTTCTATAATGAATTAACAATTGCCAAACTTAATGATTAGTTTCACTTGTTTATGTCTGTGGGCGAGTGCTAATTGATTATCTAGATCATGTAGTTTCACATTATAGTTTGTCTCCTTCAAAAGTATTTGCTTCATATCCTAGAATATCTTTCCTAGCATTTGTTTGGTCAAGAAGCAACATTTGATTCCATTTATAATGTCCTTTTAGTTTGTAATTTTTGTCATATGTTTTTAACTGAAGAGATCACTTTCTTCCAACTTGTGGAGGAAGCAAATTTTCCTTCAAGTTTGTTTTGTTAATCTACAATGGGGGATGAGGAAAACAATTTTCAACCTTCAAAAAAGAGGGCTGTCGGAGTGCAACTATCTTGAGATAATCCTGATCTTGATAATGATGAAACCTTTGAATCAGAAACAAAAAGTTTCAAAAAAGCTAGTGACGAGGTTCTGGAAAGTAGAAGAATAGCGAAAGTTCGTCGTCATCAAGCATCAACTTCCGGTACCTTATCTTTTGACTTTTCTTCCTTAAAAGGAAAACGAAAGCAAGAGAGAATGTATTGCTTGAGAGTCTGATTATGAGTTAGTTTCCATGAAATAATTATAAGTCCTATATCCATTTTGTTGCATGATTCTTAATCATCATGCTGCATGATTCTGGAGATATGAATGATTGAATCGTAAATATAGTCTACAGTTGCTAATAAAACCTTAGTTTTACTACTATTGAAATTGATAATTAATGTGGAACTTTATTGGATTTGGATTGGATTGGTTATCATGTCTATTTTGATTCCTACAGTCATACTCTGTCTGTGAGTTACCCTTCTTCTTCTTCTTCTTCTTCTTCTTTTTTAAAAAAGAAAAAAAATGGTTTAAATTTGTAGCGGGTTGAGCGGTTAACCATCGGTTTTGGTATTCAAACCATGAACCAAACCAAACCAACATGATTTTTGTCTACAAAAAACCAAACCAAACCATTTGACTGCTCTAAACCGAACCAAACCAAACCGAATCGGTTCGGTTTGGCGGTTTAGGTGGTTTGACGGTTTTTTTGCCCAGGCCTAGGCGCATTTTCAATCAAATTTGACTAAAATTTCATTTGAGTTTCGTTCATCGACTAGTTTACAATCAAATTTGACAAAAATTTCACCTGAATTTTGTTTATTGATGTCTTTCTAATCAAATTTGACTAAAATTTTACCTGAGCTTGGTTCATTGGCGCGTTTTCAATCAAATTTGACAAAAAATTCACATGGATTTAGTTCTTTGGCGCGTTTCTAATCAAATTTGACTAAATTTAGTCCGAATTTTGTTCAGTGGGGTGCTTCAAATCATATATGACTACAATTTCATCTGAGTTTTTAAATGGCGCGTTTTCAATCAAATTTGAGTAGAATTTTATCTTAATTTTTTTATCGGTGCGCTTCCAATCAAATTTGACTAAAATTCCACATGTATTTAGTTAATTGGCGCATTTCCAATCAAATTTGACTAAAATTTCACCTGAGTTTTGTTCAATGGCGTGTTTCTAATCAAATTTGACTAAAATTTCACCTGAGTTTGGTTCATTTGCGCTTTTCCAGTCAAATTTGACAAAAATTTCATCTGTATTTTATTCATCTGAGGGTTTCAATCAAATTTTACTAGAATTTCTCATGGGTTTAGTTTATTGTTGCGTTTCCAATCAAATTTGACTCAAATTTAAATTTGATTTTGTTCATTAGCGGGTTTCTAATCAAGTTTGACTAAAATTTCGCTTAAGTTTAGTTCATTGGCATGTGTTTAATCAAATTTGACTAAATTTTGAGTTGAGTTTTATCATTGGTGCCTTTTCAATAGAATTTTACTAAAATTTCACATAGATTTAGTTCATTGGCGTTTTTCCAATCACTTATGACTAAAATTTAGTTTGGATTTTGTTCTTTGGCGCGCTTCAAATCAAATATGACAATAATTTCATTTGAGTTTTGTTAACTGGAGCATTTCCAATCGAATTTGAGCAAAATCTCATCTAAATTTTGTTCATTGGCGTGTTTTTAATCCAATTTGACTAAAATTTCACATAGGTTTGGCTCATTGGCATGTTTTCATTCAAATTTGATTAAAATTTCATCTGCATTTTGTTCATTGGAGGGCTTCCAATCAATTGACTAAAATTTCACCTAAGTTTGGTTCATTGACGCATTTCTAGTCAAATTTGAAAAAAATTTCATTTGCGTTTTGTTTAACGGCTGGTATCCAATCAAATTTGACTAAAATTTCTCATGAGTTTAGTTTATTGACGCGTTTCCAATCAAATTTGACTCAAATTTAAATTTGATTTTGTTCATTAGCGGGTTTCCAGTCAAATTTGACTAAGATTCCGCTTAGTTTAGTTCATTGGCGTGTTTCTAATCAAATTTTACTAAATTTTGAGTGGAGTTTTATCATTGGCGCAAGTCCAATAGAATTTGACTAAAATTTAGTCTTTATTTTTTGTTCATTGGCGCGCTTCAAATATGACTACAATTTCATCTGAGTTTCGTTAAATGACACATTTTCAATCAAGTTTGTGTAAAATTTCATCTGGATTTTGTTCGTTGGTGCGCTTCCATCAAATTTGATTAAAATTCCACATGGGTTTAGTTCATTGGCGCATTTCCAATCAGAATTGAGTAAAATTTCACCTGGATTTTGTTTATTGGTATGTTTCTAATCAAATTTGACTAAAATTTCACCAGAGTTTGGTTCTTTAGCGCGTTTCCAATTAAAGTTGGCAAAACTTTCATCTGCATTTCTTAATTGGCAGGTCTCCAATCAAATTTGACTAAAAATTCTCATGGGTTTAGTTTATTGACGTGTTTCCAATCAAATTTAACTCAAATTTGAATTTGATTTTGTTCATTTCTAGTTTCCAGTCAAAGTTGACTAAAATTTCGCTTAAGTTTAGTTCATTGGTGTGTTTCTAATTGAATTTGACTAAATTTTGAGTTGAATTTTATCATTGGCGCGTTTCCAATACATTTTTACTAAAATTTCATATGGGTATAGTTCTTCAGCTCGTTTTCCAATCAAATTTGACTAAAATATAGTCTGAATTTTGTTCATTGGTATGCTTCAAATCAAATATGACAGCAATTTCATCCGAGATTTGTTAAATGGTTCGTTATCAATCAAATTTAGGAAAAATTTCATCTAGATTTTGTTCATTGGTGCGTTTCCAATCAAATTAGACTAAAATTTCACATGAGTTTAGTTCATTGGCGTGTTTACAACAAATTTCATCTGGATTTTGTTCATTGGTGTGTTTTTAATCAAATTTGATTAAAATTTCACCTGAGTTTGGTTCATTGGTGCGTTTCCAATCGAATTTGACAAAAATTTCATTTGCGTTTTGTTCATTGGCGGGTTCCCAATCAAATTTGACTAAAAATTTTCATGGGTTTAGTTTATTGACGCGTTTCCAATCAAATTTGACTCAAATTTGAATTTGATTTTGCTCATTGTGGGTTATCAATCAAAGTTGACTAAAATTCCGCTTAAGTTTAGTTCATTGGTGTGTTGCTAATCGAATTTGATAAATTTTGAGCTGAATTTTATCATTGGCGCATTTTCAATTCAGTTTTACTAAAATTTCAGATGGGTTTAGTTTTTTGGCTCGTTTCCAATCAGATTTAACTAAAATATAGTCTGAATTTTGTTCATTGGCACGCTTCAAATCAAATATGACAGCAATTTCATCTGAGATTTGTTAAATGGTGCATTTTCAATCAAATTTGAGAAAAATTTCATCTGGATTTTGTTCATTGGGGCGCTTCCAATCAAATTAGACTAAAATTTCACATGGGTTTAGTTCATTGGCGTGTTTCCAAAGAATTTCATCTGAATTTTGTTCATTAGCGTGTTTTTAATCAAATTTGACTAAAATTTTACCTGAGTTTGGTTCATTGGCGTGTTTCTGATCAAATTTGATAAAAATTTCATCTGCATTTTGTTCATTGGCGGGTTTCCAATCAAATTTGACTAAAATTTCTCATAGGTCTAGTTTATTGATGCGTTTCCAATCAAATTTAAATTTGATTTTGTTCATTAGTGGGTTTCCAGTCAAATTTGACGAAAATTCCGTTTGGGTCTAGTTCATTTGTGCATTTTCAATCAAATTTTACTAAAATCTCATTTGCGTTTCGTTCATCGCCAGGTTTCCAATCAAATTTGATAAACATTTCACCGGATTTTTTTCATTAGCGCAATTTTAATCAAATTTGACTAAAATTTTACCTGAGTTTGGTTCATTGACGTTTTTCCAATCAAATTTGACCAAAATTTCATCTGCGTTTTGTTCGCCGACGGGTTTCCAATCAGAATTGACTAAAATTTCTCATTGGTTTAGTTTATTAATGCGTTTCCATTCAGGTTTTACTCAAATTTAAATTTTATTTTGCTTATTAGCGGGTTTCCAGTCAAATTTGACTAAAATTCCATTTAGACTTAGTTCATTGGTGTGTTACTAAGCAAATTTGACTAAATTTTGAGTTGAGTTTTATCATTGACGCATTTCCAATAGAACTTTACTAAAATTTCACATGATTTGGCTCTTTAGCGCATTTTCAATCAAATTTGACTAAAATTTAGTCTGGATTTTGTTCATTGGCGCACTTCAAATCAAACATGACTATAATTTGATATGAGTTTTCTTAAATGGCATGCTTTCAATCAAATTTGTGTAAAATTTCATCTGAATTTTGTTTATTGGTACGCTTCCAATCAAATTTGAGTAAAATTTCACATGGGTTTAGTTCATTGGCGCGTTTCCAATCAAATTTGACTAAAATTTTACTGGATTTTCGTCAGTGGTGTGTTTCTAATCAAATTTGACTAAAATTTCACCCAAATTTGGTTCATTGGAGTATTTTCAATCAACTTTGACTAAAATTATATTTGCGTTTTGTTCATTGGCGGGTTTCCAATCAAATTTGACTAAAATTTCACTTGAGTTTAGTTACTAAATTTTTTGTTGAGTTTTATCATTGGTGTGTTTACCACAGAATTTTACTAAAATTTCAAATAAGTTTAGTTCTTTGGCACGTTTCCAATCAAATGTCACTAAAATTTCGTTTGGATTATGTTCATTGGTGCGCTTTAAATCAAATATGACTACAATTTCATCTGAATTTTTTTAAACGTCGTGTTTTCAATCAAAATTGAGTAAAATTTCATCTGAATTTTGTTCATTGGTACACTTTCAATCAAATTTGACTAAATTTTCTCATGGTTTTAGTTTTATGGCGCATTTTCAATCAAATTAGACTCAAATTTAAATTTGATTTTTATCATTAGCGGGTTTCCAGTCAAAATTAACTAAAATTCCGCTTAGGTTTAGTTCATTGGCCCATTTTCAATCAAATTTAACTAAAATTTCACATGAGTTTAATTCATTGGTGGGTTTCTAATCAAAGTTGACTAAAATTTCACCCGAGTTTAGTTCATTGGCACGTTTTCAATCAAATTTACTAAAATTATATTTGCGTTTTGTTCATCGACGGGCTTCCAATCAAATTTAACTAAAATTTCACTTGAGTTTAGTTAATAAATTTTCTATTGAATTTTACTAAAATTTCAAACAGGTTTAGTTCTTTGGCACGTTTCGAATCAAATTTCACTAAAATTTCGTCTGGATTTTGTTCATTAGCGTGCTTCAAATCAAATATGACTTTTTTTAAACGTCACGTTTTCAATCAAAATTGAGTAAAATTTCATTTGAATTGTGTTCATTAGTACACTTTCAATCAAATTTGACTAAAATTTTACATGGGTTTGTTCATTGGCATGTTTTGAATTAAATTTGACTAAAATTTTACCTGAATTTTGTTCATTTGCGTGTTTTTGATCAAATTTGACTAAAATTTCACATGAGTTTGGATCATTGGCCCGTTTTCAATCAAATTTGCAAAAAATTTCATCTGCGTTTTGTTCATTAGTGGGTTTCCATTCAAGTTTTACTAAAATTTCTCATGATTTTAGTTCGTTGGCACATTTTCAATCAAATTTGACTCAAATTTAAATTTGATTTTGTTCATTAGCGGGTTTCCAGTCAAATTTAACTAAAATTCTCCTTATGTTTAGTTCATTGGCAAGTTTTCAATCAAACATGACTAAAATTTCTCATGAGTTTAATTTATTGGTGGGTTTCTAATCAAAGCTGACTAAAATTTCACCTGGATTTTGTTCATTGATGTGTTTCTAATTAAATTTGATTGAAATTTCACTAACTTTGGTTCATTGGCGGGTTTACAATCAAATTCGACAAAAAATTCATCTTTGTTTTGTTCATAGACATGTTTCCAATCAAATTTGACTAAAATTTCTTTTGAGTTGAGTTCATTGGCACGTTTCCAATCAGATTTGACTCAAATTTAAAGTTGATTTTGTTCATTAGTGGGTTTCCAGTCAAATTTGATTAAAATTCCATTTAGGTTTAGTTCATTGGCATTGTTTCTAATCAAATTTGACTAAATTTTGAGTTGAGTTTATCATTGGCGCTTTTCCAATAAATTTTTTCTATAATTTCACCTAGTTCTAATTATTTGGTGCGTTTCCAGTTAGATTTAACTAAAATTTAGTCTGAATTTCTTTCATTAGCGCGCTTCAAATCAAATATGACTACAATTTCATATGTGTCTTGTTAAATAGCGCATTTCCAATCAAATTTGAGTAAAATTTCATCTGGATTTTTTCATTGGTACGCTTCCAATCGAATTTGATTAAAATTTCACATGGGTTTAGTTCATTGGTGCGTTTCCAATCAAATTTGACTAAAATTTCACCTGAGTTTTGTTCATCGGCTTGGTTCTAATCAAACTGAACTAAAATTTCACATGAGTTTGGTTTATTAACACGTTTCCAACCAAATTAGACAAAAATTTCATCTGCGTTTTGTTCATCGGCGTGTTTCCAATCAAATTTGACTAAAATTTCTCATGGATTTGGTTCATTAGAGTGTTTCCAATCAAATTTGACTCAAATTTAAATTTGATTTTGTTCATTAGCAGCTTTCTAGTCAAAATTGACTAAAATTCCACTTAGATTTTGTTCATCGATGGTTTCCAATCAAATCTAACTAAAATTCCACATGGGTTTAGTTCTTTAGAGCGTTTCCAATCAAATTTAACTCGAATTTTGTCTGAATTTTGTTCATTTTCCTAATTCAAATCAAATATGACTACGATTTCGTCTGAATTTTGTTAAATGACGCATTTTCAATGAAATTTGAGTAAAATTTCATCTGAATTTTGTTCATTGGTGTGCTTCCAATCGAATCTGATTAAAATTTCACAAAGGGTTTAGTTCATTAGCGCGTTTCCAATCAAATTCGACTAAAATTCACTTAAGTTTTGCTCAATGGCTTGTTTCTAATCAAATCTGACTAAAATTTCACCTAAATTTGGTTCATTGGAACATCTCAAATCGAATTTGACAAAAATTTCATCTGTGTTCATCGGCGGGTTTCCAATTAAATTTCACTTAAATTTCTCATAGGTTTAGTTCATTGGCAAGTTTCCAATCAAATTTGACTCAAATTTAAATTTGATTTGTTCATTAGCTGGTTTCCAGTCAAATTTGACTACAATTCCGTTTAGGTTTAGTTCCTTTGCACGTTTTCAATCAAATTTGACTAAAATTTCATTTACGTTTCGTTCATCGACGGATTTCCAATCAAATTTGACAAAAGTTTCACCTGAATTTTGTTCATTGGCGTCTTTCTAATGAAATTTGATTAAAATTTTACCTGAGTTTGGTTCATTGGCCCGTTTCCAATCAAATTTAACAAAAATTTCATTTGCATTTTGATCATCGGCATGTTTCCAATCAAATTTTACTAAAATTTCTCATTGGTTTAGTTATTGGTGCATTTCCAATCAAATTTGACTCAAATTTAAATTTGATTTTGTTCATTAGCGGGTTTCCAGCCAAATTTGACTAAAATTCTACTTAGGTTTAGTTCATTGTCCTGTTTCTAATCAAATTTGACTAAATCGTGAGTTGAGTCATTGGCACGTTTCCAATATGATTTAACTCAAATTTCACATGAATTTTGTTCTTTGGCTCGTTTCCATTCAAATTTGACTAAATTTAATTCGAATTTTGTTCATTGGGGCGTTTCAAATCAAATATGACTATAATTACATCTAAGTTTTTTTTAAATGGCACGTTTTCAATCAAATTTGAGTAAAATTTCATCTTAATTTTTTTCATTTGTGCCCTTCCAATCAAATTTGGCTAAAATTTCACATGTGTTTAGTTAATTGGCGCGTTTCCAATCAAATTTGATTAAAATTTCACCTAAGTTTTATTCATTGGTGTGTTTCTAATCAAATTTGACTAAAATTTCACCTGAGTTTGGCTCATTGGCGCTTTTCAAATCAAATTTGACAAAAATTTCATCTGTATTTTATTCGTCGGCGGGTTTCCAATCAAATTTGACTAAAATTTCTAATGGGTTTAATTTATTGACGCATTTCTAATCAAATTTGACTCAAATTTAAATTTGATTTTGTTCATTAGCGGGTTTCTAGTCAAATTTGACTAAAATTTCCCTTAGGTTTAGTTCATTGGCACGTCTCTAATGAAATTTGACTAAATTTTTAGTTGAGTTTTATCATTGGTGCATTTTCAATAGAATTTTACTAGAATTTCGCATAGGTTTAGTTCATTCGCGTGTTTCCAATCAATTTTGACTAAAATTTAGTTTGGATTTTGTACTTTGGCGCGCTTCAAATAAAATATGACAATAATTTCATCTGAGTTTTGTTAACTGGAGCATTTTCAATTGAATTTGAGTAAAATTTTGCCCGAGTTTTTTTCATTGGTGCGCTTCCACTCAAAATTGACTAAAATTTCACATGGGTTTAGTTCATTGAAGCGTTTCCAATCAAATTTGACTAAAATTTCACCTGCATTTTGTTCATTGGCGTGTTTCTAATTAAATTTGACTAAAATTTCACCAGAGTTTGGTTCATTGCCGCTTTTCCAGTCAAATTTGAAAAAAAAAATTCACCTACATTTTGTTTAATAGCGGGTATCCAATCAAATTTGACTAAAAATTCTCCTAGGTTTAGTTTATTGACGCTCTTCCAATCAAATTTGATTCAAATTTAAATTTGATTTTGTTCATTAGCGGGTTTCCAGTCAAATTTGACAAAAATTCCGCTTAGTTTAGTTCATTGGCGTGTTTCTAATCAAATTTTACTAAATTTTGAGTTGAGTTTTACCATTGGCGCATTTCCAATAGAATTTTACTAAAATTTCACATGGGTTTAGTTCTTTGGCGCTTTTCCAATAAAATTTGACTAAAATTTAGTCTTGATTTTTTGTTTATTGGCGCGCTTCAAATATGACTACAATTTTATCTCAGCTTTATTAAATGGTGCATTTTCTATCAAATTTAAGTAAAATTTTATCTGAATTTTGTTCCTTGGTGCGCTTCCAATCCAATTTGATTAAAATTTCACATGGGTTTAGTTCATTGGCGTGTTTCCAATCAAATTTGACTAGAATTTCACCTGGATTTTGTTTGTTGGTATGTTTTTAATCAAATTTGACTATTATTTCACCTGAGTTTGGTTCTTTGGCGCGTTTTCAATCAAATTTTGCAAAAATTTCATTTGCATTTTGTTCATCGGTGGGTCTCCAATCAAATTTGACTTAAATTTAATTTTGATTTTGCTCATTGTAGGTTTCCAGTCAAAGTTGACTAAAATTCCGCTTAAGTTTAGTTCATTGGTGTGTTTCTAATCAAGTTTGACTAAATTTGAGTTGAATTTTATCATTGGTGCGTTTCCAATAGAATTTTACTAAAATTTCACACAGGTTTAGTTCTTCTGCTCGTTTCCAATCAAATTTGACTAAAATATAGTCTGAATTTTGTTCATTGGTGTGCTTCAAATCAAATATGATTGCAATTTCATCTGAAATTTGTTAAATGGTGCATTTTCAATCAAATTTGGAAAAAATTTCATCTGGATTTTGTTCATTGGTGCACTTCCAATCAAATTAAACTAAAATTTCACATGGGTTTAGTTCATTGGTGTGTTTCCAACAAATTTGACTAATATTTCATCTGGATTTTGCTCATTGGTGTGTTTTAATCGAATTTGACTACAATTTCACCTGAGTTTAGTTCATTGGCATGTTTCCAATCAAATTTGACAAACATTTCAACTGAATTTTGTTCATTGGCGGATTTCCAAACGAATTTGACTAAAATTTCTCATAGGTTTAGTTTATTGATGCGTTTCTAATCAAATTTTACTCAAATTTAAATACAATTTTGTTCAATAGCGGGTTTCTAGTCAAATTTGACTAAAATTCCATTTAGATTTAGTTCATTTGCACGTTTTCAATCAAATTTGCTTAAAATTTCATGTGCATTTTGTTCTTCGCCGGGTTTCCAATCAAATTTGACAAAAATTTCACATGAATTTTGTGCATTGGCGTGTTTCTAATCAAATTTGACTAAAATTTTACGTGAGTTTGGTTCATTGGCGCGTTTCCAATCCAATTTGACCGAAATTTCATCTGTATTTTTTTCATCGGCGGGTTTTCAATCAAAATTGACTAAAATTTCTCATTGGTTTAGTTTATTGACACGTTTCCAATCAAATTCGACTCAAATTTAAATTTGATTTTTTTCATTAGCAAGTTTCCAGTCAAATTTAACTAAAATCCGCTTAGGTTTAGTTCGTTGGCATGTTCCTAAGCAAATTTGACTAAATTTTGAGTTGAGTTTCATCATTGGTGAGTTTCCAATAGAATTTTACTAAAATTTCACATGATTAAGTTCTTTGGCCTGTTTTCAATCAAATTTTACTAAAATTAAGTCTGTATTTTGTTCATTGGCGCGCTCCTAATCAAATATAACTACAATTTGATATGAGTTTTCTTAAATGACGCATTTCAATCAAATTTGTGTAAAATTTCATCTGAATGTTGTTTATTGGCGCGTTTCCAATCAAATTTGACTAAAATTTTACCGGGGTTTTGGTCATTTGCACGTTTCTAATCAAATTAGACTAAAATTTCACTTGAGTTTGGTTCATTGGTGCGTTTTCAATCAAATTTGACTAAAATTATATTTGCGTTTTGTTTATCAGTGGGTTTCCAATCAAATTTGACTAAAATTTCACTTGGGTTTAGCAATTAAAGTGTTCGTTGAGTTTTATCATTGGTGCGTTTACAATAAAATTTTCTAAAATTTCAAACAGGTTTAGTTCTTTGGCACATTTCCAATCAAATTTCACTAAAAGTTTGTCTGGATTTTGTTCATTGGCGTGCTTCAAATCAAATATGACTACAATTTCATCTGAGTTTTTTTAAATGTTGCGTTTTCAATCAAAATTGAATAAAATTTCATCTGAATTTTGTTCATAGGCGCACTTCCAATTAAATTTGACTAAAATTTTACATGGGTTTGTTCATTGGCATGTTTTGAATTAAATTTGACTAAAATTTCACTTGAATTTTGTTTATTTGCATGTTTCTGATCAAATTTGACTAGAATTTCACATGACTTTGGATCATTGGCCTGTTTCCAATCAAATTTACAAAAAATCTCATCTGCATTTTGTTCATCGACATGTTTCCAATCAAATTTAACTAAAATTTCTCATGGTTTTAGTTCGTTGGGGCCTTTATAATCAAATTTGACTCAAATTTAAATTTGATTTTGTTCATTAGCAGGTTTCCAGTAAAATTTAACTAAAATTCCGTTTAGGTTTTGTTCATTGGCGCGTTTTCAATCAAATTTGACTAAAATTTCACATGAGTTTAATTCATTGGTGGGTTTCTAATCAAAGTTGACTAAAATTTCACCTGAATTTTGTTCCTTGGCGTGTTTCTAATAAAAAATTTCATTCAGTTTGGCTCATTAGTGGGTTTCCAATCAAATTTGACAAAAAATTCATATGCGTTTTGTTCATCAGCGGGTTTCCAATCAAATTTGACTAAAATTTCTCTTGGGTTTGGTGCATTGGTGTGTTTTCAATCAAATTTGACTCAAATTTAAATTTTATTTTGTTCATTAGCGGGTGTCTAGTCAAATTTGACTAAAATTCCGATTAGATTTTGTTCATCGATGGGTTTTCAATCAAATTTAACTAAAATTTCACATAAGTTCAGTTTTTTAGAGCATTTCAAATAGAATTTTACTAAAATTTCACATGATTTAATTCTTTAGCGTGTTTC
This sequence comes from Olea europaea var. sylvestris, assembly GCF_002742605.1. Classification (NCBI taxonomy): domain Eukaryota; kingdom Viridiplantae; phylum Streptophyta; class Magnoliopsida; order Lamiales; family Oleaceae; genus Olea; species Olea europaea. The sequence goes on from NW_019264660.1 coordinate 729,355, forward strand.
CAATCAAATTTTACTAAAATTTAGTTTGTATTTTGTTCATTGGCGCGCTTCAAATCAAATATGATTACAATTTGATATGAGTTTTTTAAATGGCGCATTTTCAATCGAATTTGTGTAAAATTTCATTTGAATTTTGTTCACTGGTGTGCTTACAATCAAATTTGACTTAATTTTGATATGGGTTTAGTTCATTGGCGTATTTCCAATCAAATTTGACTAAAATTTTACAGGGGTTTTGGTCATTGGCGTGTTTCTAATCAAATTTGACTAAAATTTCATTCGAGTTTGGTTCATTGGCGCGTTTTCAATCATATTTAACTAAAATTATATTTGCGTTTTATTCACCGGCGGGTTACCAATCAAATTTGACCAAAATTTCACTTGGGTTTAGTTACTAAATTTTTCATTGAGTTTTATCATTGGTGCGCTTACAATAGAATTTTCTAAGGTTTAGTTCTTTGGCACATTTTCAATCAAATTTCACTAAAATTTCGTCTCGATTTTGTTCATTGGCGCCCTTCAAATCAAATATGACTACAATTTTATCTGAGTTTTTTTAAACGTTGCATTTTCAATCAAAATTGAGTAAAATTTCATCTGAATTTTGTTCATTGGTACGCTTCCAATCAAATTTGACTAAAATTTTACATGGGTTTGTTCATTAGCATGTTTTGAATTAAATTTGACTAAAATTCCACTTGGATTTTGTTCATTTGTGTGTTTCTAATCAAATTTGACTAAAATTTTACTTGAGTTTGGATCATTGGTCCGTTTCCAATCAAATTTGCAAAAAATCTCATCTGTGTTTTGTTAATTGGCGGGTTTTCAATCAAATTTGACTAAAATTTCTCATGGTTTTAGGTCGTTGGCGCATTTATAATCAAATTTGACTCAAATTTAAATTTGGTTTTGTTCATTAACGGGTGTTCAGTCAAATTTAACAAAAATTCTGCGTACATTTTGTTCTTTGGCACGTTTTCAATCAAATTTGACTAAAATTTCACATGAGTTTAATTTATTGGTGGGTTTCTAATCAAAGTTGACAAAAATTTCAGTTAGGTTTTGTTCCTTGGCATGTTTCTAATCAAATTTGATTAAAATTTCACCGAGTTTGGTTCATTGGTGGGTTTCCAATCAAATTTGATAAAAAATTCATCTGCATTTTGTTCATCGACGAGTTTTCAATCAAATTTGATTAAAATTTCTCATGGGTTTAGTTCATTGGCGCGTTTCCAATCAGATTTGACTCAAATTTAAATTTGATTTTGTTCATTAGCGGGTTTTCAGTCAAATTTCATTAAAATTTCATTTAGATTTAGTTCATTGGCGTGTTTCTAATCAAATTTGACTAAATTTTGAGTTGAGTTTATCATTGGCACTTTTCCAATAGAATTTTACTAAAATTTCACCTGGTTCTAGTTATTTGGTGCGTTTCCAATTAAATTTGACAAAAATTTAGTCTGAATTTTGTTCATTAGCACGCTTCAAATCAAATATGACTACAATTTCATTTAAGTTTTGTTAAATGGCGCATTTTCAATCAAATTTAACTAAAATTTCACATGGGTTTAGTTCATTGGCGCATTTCAACAAATTTGGTTAATATTTCGCCGGAATTTTGTTCATTAGGGTGATTCTAATTAAATTTGACTAAAATTTAGTCTGGAGTTTGTTCGTTGGCGTGCTTCAAATCAAATATGACTACAATTTCATCTGAGTTTTGTTAAATGGCACATTTTCAATCAAATTGGAGTAAAATTTCACTTGAATTTTGTTCATTGGTGCGCTTCCAATCAAATTTGACTAAAATTTCACATGGGTTTAGTTCATTGCCGCACTTCCAATCAAATTTGGCTAAAATTTCACCTGAGTTTTATTCATTGGCGTGTTTCTAATCAAATTTGATTAAAATTTCACCTAACTTTGGTTTATTAGTGAGTTTCCAAACAAATTTGACCAAAATTTTATCTGCGTTTTGTCAATCTGTGGGTTTCAATCAAATTTGACTAAAATTTCTCATAGAATTAGTTAATTGCCGTGTTTCTAATCAAATTTGACTAAATTTTGAGTTAAGTTTTATCATTGGCATGTTTCCAATAGAATTTTACTCATATTTCACATGGGCTTAGTTCTTTGGCGCATTTTCAATCAAATTTGACAAAAATTTCTTCTGGATTTTGTTAATTGGCGCTCTTCAAATCAAATATGACTACAATTTCATCTGAGTTTTGTTAAATGGCGCGTTTTCAATCAAATTTTTGTAAAATTTCATCTAAATTTTGTTTACTGGTGCGCTTCTAATCAAATTTGACTAAAATTTTGCATAGGTTTAGTTCATTGGCGCGTTTCGAATTTAATTGGACTAAAATTTCACTTGGGTTTTGTTCAATGGCATTTTTCTAATCAAATTTGACTAAAATTTCACCCGTGTTTGGTTCATTGAACGTCTCCAATCAAATTTGACTAAAATTTCTCATGGGTCTAGTTCGTTGGCGTGTTTCCAATCAAATTTGACTAAAATTTCACCTGAATTTTTTTCATTAGGATGTTTCTAATTATGTTTGACTAAAATTTCACCTAAATTTTGTATATTAGCGCGTTTCCAATCAAATTTGGCAAAAATTTCATCTTCGTTTTGATCATCGACAGGTTCTTTATCAAATTTGACTAAAATTTCTCATGAGTTTAGTTCATTGGCGCATTTCCATTCAAATTAAATTGATTAGGTTAATTATCGGGTTACCAGTCAAATTTGACTAAAATTTCACTTAGGTTAAGTTCATTGGCTTGTTTCATTCAAATTTGACTAAAATTTCATCTGCGTTTCATTAATTCACGGGTTTTCGATCAAATTTGACTAAAATTTTAACTGGGTTTAGTTCATTGACATGCTTGTAATCAAATTTGACTAAATTTTCAGTTGAGTTTTATCATTGGCGCGTTTCCAATAGAATTTTACTAAAATTTCACATAGATTTAGTTCTTTGCCGTCTTTTCAATCAAATTTGACTAAAATTTAGTCTGAATTTTGTTCGTTGGCATACTTCAAATCAAATATGACTACAATTTCATCTGAGTTTTGTTAAATAGTGCATCTTCAATCTAATTTGAGTAAAATTTCATTTGAATTTTTTTCATTGGTGCGCTTCCAATCAAATTTGACTAAAATTTCAATTTGATTTAGTTCAATGGTGCATTTCCAACAAATTTGACTAATATTTCACTTGAATTTTGTTCATTAGTGTGTTTCTAATCAAATTTGACTAATATTGCACCTGAGCTTTTTCATTGGTGCGCTTTCAATCAAATTTGACAAAAATTTCATCTATGCTTTGTTCATCAGCGGGTTTCCAATCAAATTTGACTAAAATTTTTCATAGATAAAGTTTATTGATGCGTTTCCAATCAAATTTGACTCAAATTTGAATTTGATTTTTTTCATTAGTGGGTTTCCGATCAAATTTGACTAAAATTTCTCTCAGGTTTAGTTCATTGGCATGTTTCTAATCAAATTTGACTAAATTTTAAGTTGAGTTTTATCATTAACAGGTTTCAAAATAGGATTTTACTAAAATTTCACATGGGTTTAGTTCTTTGGTGCTTTTCCAATTAAATTTGACTAAAATTTAGTCTGGATTTCGTTCATTGGTTCAAATCAAATATGACTACAATTTCATCTGAGTTTTGTTAAATGGTGTGTTTTCATCTGGATTTTGTTCATTGGTGTGCTTCCAATCAAATTTTACTAAAATTTCATCTGGATTTTATTCATTGGTGTGTTTTTAATCAAATTTGATTAAAATTTCACCTGAGTGGTTTATTGGGGCATTTCCAATCAAATTTGACAAAAAATTTATCTGTGTTTAGTTCATTGATTGGTTTCCAATCAAATTTGACTAAAATTTCTCACGAATTTAGTTCATTGGCACGTGTCCAATCAAATTTGACTCAAATTTAAATTTGATTTTGTTAATTTGTGGGTTTCCAATCAAATTCGACTAAAATTTTGCTTAGGTTTAGTTCATTTGCGTGTTTCTAATCAAATTTGACTAAAATTTGAGTTGAGTTTTATCATTGGCACGTTTCCAATAGAATTTTACTAAAATTTCACATGGATTTGGTTCTTTGGCACATTTCCAACGAAATTTGACTAAAATTCAGTCTGAATTTTGTTCATTAGTGCGCTTCAAGTCAAATAGTTATACAACTTCATCGGAGTCTTGTTAAATCACACGTTTTCAATCAAATTTGAGTAAAATTTCATCTGAATTTTATTTATTGGTGTGCTTCCAATCAAATTTGACTAAAATTTCTCATGGTTTAGTTCATTGGGGCGTTTTCAATCAAATTTGACTAAAATTTCACTCGAGTTTCGGTCATTGGTGTGTTTGTAATCAAATTTGACTATAATTTCACCAATGTTTGGCTCATTGGCCTGTTTTCAATCAAATTTGACTAAAATTCCAATTACGTTTTGTACATCGGTGGGTTTCCAATCAAATTTGACCAAAATTTCACCTCGATTTAGGTCATTAGCGTGTTCGTAATAAAATTTGACTTAATTTTTAGTTGAGTGTTATCATTGTCACGCTTCGAATAGAATTTTGCTAAAATTTCACATGGGTTTTAGTTGTTTGGATCATTTTCATTCAAATTTGAGTAAAATTTTTTTTGAATTTTTTTCATTGTTGTGGTTCCAATCAAATTTGACTAAAATTTCACATAGGTTTAGTTCATTAGCGTGTTTCCAATCAAATTCGAATAAAATTTCACTTGGGTTTTGTTCATTGACATGTTTCTAATCAAATTTGTCTAAAATTCCGCTTAGGTCCAGTTCATTGGCGCCTTTTCATTCAAATTTGACTAAAATTTCATTTGCATTTTGTTCGTCGACGGGTTTCCAATCAAATTTGACCAAAATTTCTCATGGATTTAGTTCATTGGCGTGTTTTCAATCAAGCTTGACTCAAATTTAAATCTGATATTGTTCATTAATGGGTTTCCAACCAAATTTGACTAAAATTCCGTTTAGGTCCAGTTCATTAGCGCGTTTTCATTCAAATTTGACTAAAATTTCATCTACCTTTTGTTCGTCGGCAGTTTCCAATCAAATTTGACTAAAATTTCACTTGGGTTTAGTTCGTTGGTGTGTTTGTAATCAAATTTGACTAAATTTTTAGTTGAGTCTTATCATTGGTGCGTTTCGAATAGAATTTTACTAAAATTTCACATGGGTTTAGTTCTTTGGCTTGTTTCCAATCAAAATTGACTAAAATTTCATCTGAATTTTGTTCATTGGCGCGCTTCAAATAAAAAATGACTACAATTTCATCTGAGTTTTTTTTAAACAACGCATTTTCAATCAAATTTGAGAAAAATTTCTTATGAATTTTGTTCATTGGTGCACTTCCAATCAAATTTGACTAAAATTTCACATGGGTTTAGTTCGTTGGCGTGTTTTCAATTAAATTTGACTAAAATTTCCCCTGAATTTTTTTCATTTGCATGTTTTTGATCAAATTTGATTAAAATCTTACCTATGTTTGGTTCATTAGCTCATTTCCAATAAAATTTACAAAAATTTCATCTGCGTTTTATTTATCGACGGGTTTTTAATCAAATTTCACTAAAATTTCTCATGGTTTTAGTTCATTGACTCGTTTCCAATCAAATTTAACTCAAATTCAAATTTGATTTTGTTCATTAGCTGGTTTTCAATCAAATTTGACTAAAATTCCGCTTAGGTTTTGTTCATTGGCGCGTTTCAATCAAATTTAACTAAAATTTCATCTGGGTTTCGTTCATCGACAGGTTTCTAAATAAAGTTGACTAAAATTTCATCTGAATTTTGTTTGTTGGCGTGTTTCTAATCAAATGTGATTAAAATTTCACCTGAGTTTAGTACATTGGCCTAATTTAATTAAATTTGACTAAATTTTCAATTGAGTTTTATCATTGGCGCGTTACCAATAGAATTTTATTATAATTTCACATGGGCTTAGTTCTTTGGTGCGTTTAATATCAAATTTGACTGAAATTTTGTCTGGAGTTCGTTTATTGGCGCGCTTCAAATCAAATATGTCTACAATTTCATCTGAATTTTGTTAAACGTCAAGTTTTCAATCAAATTTGAGTAAAATTTCATCTGAATTTTGTTCATTGCTACGGTTCCGATCAAATTTGATTAAAATTTCACACGTGTTTAGTTCATTGGCCTGTTTCCAATCAAATTTGACTAATATTTCACCTAGATTTTGTTCATTGGCATGTTTCTAATCAAATTTGACTAAAATTTTATTTGAGTTTGGTTCATTGGCGCATTTCCAATAAAAAGATTTCATTTGCGTTTTGTTCATCGACGGGTTTCCTGTCAAATTTGAGTAAAATGTCCTGTGGGTTTAGTTCTTTGGCACGATTCCATTCAAATTTGGGTTAAATTTAAACTTGATTTTGTTCATTAGCGAGTTTCCAGTCAAATTTGACTAAAATTTCGCTTAGATTTTTTTCATTGGCACGTTTTTCATTCAAATTTGACTAAAATTTCATCTACATTTTGTTCATCGACGGGTTTCCAATCTAATTTGACTAAATTTTTGCTTGGGTTTAGTTCTTTGGCGTGTTTGTAATCAAATTTGACTAAATTTTTAGTTGAGTTTCATCATTGGTGCGTTTCCAATAAAGTTTTACTAAAATTTCACGCGGGTTTTGTTCTTTGGCGCGTTTCCAAACAAATTTGACTAAAATTTCATCTGAATTTTGTTCATTGGCGCGCTTTAAATCAAATAATCTGAGTTTTGTTAAATGGAAAGTTTTCAATCAAAGTTGAGTAAAATTTCATCTGAATTTTGTTCATTGGTGCGCTTCCAATCAAATTTGACTAAAATTTCACATGGGTTTAGTTTATTGGCGTGTTTCCAATCAATTTTGACTAAAATTTTGACTGTATTTTGTTCATTGGTGAGTTTCCAATCAAATTTGACAAAAAATTCATCTGTATTTTGTTCATCAACGGGTTTCCAATCAAATTTGACTAAAATTTCTAGTGGGTTTTGTTGGGAATCTACTTAAACGTGCACAGCGAAAATAAAACAATTTTCAATTCACACCAGGATTCATCTTTGTGTTTAGATAGAAACTGTGATAGAAGTTGTTCCTTTTTCGAGATCTGCAAACTCCTTTGCTTTTTCTTTTTCCAGCAACCTTGATCTGCCACCCACAGCTATCCAATTGTCTAGCCTCCAATGGCGATCCACACAGAGAACAAGATTGTAGGATTAGGGCTTTTTCTTATGCTAGCAAGAATAATGAATTCACTACAAAATTGTAAACCGTAATCACTTATCTATATGAGCCCAAATGGGCTTAGCCTGACCCGATCTAATATTTAATTATCCCATTAATTAAATCTAGTCCTTGAACTAATTAATGCAATTAATTAATTTGGGCCTATAAATAAGCAATCGAATTAATTAATTTATCCAACACCTATTAAATTAATTAATTGATAAATCACAATCTTCCAGTTCTCCTTTTGTGTGCGACCCATCAGGTTCCCAATCACGATGCATAATGATGTGAAATATTATTTTGATCTAATCAAAATCGATAAATGAAAACTCCCTTTTAATTTATCACCAATTCACACTCGTCATCCCAAATTGACATCTAGCAATGTGTCAGGGCAATACATGTGACGGTAAATGTCACGTGGTATGACAAAACCACACTTGTTCGTTTATCGTGAAACTATAATCCATTCATCAATATGATTTGATCAATTACGAGATATGGAAGTGTTTCAATCTCGATTATCAATCATATATTTCACTCCACTATTAAGTCAATATAAGTAGAAAAATCCTTTTCGACTTGTGAATACACCTTGGCCAAGGATTTCGTTATCGACTTAATTGAATGAAAAGCAGATCATAATCTCTTATTATCTAAGAGTGATGAATCCTCTATTGGTCATTCACAACCTTCATACTCTTCTTGATATACCCAAACGATGCCGTATTAGTGGCCCTTGACAGAGCAACATTCAACACCGTCAAAACATGATTGTTCTCATAAAAGTTACTATGACGACCTCAAGTCAAAGGACAAATCCCACTACCGAACAATAGAGATTAACCACTAACACTCAAATAGTTATCCATATGGAATCTCTTGGTGGGTCTCCGATGTTTTGTTCTATAAGAAATCATCCACGTGTTCATTTAAATGTCACCACACTTTAGCTTGGGAGATTAGCTACTCACTTCACAAGTAAGAAATATCACACGCAATGGTCTGTCTACAATAACGATATTCGTATCTTATTATTACTTATGATCATGGACAATTTAAGATTCAATCATATGTAATTTGAATCTCACAATCACAACTCCTTATGATTAACAAATTATCAATAATTGAATCAACGGTCTCTATTATTTAATTTAATTGAATATTAATTAAATAGATCTACCATACAATGCATCAATTACATATTAAAAGTATTTATGTCCAAGGTTGATTGGACCTAGGGCATAACACTTACAAACTCCCACTTGCACTAGATCCAATCAATTATGTATCAATATCATAAGAGTCTACATGACGATCATATTTATACTGTGACAACTATTTGTCAATGGATCTACAATTAATTATGGGTATTCGTTCTTCTCTTCACATCATTTCTATGTATTATCTCTCTGATGAGATTATACCACCTCAATACATGTTTGGATCATTGATGAGACCTTAGTTCCTTCGATTGTGCAATGGCTGTATTGTTATCACAATACAATGGCATGTGATCAACAATAATAGGAACTACTCCAAGTTCATTAATGAACATCTTGATCTACATTGCAACTCTTTACTGTTTTTGAAGCAATCATGTATTAGGTTTCTACTATTGAACCAATTGTTGTTTCACGTTTGGAACCTTTCCAACCTACCGCTTAAGAGCAAACCAAATTCTCCATATAAAATCTCTCAAGATTTTATCTATGTAGATTGGGATGAGTTAAGCAATCTTCTATAGCTATCTCTATAGATCAAGTTGCATGTGCCATATCTTTAATGAAAAATCCTTTAACAACCCTAATTTCAACTATTGAAATGTAGGGATGTCATTTTCTATTAATAATATGTCTTACATATAATATTAGGAATGCGACAATACTCCCACTATCTTCTTATAAACACATAACTAGTCTTCATATTTGACAAAATCAAACATTTTGATTCTTCTATCAAATTGAAGATTTCAGCTCCAACAGGTTCACTTTAACCCATAATCATGGTATGTAACTATTGCAACCAAAATTCAAATGAACTTCAGCATGGCTACAGACAAAATGTTTCGTTAAGGTCAACACTTAACATTTTGCTACTAGTCTTACTTTGTATGTATGGATATTCCCATCCATGTCAACCTTTTTATTGTAAACCATTTACAACCTATGGTTTTTATCCCATTAGGAGGGTCAACCAAGGTCCGAGCCTTGTTCACATACGTCGAGTTCATCTCGAATTTCATGGCCTCTTGTTATCTCTTTTAAGTCAACAGTTGACTTTGTTTTTGTGCAATTAGTAGTTTCATCATCTTGGATCATCAATAACTGATTAGTAGGCATGGATTTGTACTTTCGTGAAGGTCGAATGATCCTACTAGATTCACATAGAATTGACATGTCCTCAGGAGTCTCTACTTCCTGATCAAGAATATGCCCCATATCAGATATGAGATCAAACTCGGATTCATCTACATGGTTAACTATATCTGTGGACACTTGAACTCTTTCACGTTCTATTTTGCTCCCACTATCCTCTCCTACAGTAAACATTTTCTTTAAGAGGACGATATGTCGTGAGACGAAGAGTTTCTTCTCAATATAATTGATATCCAAATATTAGTTTTGGATATCCCACAAATATGTATTTATTAAATATATATACTCAAGCTTATCTGATTCATTTCGTTTCAAATAAGCGTCACAGTCCCAAACTTTCATATGAAATAAATTGGGACTGTTGTCTTTCCATAGCTCGTATGGATTTCTGTTAGCCAACTTAGATGGGACATGTTATAGTGTGCAGTACACTGCAATCAATGCATGACCCCAAAATGATTTTGGGAGGTTTGCATGGCTTGTTATCAATTAGACTATATCTAATAGTTTATGATTCCTCCATTTAGATACACCACAATATTGCAGTGTAAAAGGAGGAGTTCATTGCAAGAGAATCACATTCTCTCTTAGATAATCTAAAATTTTATATTTAAGATATTATCACTTCGATCGGATCTTAGTTTGAGAGTATCTTTACCTATTTGCTCCTCTACTTCTAGCTTGAATCCTTTGAACCTTTCAAAAACTTCATGCTTGAACTTCATCAAGTATACATGATCGTTGATGACATAAGAGAAACCTCATCTGACATTAATTGACATGGGTCCATATACACACTATGTATTAAGCCAATATTTATGCATACTTATTCCTTTTCAAGTAAAAAGAGATTTGGTCATTGTGCCAAACAGACATGATTTGTACTTGTCAAATGATTCAAAATCAATTGACTCGACATATACATCTCTATGTAATATTGGAATTGCATATCATCTATATAACCAAGTGTGTAATGTCAGAATTAGGTATTATTTAGACTATCATTTTTATGCCTTTCAACTTCTATACTCATTATAGAATGCTTAGTATTTAGAATATAAATGTTATTTATAGCCTATCATACCATAAAAATCTTAATCAAGATAAGCATGAACAACAATTATTCTCAACATTAAAACAATTCATGTCCAAACATGAAATTTATTTAATGTTCCAATTATGATGAGTGCAAAGTAACATTTCTCTAATTTTAATACTAAGCCTAAAGGCAATAGCAAGAAGTATGCTCCTATAGGCAATGCGGCAATATTTGCTCATTTTCAACGTGTATGTCAACTTCTCCCTTTTGTAGTGTTCTACTTCTATCTAGTTTCTCCATATTTATATAACTATGAGATCCACATCTAGTATCAAATACCTAAGAAGCTTATAAAGTAGACGTAAGCTTTGCAATATTTCTTCTAATGACCTCTTTATTCTATAATGAAAACAATGGTCATTAGGCTTGGTATTTGTCCTTCGTTTTGACCGTCTTAACCATATTGGATGCTTCTCCAAAGCCCCTTTAGACTTTCTCTTAATACCCTTAGAGGAATCAATAGCTTGCCCACTTCTAACTTTGATATTCGGCATAACAGTCCTAAGCATGTTAAGCAACTCAATGGGTGTGCATTCAAACTTATTCATATCACAATTCATAATTAGTATGAATAACTCTCTGACAGAGATTGTAGAGCTAAGCTAATACTTAGTTCATAGTTCATGACTGAACCTTGTTGAGACAACCTCTCAATGACAATCATCTTTAGTACATGAGCATCAATCGAAGATTGCTCTATCATTTTTCACTGGTTTAGTTGTTTGGAAGTCTCATAGCCTTCCACACATGATTATTATCATGCAACTCTTTGTAATGAAGAATTATGTGTTAACATCTGTACTCTCAAGTTGCTTTTGTAACTCAGGTAACATAGTTGCAAGCATCACATGTGTGCAGTACTATCGTCATCACTGTGTTTATTACAATAGCCACGTCTTCCTTAATCGAGTCATCAACAAGTGTCTCTGGAAGGGATACTCAAGGACCTAACCAATTTTCTCATGCCACAGAACAATTTTCAAGTTACAGTGCTAATCAAGAAAATCTAATTTGGTTGTTGGCATCTAGTATGCCATTTAGATACACATGGTTACTTACGATTCAATAAATATAAATGACGAAAAGAAAAAGAATAATATATAAAAGGCATCAATTAATTTAACAAGGACTTTTATTAAATTATTTATACTTTCACTGTTTAACTCAAATTTATGACCCTCTCACATAAATTTATAGCGTCCATACTTGACTCCCAGTGGGCTGGGATCCCATATGTTACATTAAGACCTTGAGTGTACTCAACAAGCCCTAATATAACATTTGGGTAGATACTATTATCAATTGTATCTCCATACAACTCCCAGATCATTAAGCTGACAACTCTTTATCTTCACAAATCTTATGTGTTAGCTTAACATGCCTCTAAAATTTATCTCCTTGAGTGTACTCAACAAAAGATAAATTTTAGTTAAGTCAAACCCATCATTCAGAAGTATCTAATATTTTATAGTGTCAAATATGTCCCTAATAGACCAGCCTTAAGTGTACTCAACAAGCTGAGATGATTTTGGACTCTGATTTTCACTACAATGATGGAAGCTGATTATAAATGTGACTTAATATTTTATTGAGGGATTTTGCATTCAAAAGTCTCATCATAACAATCATATATGTTGTATTACACATCTACCATGCAAATAAACATATATATAATATAATGTAGTAGAGTGTACGATTATGGATTTTACTATCTAGTCTTCCTGAGCCATAAGGAAGACTAGTTGGTCAATTTCGAGGGGGTATCACATTGGTCAGTATCAATGTACCATCTCCATGGTTTCCTCCTCTTTGTGTGTCTTCAATTAGTCTAGTTGCATCCTGTATCCTACACTAATTGGCACATAGGCCTAGATGAAAATGGACTCATAAGCCCATACTAACAATAACGGATTCGCAGGTCCAAAATGATTAAGAGCTCGCAGGCCCACAATAATAACGGACTCGCAGTTCTGAAACAATTAAGAGCTCACGGGCTCACAAAATGGCAAGAATATAATTAACTATTCAACACATCCACATGGCCGAGTCCATAATCGTCCACCAATAATACATTCATCACATATATGTAGCTAATATAATATCTAATATTATATGCAAATACCTTTCAAGAATCTAGCAATTAAGGTAGTCTAAACTCTTCTAGATAAATGGATTGGAACAATTAAATAATTAATTAATCATATTAATCAATTAATTTAATCAGTGGGCATATTTAATTAAAATAAAATTTTAATTAAAGATCAAATTAGAGTCCAACTCTAATTCCACAATTATAGGACGAGACTATTTAATTAAAATCAAATTTTAATTAAATATCAAATTAGAGTTGTAATACCCCAAACTTCCCATTATATATTTGGCCAATATGATTCATCTATTTCATGCTAATTACATTGTCATTTGCATCAATTTTCTAATTGCTTTCTCTTAAAACGGTATATTCGATCGTTAAGGCTTTATAATTTTTACATGGTGATAACCTTCGACTCCTTGACCTAGGTGGTGAATTTTGTATAGAGATATAATAGAAAATTAGGTTAACTAAATGTTGGAGATTGGCTTGGTAAGTAATGTAATATCGAAAGGGCCAGAAATTAGTATCGACGAAGGTTCAAGCTTTCCATTCGGCTGATCGAGGTCACTTTAAGCCATAGATAGGTAATTATCATATTTGGGACATGAGGCATGAAGTGACATGATCACGACATAATAATATATATTTTATATGATGTTATAAATATGAAGGTGCGAATTGTTGAAATTGGTCGAGAATCGGGTGTCAATCGGGTAAGTAATCAAATGAACAATTAAGGAATTGGCTCTATAATATGTTTTGGGATATCAGGGCAAGTAAAATGGATTTTTAAGACATTAAAATAAGCTAAGGACACTTGATTCATACCCGTAAGGATAGATGTAAAATCAAATTTTGCTATAAGGATCACCTTGATACGCAGTACACGTCATGCATATTCATTTGTCTCTGTAATGGTCAATTCCTTCACTCTTAAGCATTATTCACATCTACCACTCTTTTAAGAATTCTTATATGTGGGATATTATCCCTAAATTTTATAAAAACCCTCCAAGGATAAGTAGGAAATCATATTTAATCAAAGAAGACAACACTTACTTAACATGTGACAACTTGTCACTTTAACCTCTAACTTCTTCAACCTTAAGCCTCCAACACATCTTATAAGTCCTTAGCACTTTACACAAGATATTTATAACTCTTCTAAGTCACATATGGCACCATATGGTGCAAGAGAGAAGTCAAAGTTGGCTACAAGAAGCCACCTCCTACTTAGACAGCTCATGCTAGGAGACTTGTCACTTTAGATATGGTAATGTTGGAATATTTACATAGAATATTTACATAACTTTGATAAGAGGCTTATATCACATCATAAGATGGTTATGATCGTTGAGTATGAGGTTGCGTAACCTATTGACATCGATTTTCATTAAATATGTCATTCATGAGCATTTTCATATACATGCACGACATGTGATCATAGTTTGAAAATTCTGCATGCGAAACATGATTTCAAAGTGTGATTTCTTTATAAATGTTTTATTGACCACTACTAGGGCACCGAGGCATGTGAGGTATGCTTATGTGATATGTTTGGCATCGCAGGTGATACTTATTGGGTGATTGCAAAGGTAGACAGGGGATGGGCCTTTGGTGATCACGGGAGGGTGGACCACTCGACTATGCCCTTGTGATAATATAATTATTGGCGCTATTAGATGGGAGACTTCTTGGGTGGTCATAGAGGTAGTTAGGGGATAGGCCTCTAGTGGTCACGAGAGGATGGTCCACTCACCTGTGTCGATTTCATATTGGCCATTTGATTATTGATATTGATATCATGCAGAGCTCTATCCGGTGCATAGTAGGTGGGTCAAGGGCCTAATAAAATGAAAGATTTAAAATGAAATGATTTCGAGTCGACTTTGATGAATATTGGAATATGATGCTTCTTTATCGTTATGTTTAAAGTAAATCGCATAGTAACATATATCGATATTATTCATATTTATGACATGCATGATTTTTCCTTACTAAGCATTGGCTTAAGTAGTTCTTGCATTATAGGTGAGCCTGAAACTACATAGAGAGCACGGCTAGTTGTAGGGCTCTTATGGGATTGCTGAGTTCGATATACATGGATGACGACCTGTAGGGTTATTTTGTGGGCTGCTATTTTGAGCCTATGGCCTATTGTATTGTATGTTGGGAATCCTATGTTATATATCTTTTGACATGGCATGTAGACATGTTTATAACCTCAGAATATATATGTTTGATTATGGCGAATGATTTTTGTTTAGAGACATATCTTATGTCGTTTTATCAGGTGAAAAAAATGTGTGAAATTCTATGTCTAGGTCGAGTCATCAATTTCATTCCTACATATATTAATGGATAGTTTTCTATATAAATGAGGGCATATCAGTGGATCCAAATAAAGTAGAGGTTATTAATAGTTGGCCACGACCTACAAACCCTTCAGAGGTCAAAAGCTTTATGGGTTTAGATGGATATTATCGTAGATTTGTGGAAGGATTTTCAAAAATAGCTTCTTCTTTAACGAAATTAACAAGAAAGAGTATTAAGTTTGAATGGATAGATGCTTGTGAGCAAAGTTTATAGGAATTGAAGAAAAGACTGACTTCAGCCCCTATCCTTTCAATCCCATTTGATATTGGAAATCTTGTGGTTTATAGTGATGCTTCAAAGAATGGTTTGGGATGTGTATTGATGCAAAATGGTAAAGTCATTGCATATGCCTCTAGACAACTTAAAGAATACGAAAAAAATTATCCTACACGTGACTTGGAACTCGCCGCAGTTGTGTTTGCACTTAAGATATAGAGCCATTATTTGTTTGGAGAGCGATGTGATATTTACACTGATCACAAAAGTTTGAAATATCTACTTACACAAAAAGAATTGAATATGAGACAAAGAAGATGGCTAGAATTGGTAAAAGATTATGATTGTGTTATGAGCTATCATCCCAGTAAAGCTAATGTTGTAGCTGATGCATTAAGTAGGAAGTCGACATCCAGTGTTGTGAACATGATTGTAACTCAAAAATCAGAATTGATAGATTTACAAAAAAATGGGTATTGAAGTTGTGTTGCAATAATTTGTAGAGGCTAAACTTATAGCATTGACACTTCAACCAACTTTATTAAATAGGATTCAGCAAGGACAACAAGAAGATGATTATTATTCCAAGATAAAGAATGATATACATGATGGAAAAGCTTTAGATTTTCATATATCAGCAGATGGTATCTTACGATTTAGAAGATGATTATATGTACCTGATGCAGAAAATATCCGAGGGGACATTTTATCTGAAACTCACACGACACCATATTCTATTCATCCAGGAGCTACTAAAATGTCTTGAGATTTGAAGTTGCATTATTGGTGGCCGAACATGAAAGGTGAGATAGTTGAATATGTGGGACAATGTTTAACTTGTCAACAGATAAAAGTAGAACATCAAAGACCAGCAGGAACCTTACAACCATTACCTATCCCAGAATGGAAATGGGAAAGAATCACAATGAACTTCATGGTGAAATTGCCAAAAATGACTAAAGAATATGATAGTAATTGAGTTATTGTGGATAGCTTAACAAAATCAGCCCATTTCATTCCAGTTTGTTCCACTTATTCCATGGACCGATATGCTCAACTTTATGTACAAGAAATAGTCAGACTTCATGGAGTGCCACTATCTATTGTCTGAGACAGGGATTCTAAGTTTTCATCTCTCTTCTGGAGAAACTTACATAAGGCTTTGGGAACGTAGTTATCTTTTAGCATAGCTTATCATCCTCAGACTGATGGACAATTAGAAAAAATAATACAAATATTGGAAGATATGTTGAGGGCTTGTGTATTAGACTTCCAAGGCCAATGGAGTAAATTTTTACCTTTTGGTGGAATTCGCATACAACAACAGTTATCAAGCTACGATTGGAATGGTTCCTTAGGAAGCATTATATTATAGAAAATGTAGATCTCCAGTTTATAAGGATGATGTTGGAAAAAGAAAATTGCTAGGACCAGATATAGTTTATGAAATGGCTGAAGTTGTGATACAAATATGTTAGCGAATGCAAACTGTTCAAGATCGACAGAAAAGCTATGCAGATCAAAGAAGGGGAATGCTAGAATTCACAGTTGGAGACCAAGTATTTTTGAAGGTAGCGTCGATGAAGAGGGGTATGCGATTTGGAAAGAAAGGAAAATTGAGCCCAAGATATATTGGTCGATTTTCTATTATCGAGAGAATTGGAAATGTTGCATACAAGCTTGATCTCCCTTCATCAATGTCTCAAGTGCACAATGTGTTTCATGTGTCCATGTTAAGAAAGTACATTGGAAATCTTCTCATGTATTAAGAATGAACCGGTAGAGATAAAACCAGATTTGACTCATGAAAAAAAAACCTATTGAGATACTTCAACGAGAGGTAAAGCAACTTAGAAGCAAGAAAATTCCATTGGTTAAGATATTGTGGCTGAATCAGTCAACAGAAGAGGCCACTTGGGAAAGCGAGATAAAATGCAGGTTAAATACCCTAAACTTTTTTTGGTAAGCAAATTTCGAGGATGAAATTTTTATAAGGAGGGGAGGATGTAATACCCTAAACTTCCCGTTATACATTTGGTCAATATGATTCATGTATTTCATGCTAATTACATTGCCATTTGCATCAATTTTCTAATTGCTTTCTCTGAAAACAATATATTCGATCGTTAAGGCTTTATAATTTTTACATGGTGATAACCTTTGACTCCTCGACCTAGGTGGTGAATTTTGTATAGAGCTATGATAGAAAATTAGGTTAACTAAATGTTGGAGATTGGCTTGGTAAGTATTGTAATATCGGAAAGGCCAGAAATTAGTATTGACGAAGGTTTAAGCTTTCCATTCGGCCGATCAAGGTCACTTTAAACCCTAGATAGGTAATTTCCATATTTGGGACATGAGACATGAAGTGACATGATCACTACGTAATAATATGTGTTTTATATGATGTTATAATTATGAAGGTGGGAATTGTTGAAATCGGTCGAGAATCGGGTGTCAATCGGATAAGTAATCAAATGAATAGTTAATGGAATTGGCTCTATAATACGTTTTAGGATATTAGGGCAAGTAAAATGGATTTTTAAGACATTAAAATAAGCCAAGGACACTTGGTTCATACCCACAAGGATAGATGTAAAATCAGATTTTGCTATAAGGAACACCCTGATACGTAGTACACGTCATGCCTATTCATTTGTCTTTGTAATGGTCAATTCCTTCACTCTTAAGCATTATTCACATCTACCAATCTTTTAAGACGTCTGATATGTGGGATATTATCCCTAAATTTGATAAAAACCCTACAAGGATAAGTAGGAAATCAGAATTTAATCAAAGGAGACAGCACCTACTTAACATGTGACGACTTGTCACTTTAACCTCTAATTCCTTCAACCTTAAGCCTCCAACACATCTTATAAGTCCTTAGAACTTTACAAAGATAATTATAACTCTTCTAAGTCACATATGGCTCCAGATGGTGCAAGGGAGAAGTCAAAGTTGGCTGCAAGAGGCCACCTCCTACTTAGACAGCTAATGCTAGGAGATTTATCACTTTAATATATAATTGCTTCAAACTTAAGGCCTCCAGCACATCTTCTAAATCCTTACAAATTTATATGGGACAGATATGCATCTCCTAAGTTACAAATGACTCCATATAAGGTAGGAGAAAAGTCAGAATTGGCTGCAAGGGGCCACATCCTGCTTGGACACCTCATGCTTGGGGAATACTTATCTTGTAATCACAAATTCCTTCACCTTTAAGTATCACTCATGAACCCAATCCTTAAGACTCATTAAATAGCTCATAAATAAGATATTTAACTCTGCAAAGATAACCCCAAGTGGACGTGAAAGAAAAGGAAGCAAAAAGGGATAAGAAAACAAGAAGCTGGAATTTTTGGACAGCTTTGTTACTTCACGGTTTTAAGGTTTGTATCCATTAATTCTTAAGGGGTTTATAATTTCTTAAACATCTGAACTTTCTTACGATTAGGTTGGAGTGTTGTTAATGATTTCATGAGCATTTTCATATGCATGCACGACATGTGATCATGGTTGAAAATCTTGCATGCAAAACATGATTTCAAAGAAAGTTTTCTTCCATGCAAAACATGATTTCAAAGTTTAAAGTAAATGACATAGTGACATATATCGATATTATTTATATTCGTGACATGCATGATTTTTGCTTACTAAGCATTGGCTTATGTAGTTCTTGCATTGTAGGTGAGCCTGAAACTACATAGAGAGCACGACCAGCTGTGGAGCTCTTACGGGATTCCAAAGTTTGATATACATGGATGACAACCTGTAGGGTTATTTTGTGGGCTGCTATTTTGAGTCTATGGCCTATTGTGTTGTATGTTAGGAATCCTATGTTATATATCTTTTGACATAGCATGTGGACATGTTTATAAACTCAGAATGTATATGTTTGATTATGGTGATATGATTTTGGTTTAGATACATAGCTTATGTCGTTTTACTAGGTGAAAAAAATGTGTGAAATTCTATGTCTAGGTCGAGTCATCAATTTCATTCCTACATAGATTAATGGATAGTTATCTACATAAATGGGGGTGTGACAAAAGTCTAATTCTAATTTTAAAACTTAAGGCGACTGAATTTAATTAAAATCAAATTATAATTAAATAACAAAATTAGTTTCCAACTATAATTTCAAGATTTTTGGGACAAACCTATTTAACTAAAATCAAATTTTAATTAAACACCAAATTAGAGTCTAACTCTAATTTAAAGAAAATTTTAGGGCGAAACAATTTAATTAAAATCAAATTTTAATTAAATGTGAAATTTGAATCCAATTCTAATTTCTAGAATATATTCGGGTGAATAATTAATTAAAATCAAATTTTAATTAAGTACTAAATTAGAGTCCAACTCTAATTTAAATTGAATCAATATTTTAATCTAGGATAACATTCCTTAATAAAATAAAATTTAATTGGGGTCAAAATTTAATATTTGAGTTAAAATCCAATTTTAACGAAAATATAAAAGTCGTAAATTTTAAATATAATTTTAAAAGGTCAAAATTAAAATTTTAGGTCAAACGCACTTGAAAATCAAATTTAAAACCATTTTAATATTTAAATTCAAAACACCTTTTGAAATTGCAAGTTGACCCAACTGAAAATCGTAAACAAGCCCCTTCAATTTCTGAAATGGTGTGGTAGCCCTCCCTTTAAAATTTACCCGTTGACCCCAGATTTTTATTGCAAGCATGGGGCTCGCAATTTCACAAATTTCACAAAAACTCCCACCTCCAACTCTCCCTCACCTGATTGCAGAAACCCTAATTTTTTTCAGCCTATCTACTTGGTGGCACTAGCATCGCCATTGGAAGGCTACGTTACCCAGCAGCCGATTGGGTGACGATCACTGCCGGGTAGGTAGCAGCCCATCAGATTTTTGATCACGATGCCTAACAACGTGAAATATTATTTTGATCGAATCAAAATTGAATAATTAAAACACCTTTTTAATTTATCACCAATTCACGCTCGTCGTCCCAGATTGACATTTAGCAACGTGTCAGGATAATACATGTGACGAGAAATGTCACGTGGTATGACAAAATCAAACTTGTTCATTTACGGTGAAACTATAGTCCATTCATCAATATGATCCGATCAATTACGAGATATGAAAGTGTGTCAATCCCGATTATCGATCATATCTTTCACTCCACTATTAAGTCAATATAAGTCGAAAAATCCTTTTCAATTTATGAGTACACCTTGGCCAATGATTTTGTTATCGACTTAATTGAATGAAAACCAGATCATAATCTCTTACTATCTAAGAGTGATGAATCCTCTATTGATCATTCACAACCTTCATACGATTCTTAACATACCCGAACGATGCCGTATTAGCGACCCTTAGTAGAGCAACATCCAATACCATCAAAGCATGACTGTCCTAATATAAGGTATTATGATGACCTCAAGTCAAAGGACCAATCCCACTACCGAACGTTAGAGATTAACCACTGACACTCAGATAGTTATCCATGTGGAATCTCTCGACGGGTCTCCAATGGTTTTTTCTATAACAAAATATTTACGTGTTCATTTAAGTGTCACCACACTTTAACTTGTGAAATCAGCTACTTATTTCACAAGTAAGAAATGCCACACGTGATGGTCTGTCCGTAATAATGATATCATACCGCGTTATCACTTACGACCACGGATGATTTAAGATTCAATCATATGTAATTTGTATCTCACAATCACAACTCTTTGTGATTAACAAATTATCAAGATTTATATCTCGGGACTCCATTATTTAATTTAATAGAATATTAATTAAATAGATCTGCCATACAATGCATCAATTATATATTAAAAGTATTTATGATCAAGGTTGATTGGACCTAGGGCATAACACATACAAGCTTAGTTCATTGACACGTTTCCGTTCAAATTTGGCTCAGATGTAAACTTGATTTTGTTTATTAGTGGGTTTCCAGTCAAATTTGACTAAAATTTCAATAAGATTTTGTTCACTGGGCCATTTTCATTCAAATTTGACTAAAATTTCATCTACATATTATTCATCGACGGGTTTCCAATCATATTTGACTAAAATTTCACATGAGCTTAGTTTATTGGCGTGTTTCCAATCAAATTTGACTAAAATTTGACTTGGGTTTTGTTCATTGGTGTATTTCTAATCAAATTTGACCAAAATTTCACTTGCGTTTGTTTATTTGGTGTGTTTCCAATCAAATTTGACAAAAATTTCATCTGCATTTTGTTCATCAGACAGTTTCCAATCAAATTTGACTAAAATTTCTCGTGGGCTTAGTTCATTGGCATGTTTTCAATCAAATTTGACTCAAATTTAAATTTTATTTTGTTCGTTAGTAGGTTTCCAGTCAAATTTGACTAAAATTCCGCTTATGTTTAGTTCATTGGCCCATTTTCAATCAAATTTGACTAAAATTTCGTCTATGTTTCGTTCATTGTTGGGTTTCTAATCAAATTTGACTAAAATTTTACCTGAATTTTGTCCATTGGCGTGTTTCTAATCATTAAAATTTCACTTGAGTTTGATTTATTGGCTCATTTCCAATTAAATTTGACAAAAATTTCAACTGCGTTTTGTTCATCGACAGGTTTCCAATCAAATTTGACAAAAATTTCTTATGGATTTAGTTTATTGGCACGTTTTCAATCAAATTTGACTCAAATTTAAATTTGATTATGTTCATTAGCAGGTTTCCAGTCAAATTTGATTAAAATTCAGCTTAGGTTTAGTTCATTGGCGTGTTTCTGACAAAATTTGACTAATTTTTTAATTGAGCTTTATCGTTGATGCGTTTCCAATAGAATTTTACAAAAAAAAAAAATCACATGGATTTTGTTCTTTAGCGTGCTTCCAATCAAATTTAACTAAAATTTCGTCTGGATTTTACTTATTGGTGCTCTTCAAATCAAATATGACTACAAATTCATCTAAATTTTGTTAAATGCCGCGTTTTCAATCAAATTTGAGTAAAATTTCATCCGAATTTTGTTCATTGGTCATTTTCAATCAAATTTGACTAAACTTTCACATGGTCTTAGTTCATTGGCGCGTTTCCAATCAAATTTTACCAAAATTTCACCTAGATTTTGTTCATTGGCATGTTTCTAATTAAATTTGACTAAAATTTCACCTGAGTTTAGTTAATTGGCACGTTTCCAAACAAATTTGACAAGAATTTCATCTACGTTTTGTTCATCGACGGGTTTCCAATCAATTTTGACTAAAATTCTCATGGGTTTGGTTTATTGGCGTGTTTCTAGTCAAATTTGACTCAAATTTAAGTTAGATTTTGTTTAGCAAGTTTCAGTCTACTTTGACTAAAATTCCACTTAGGTTTAGTTTATTGGCGCATTTTCATTCAAAATTGACTAAAATTTCACCTGCGTTTTGGTCATTGGCATGTTTCAATCAAACTTGACTAAAATTTCTCATGGCTTTAGTTCATTAGCACGTTTTCAATCAAATTTGACTCAATTTTAAATTTGATTTTGTTCTCACTCAAATTTAACTAAAATTCTGCTCAGGTTTTGTTCATCAGTGAGTTCCCAATCAAATTTGACTAAAATTTCACATGAGTTTAGTTCATTGGCGTGTTTGTAATCAAATTTGACTAAATTTTCAGTTAAGTTTTATCATTGGCCCGTTTTCAATAGAATTTTACTAAAATTTCACATGGGTTTTGTTCTTTGGTGCATTTACAATCAAATTTGACTAAAATTTTATCTGGAGTTTGTTCATTAGCGCGCTTAAAATCAAATATGACTACAATTTCATATGAGTTTTGTAAAATGCTGCATTTTCAATCAAATTGGAGTAAACTTTCATCTGGATTTTGTTCGTTGGTGCGCTTCCAATCAAATTTGACAAAAATTTCACATATATTTAGTTCATTGGTGCGTTTCGAATCAAATTTGACTAAAATTTCATCTGAGTTTTGTTCATTGGCATGTTTTTCATTAAATTTGACTAAAATTTCACCAGTGTTTGGTTCATTGGTACGTTTCCAATTAAATTTGACAAAAATTTCACCTGCATATTGTTCATTGGTGGGTTTCCTATCAAATTTCACCAAAATACCTAATGGGTTCATTGGAGCGTTTCCAATTAAATTTGACTCAAATTTAAATTTGATTTTGTTCATTAGCGGGTTTTCAATCAAATTTGACTAAAATTACGCATAGGTTTAGTTCATTGGCAAATTTTCAATCAAATTTAACCAAAATTTCATCTGCGTTTTGTTCATCGGCGGTTTCCAATCAAATTTGACTAAAATTTCTCATGACTTTAGTTCATTGGCACATTTTCAATCAAATATGACTCAAATTTGAATTTTATTTTGTTCATTAGTAGGTTTCCAGTCAAATTTGAACTGAATTTAGCTTAGGTCTAGTTCATTAACGGATTTCCAATAAAATTTGACTAAAATTTCACCTTGGTTTATTTTATTGGCGTGTTTGAAATCAAATTTGATTAAATGTTCGATTGAGTTTTATCATTGGTGCGTTTCCAATAGAATTTTATTAAAATTTCATATGGGTTTAGTTCTTTGGCGCGTTTCCAAACTTTGACCGAAATTTCGTCTGAATTTTATCCATTGGCACGCTTGAAATCAAATATGACTACAATTTCATCTAAAATTTGTTAAGTGGTGCATTTTCAATCAAATTTTTGAGTTAAATTTCATCTGGATTGTGTTCGTTAGTGCGCTTCCAATCAAATTTGACTAAAATTTCACATGGGTTTAGTTCATTAACACGTTACCAATCAAATTTGACTAAAATTTCACCTGAGTTTGGTTCACTGACACGTTTCTAATCAAATTTGGCAAAAAATTCATCCGCATTTTGTTCAGCGGCGAGTTCTCAATCAAATTTAACTAAAATTTCTCATGAATTTTGGTCATTGACTCGTTTCCAATCAAATTTGACTCAAATTTAAATTTGATTTTGTTCAATGGCGGGTATCTAGTCAAATTTATTAGCAGGTTTCTAGTCAAATTTGACTAAAATTCCGTATAGGTTTAGTTCATTGGCATGTTTTTAATCAAATTTGATTAAAATTTTACCTGCATTTCGTTCATCGGGGGGTTTCCAATCAAATTTGACTAAAATTTCACCTGGATTTTGTTCATTAGCATGTTTTTAATCAAATTTGATTAAAATTTCACTTGAGTTTGGTTCTTTGGCACGTTTCCAATCAATTTTGACAAAAATTTCATCTGCGATTTGTTCATTGGCGGGTTTCCAATCTCATGGATTACATCATCCCACAAATCAATCAGGGCATGGCAATACCTCTCAAACTCGAACAGGTTTGGGCTGCCTTCTAACATTTCATCTCTAACCGTGACTCCCATATCTTCCTATTGAGGTGGGAGGGAGTGTATGAGGTTATTTATGGCCTCAACATACGTGATCTCCATTCCAGCATTAACCGCCATCATGCATCTCTCATAGATGTCATACACATGTTCGCTAAGCGGTCGGGTCGGATCAGTTACATAGTTTTCATAGGAATGAATAGCAATTCTACGGTTCAATGCTTCTCTATATGCCCTAGCTGTTCTACGAGCCATATCTGTTGCATTTTCACATACATCATACTTTTTCTTTACTTAAAGAAAACATGCAAATATTTAAACTTTCATATCATGCAATTCCCTTTAAGCCCTTAGCTTTTTCCCAAGTCCATTACATATCTTTAAATAACATATCTCTAAATCATATCAAAGTATCATAACATAAACATAATCATTAACTTTAAACATGAACATACCTGTGCCATAGGATGAGATTGATGGATGGATGCATGATGCCATGGAATACCTTAAACTTTTTATTTTCCTTTTGTTTTTAAAAAAAACATACTTGGTCTACAAAATCGGCAAAACCTTGCTCTGATACCACGCTGTAACGCCCCGACCCCTAGTGGACCGGAACGCTACTTACTTTACTTAGCTTAACCAATGGTTTAGTAACAAGTGTATACGTTTTAGCGGAAGCTTACATCTTCGGACAATAATTTAAATAACAATACTTCAAATACTTTAAACAAAAACACTGAATCATTTTTCAAGACAACAAAATGTAATTTATTTGAAGAAAACATAACTTGTTCTCGCATTCTGTGTTATTCAAAACTTTAAAGAAATAACATTGGAAAACATTTTGTAAAAATAAATCCAAATCACTTATTCACCGGATTTTCATGGGCTCGTTGCATCACTTTCCATCTTCTCCTCTATCCATGCCCGAGGTAGAATTCCTTCAATCTGTAAAGATGGGATTAAACCCATGAGTTGAAAAACTCAATAGGTGTCATAGGTGCATTCGTGATCACGCTATATATTTCAAAACATTAACTTTAAAACTTTTCATACATGTCGTACCCGGAGGCACCATTTGACATGAAGGGGTATGCCGTACTCGAGGGCACCATTTGACATACGAACATTTCTTCAACATAGAGGGGTATGCCGTACCGGAGTACCATTTGACATACAAACATTAACATGAATCAAAACTTATAACTTAACACGATTAAACACATTGCACCTCTACCTACATTGATTGATGCTTTTGAAACTTTAAAAACTTGGATTGAAAACTTCGATAAAACTTGGATGTTGAAAGAAATGCACTCCTTGGATGTTTAAAAACGGTTGAGAATTGATGCTTGAAAACACTTCTTAAACTTCTAGGAAAAACAGTTTTCTTCCCTCTCTTTTTCTCTCTTGGAAACTCTTTCTTTAGTATGTAAAAGCTCTTGCTTTTGGTGTGAGAAAAATGAGTGAAATGAGGTCTCTATTTATAGGTAAATATCTCATAACTTAAAGCAAATGAAGGGTCAAATTTCATTTAAGAGAGAAAACATGGGTGCCATTTAAGTTTGAGGTTAAGTGCTTCAATTTAGTGGGGTTTTTATTGTCAAAAACATGGGTGGCCCTTTTAGAAAATAATTGATGAAAATAAATATTTAAATTCTAGAGAAAAATGAGAATTTTCATTTCAGGCAATTTCAGTCGACCGGTTGTAGTCCGGTTGACACTGTACAACTTTCAGTGTTTCTATCATAACTTCTTCTCCCGATATTCTATTGAGGTAATTCAAAGTGCGTTGGAAATTTAACTCAAAGAGCTACAACTTTTATTTAGATATCATTTTCCAAATCGAATGTTTCCTATGTCGAAAATTGGTCTCAAATGAGAATAAAAATCTGAAGTATACTTTAGTCATCCAATATTAATGTCTTTGTGCCACTAAGGTGTCTAGAATTATTTGGGGTTCTACATCCCTCACACCTCAATTAAAATTTCGTCCTTGAAATTTACCTTCTGATTGGGTGAATAGTGTTGGATACTTGTCTTTGGCTTCTTCTACACCGTGATGATTCCATTGTATCTTAACCAGCTGAATCTCTTTATTCCTTAGTTTATGCACTTTTTTATCCAATATCTTGATCGGTAGTTCCTTGTACAACAAATCTTTCCGTACCTCCAAGGTTTGATAACTCACTACATGATTAGGATCATGTACATACTTCTTTATCATCGATATATGGAACACATTGTGCACTGTCAATAATTCAGGTGGCAAAGCTAGTCGGTAAGCCACATTTCTGACTCTATCAAGTATCTCAAAATGTCCGATATATCGGGGTCGTAGCTTGCCTTTCTTTCCAAATCTAAGTACACCTTTCATCGGTGCTACTTTCAGAAATACTTTATCCCCAACTTGGAATTCTAAATCCTTCCTCCTTGTATTTGCATAGTTCTTTTGTCGATCCAGTGCTGCCTTTATTCTTGCACGGATCTTATCGATTACCTCGACCGTCCTTTCAACTATTACTGGTCCTAAAACTCTCTTCTCTCCAGCTTCATCCCAATGAACAGGGGATCTACATCTTCTACCATAGAGAGCTTCATATGGTGTCATTCCAATAGTTGCTTGGAAACTGTTATTATAAGCGAACTCTACTAGAGGTAAGTATGACTCCCAATTACCTCCTAGATCTAAAACACATGTTCTTAACATGTCTTCCAAAGTTTGAATGGTCCTTTCAGACTGACTATCAGACTGAGGGTGATATGTTGTACTAAAGTTCAGCTTCGTTCTCATAGTTCCTTGTAGACTTTTCCAAAATTTGGACGTGAATCTTGGGTCTCGGTCAGACACAATGGATACAGGTACACTGTGTAATCTCACAACCTCTTTAATGTACAACTGTGCCAATTGGTCTAAACTGAATGTCATTTTCACTGGAAGAAAATGAGCTGACTTCGTTAATCGATCTACTACTATCCATATAGCATTATTTCCTCTTGCTAACTTCAGGAATCCAACCACAGAGTCCATCGTGATATTTTCCCATTTCCATTTAGGTATATCTAATGGATTTAACAATCCTCCTGGTTTTTAGTGTTTTGCCTTAACCTGTTGATATACCATGCACTTCTGCACATACAGCCCTATACTTTTTTTCATATTTCTCCACCAAAATGTATCTCGAAGATCTCGATACATTTTCGTACCACTGGGATGTACGGTGTACGGGGTGGAATGAGCTTTTTTTAATATCTCGTTTCTCAAGGCTTCATCCTTAGGCACGTAAATTCTTCCTCTAAATATTAATGCCTGATCCTCAGTTATTCCAAAGTCCTTTTTCTTATCGGTACCAACTTCATTCTTAATCTTCTGCAAAAATGAGTCTTTATTTTGTGCTTCTATAATTCGATCTCTAAGAGTAGGTCGAATTATTAAAGCTGCTAGACGAGCAGTGACTTGTCCTGGTGTGGTAACCACTTCGATCTGCAACTTTTCCAAGTCCTTGACTAACTCCACTTGAGAGGTGGGTAGTGACATCAATTGTCCCATTGATTTTCTAGTTAGAGCGTTGGCCACAACATTAGCCTTACTCGGATGGTAGTGAATAGTGCAGTCGTAATCGTTCACCAATTCCAACCATCGTCTTTGTCGCATATTCAATTCCTTCTATGTGAAGAAATACTTGAGACTTTTGTGATCTGTGTAGACATCACACTTCCATCCATAGAAGTAGTGTCGCCATATCTTCAAAGCGTGTACTACCGCTGCAAGTTTTAAATCACACGTCGGGTAGTTCTGCTCATGTTTCTTCAATTGTCTTGAAGCATAGGCTATCACTTTTCCATTCTGCATTAGTACACATCCCAATTCTCGCTTGGATGCGTCGCTGTATATAACAAACCCTTTCGTACCTTTAGGTATTGTTAATACAGGTGCTGATATCAGCTTCTGCTTAAGTTCTTGGAAACTTTGTTCGTATTTTTCCGTCCATTGGAATTTTACTCCCTTCCTTGTAAGCTGCGTCATTGGTCCAGCTATTTTGGAGAATCCTTCTATGAATCTCCTATAATATATAACCAATCCTAGAAAACTCCGTACTTTGCCAACATTTGTTGGTATTTTCCAATTGGTTACTGCTTCTACTTTTGCTTGATCTACTTCAATCCTTAGGGCAGTAACTACATGTCCAAGAAATCCAACTCGTTTAAGCCAAAACTCGCACTTCTTGAATTTGGCATACAGCTTCTCCTTGCGTAATACCTCTAAGGCTATTCTCAAGTGCTCTTCACGTTGCTTCTTACTCTTGTAATATATCAGAATGTCATCGATGAAGACTATGACAAACTTATACAAGTATTGATGAAATACTCGATTCATCAGGTCCATGAACACTGCAGGTGCATTGTTAGCCCAAACGGCATCACTGTAAACTCGTAGTGTCCATATCGAGTTCTAAAAGCTGTCTTAGGTATATCCTTTGTCTCTACTTTCAGTTGATGGTATCACGATCGTAAGTCGATCTTGGAAAATAGCTTAGCTCATTTCAGTTGATCTAACAGATCCTCGATCCTCAAGCGTGGATACTTATTCTTGATGGTTAATCGATTTATCTCCCTATAATCGATGTACATCCTCATGCTTCCATCTTTCTTCTTTACAAACAACACCGGCGCACCCCATGGAGATACGCTTGGTCGTATGAAGCCCATATCTAGGAGTTCTTGCAACTGTTTCTTTAATTCTTGTAGTTCCTTTGGGGTCATTCAGTATGGGGCCTTAGATACTGGTGCCGCCCTGGGAATTAGGTCTATGGTAAATTCCACTTATCTATCGAGTGGAATACCAGATAGATCTTCTGGAAACACATCTACGAATTCCCGTACTACTGGTACATCTTCAACCCTTATCGTCTCTTGTTTCCCTCCTGAGATACTTACTAGATATCCTTGACATGTTTCTTTTCTCAACATCTTCTCAGCTTGTAAAGCCGATACTAGTTGAATAAGGGGTTTTGTCTTCATTCCAAAGAACGAAAATGGTTCCTTTCCTAGTTTCTGAAATGATACTTCCATTTCCTTACATCGGATGGTGGTGTAATTACAACCTAACCAATCCATGCCTAGTATTACATCAAAATCCTTCATTTCTATCAGTATAGGTTCGCTTCAATTGCTTTTCCCTCAACTTCGATACTTACTGACTTGGCTATTCTATCAGTATTCAAAGGGTTGCCCGAAGGAATAGTAACTTCTAATGTAAATTCCGACTTATCACAGGTAATGCTAGATTTAGCCATAAAAGCTGTTGAAGCAAAGGAGTGTATAGCTTCTAAATCAAACAATACATAAGCAGGTGTATTGGCTATCAGTAGAGTACCTGCTATGACATTAGAGTTTTCCTCTGCATCCTGTTGAGTCAATACAAAAACTCATGCTTTCCCTTTCTGGCTCTGGTCGCTGTTATCATCCTTCTTCTAGGTATGTGTGGGACAATCCCTAATGATATGTCCTGGCTTACCACATCAGAAATAGACATTTTTCCCTTATAAGAACTCGTCACGATGTGTCCTTCCACACTTAGAACAGGGCACAATAACCAGCACAATGCTTTTGCTGGCATTGGCTCCACCATTAGCTTTCTTATTCTACCACTTGCCTTTTCCCTTGTCCTGGCCATTCCATTTTCGTTTTCCTATGTTACCATTGTCCGATTGATTGAACAGTTGACCATGTTGTTCGGTGCTAGTCTTCCGGTACCAAATAGCATGAGCTCTTTCCAGCATTTCACGGTATGTGGTGAAGCGATGGGACATAAGTATCATGCTTATATTCGAGTTCAGCCCTTGTTCAAACCTTCATACTTTCTTATCCTCCGTATCCAACAGATGTGGACCATACCTTGAAAGTTGATCAAATTTCCTCTCATACTCAGTCAGGGACATAGTCTTTTGCTTGAGTTGGAGGAATTCACTTTCTTTATGATCCCTCAAGGACTGGGGAAGTACTTGTCCATTACTTCCCCTTTGAACTGCTCCCAAGTCAATTTTGCTTGTTGCTCAGGGGTCCTTGTCCTTGACATTGAGTCCCACCAGTGACTTGCATCACCAGAGACATGAACTCAGCACACTGGACTTTTTGAGCATCCGTGCACCCTATCAATTGGAATATACGCTCCAACTCGTGAAGCTACTCCTCAACTGCAAGTGGATCAGCTGCTCCATTGAAGGTAGGGGGCTTGTGCCTTCGAAATTGTTCGACCACTGAAGCATGGTTTGGAACATTAGAAACTAGTGGTAGGGGTTGAACTTGGTTCGGGTTTTGCCTGCCTAGGTCTTGAACCGCTCGAAGGAGGTCTCTTATCAAGTTTTGGTTTGCGCGGGCCATTTCCTTTAGATAAAACATATGGTTCTTATTAGTTTCATTCTTTGAATACTAAAGCAAAGAAGATAGTATTTTATTTCTTGACATAAGGGAAGCTATTACAAGGATTTAAATCTAATCCCTATAAGTTCTACGGATCTTCTTTGGTGGAGCTTCATCTTCGGAGGAGTCTTCCCCCTCAGGTCCAGACTCTATGTCCATCTCAACCGGTGGCTCAGGCTCAGGATCATTCTCTAAATCATCCTCGGGTTCTTCTTCGGGATCTTCTTCCTCAGCTAAAGGTTCCTCCCAAGGCTCCACATGGATTACATCATCCCACAAATCAATCAGGGCATGGCAATACCTCTCAAACTCGAGCAGGTTTGGGTTGCCTTCTAACATTTCATCTCAAACTTGAACAGATATCATTTTCCAAATCAAATGTTTCCTATGTCGAAAATGGGTCTCAAATGAGACTAAAAATTTGAAGTATACTTTAGTCATCCAATATTCATGTCTTAGTGCCACTAAGGTGTCTAGAATTATTTGGGGTTCTACATGTTCATTAGTGGGTTTCCAGTCAAATTTGACTAAAATTCCGCTTAGGTGAAGTTCATTGGCTTGTTTTAAATTAAATTTGACTATAATTTGATCTATGTTTTGTTCATTGGCTGGTTTTTAATCAAATTTGACTAAAATTTCTCATGGCACTAGTTCATTGGTGCATTTCCAATCAAATTTGACTCAAATTTAAATTTAATTTTGTTCATTAGTGGGTTTCCAATTAAATTTGACCAAATTTCTGTGAACGTTTAGTTCATCGGCGGGTTTCCAATCAAATTTTACTAAAATTTGGCCAGGGTTTATCTCATTGGTGAGTTTGTAATCTAATTTGACTAAATTTTTAGTTGTGTTTTATCATTGGCGCGTTTTCAATAGAATTTTACTAAAATTTCACATGGGTTTAGTTCTTTGGCACGTTTCCAATCAAATTTGACCGAAATTTCATCTGGATTTTGTTCATTGGCGTGCTTCAAATCAAATATGACTATAATTTCATCTGAATCTTGTTAAGTGGCACATTTTCAACCAAATTTTTGAGTAAAATTTCATCTAGATTGTGTTCGTTGGTGCGCTTTCAATCAAATTTGACTAAAATTTCACATGGGTTCAGTTCATTGGCGCGTTTCTCATCAAATTTGACTAAAATTTCATCTAAGTTTTGTACATTGGTGTGTTTCTAATCAAATTTGACTAAAATTTCACATGAGTTTGGTTCACTGGCGCGTTTTCAATCAAAGTTGACAAAACTTTCATCTACGTTTTGTTTAGCGGTAGGTTTCCAATCAAATTTAACCCAAATTTCTCACGGGTTTTGGTCATTGGCGCGTTTCTAATCAAATTTGACTCAAATTTAAATTTGATTTTGTTCATAGCGGATTTCCAATCAATTTTGACTAAAATTCCCCTTAGTTCATAGCGTGTTTTGAATCAAATTTGACTAAAATTTCATCTTTGTTTTCGTTCATCGACAGGTTTCCAATAAAATTTGACTGAAATTTCCTTCGATTTTGTTCATTGGCATGTTTCAATCAAATTTTAGTAAAATTTCACCTGAGTTTGGTTCATTGGCACGTATCTAATCAAATTTGACAAAAATTTCAACTGTAATTTGTTCATCGGCGGGTCTCTAATCAAATTTGACTAAGATTTCTCATGAGTTTAGTTCATTGGCACGTTTCCAATCAAATTTGACTCAAATTTAAATTCGATTTTGTTCATTAGCGACTTTCCAGTCAAATTTGACTGAAATTTCGCTTAGTTTAGTTCATTGGGCTATGTCTAATCAAATTTGACTTAGTTTTGATTTGAGTTTTATCATCGGCGCATTTTCAATAGAATTTTACTAAAATTTCACAAGGGATTGGTACTTTGACGCGTTTCCAATCGAATTTGACTAAAATTTCGTCTAAATTTTGTTCATTAGCACACTTCAAATCAAATATGACTACAATTTCATCTGAGTTTTGTTAAATGGTGCATTTCCAATCAAATTTGAGTAAACTTTCATCTGGATTTTGTTTATCGTTGCGCTTCCAATCAAATTTGACTAAAATTTCACACAAGCTTAGTTCATTGGCGCGTTTCCAATCATATTTGACTGAAATTTTACCTAGATTTTGTTCATTGGCGTGTTTTTAATCAAATTTGACTAAAATTTCACTTGAGTTTGGTTTTTTGGTGCGTTTCTAATCAAATTTGACAAAAATTTCATCCGCGTTTTGTTCATCGATGGGTTTCCAATCAAATTTCACTAAAATTTCTAATGGGTTTAGTTAATTGGCACGTTTCCAATCAAATTTAGCTCAAATTTAAATTTGATTTCGTTCATTAGCGGGTTTCTAGCCAAATTAGACTAAAATTCCACTTAAGTTTACTTCATTGTCGCGTTTTAAATCAAATTTGATTAAAATTTCATTTGTGTTTCATTCATCAACGGGTTTCCAATCAAATTTGACTAAAATTTCACCTGGTTTTTGTTCATTGGCATGTTTCTAATCAAATTTGATTAAAATTTCACCTGAGTTTGGTTCATTGGCACGTTTCCAATCAAGTTTGACAAAAATTTCATCTAAGTTTCATTCGTCGACAAATTTCCAATCAAATTCGACTAAAATTTCCCATGGGTTTAGTTCATTGGTGCGTTTCTAATCAAATTTGACTAAAATTTCACTCGGGTTTTGTTTACTGGCGTGTTTGTAATCAAATTTGACTAAAATTTCGCCTGAGTTTGGTTAATTCGTGTATTTTCATTCAAATTTGACAAGAATTTCATCTGCGTTTTGTTCATCGGCAAGTTTGCAATCAAATTTCACTAAAATTTCTAATGGGTTTAGCTCATTAGCATGTCTTCAATCAAATTTGACTCAAAGTTAAATTTGATTTTGTTCATTAACGGGTTTCCAGTCAAATTTGACTAAAACTTCACTTACGTTTAGTTCATTAGCGCGTTTTCAATCAAATTTGACTAAAATTTGATCTATGTTTTGTTCATCGGTGGGTTTCCAATCAAATTTGACTAAAATTTCCATGGCTTTAGTTCATTGGTACGTTTATAATCAAATTTGACTCAAATTTAAATTTGATTTTGTTTATTAGTGGGTTTCCAGTTAAATTTGACCAAAATTCCGCTTGGGTTTAGTTCATCGGTGGGTTTCCAATCAAATTTGACTAAAATTTGACTAGGGTTTAATTCATTGGCATGTTTGTAATCTACTTTGACTAAATTTTCAGTCGAGTTTTATCATTGGCGCGTTTTCAATAGAATTTTATTAAAATTTCATATAGGTTTAGATCTTTAGGGCATTTCTAATCAAATTTGATCAAAATTTTATCTGAATTTTGTTCATTGGTACACTTCAATTCGACTATGACTACAATTTCATCTGAATTATGTTAAGTGGCACATTCTCAATCAAAATTTTGAGTAAAATATCATCTGGATTGTGCTCGTTGGTGTGCTTCCAATCAAATTTGACTAAAGTTTCACATGCGTTTAGTTTATTGGTGCGTTTCCCATCAAATTTGACTAAAATTTCACCTAGATTTTTTCATAGGCATGTTTCTAATCAAATTTGACTAAAATTTCACCTGAATTTGGTTCACTGGCGCGTTTTCAATCAAATTTGATAAAAGTTTCATCTACGTTTTGTTCAGCGGTGGGTTTCCAATCAAATTTAACTAAAATTTCTAACGGGTTTTGGCAATTGGCGCGTTTCCAATCAAATTTGACTCAAATTTAAATTTGATTTTGTTCATTAGTGGGTTTCCAGTCAAATTTGACTAAAATTTCGCTTAGGTTTAGTTCATTTGAGCATTTTGAATCAAATTTGACTAAAATTTCATCTACGTTTTCGTTCATTGGTGTGTTTCAATCAAATTTCAATAAAATTTCACCTGAGTTTGGTTCATTGGCGCGTATCCAATCAAATTTGACAAAAATTTCAACTGTGATTTGTTCATCGGCGGGTTTCTAATCAAATTTGACTTAGATTTCTCATGGGTTTAGTTCATTGGCACGTTTTCAATCTAATTTGACTCAAATTTAAATTTGATTTTGTTCATTAGCGGGTTTCCGATCAAGTTTGAATAAAATTCCGCTTAGTTTAGTTCATTGGGGGTGTGTCTAATCAAATTTACTTAATTTTGAATTGAGTTTTATCATTGGCGCCTTTCCAATAGAATTTTACTAAAATTTCATAAGGGTTTGGCTCTTCGGTGCGTTTCCAATCGAATTTGATTAAAATTTCATCTGAATTTTGTTCATTAGCGCACTTCAAATTAAATATGACTACAATTTCATCTGAGTTTTGTTAAATGACACGTTTTCAATCAAATTTGAGTAAACTTTCATCAGGATTTTGTTCATCGGTACGCTTCCAATCAAATTTGACTAAAATTTCACACAAGCTTAGTTCATTGGCGCATTTCCAATCATATTTGACTAAAATTTTACATGAATTTTGTTCATTGGCATGTTTCTAATCAAATTTGACTAAAATTTCACCTGAATTTTAGTTCTTTGGCACGTTTCCAATCAAATTTGACAAAAATTTGGCTTTTTTTTATCGATGGGTTTCCAATCAAATTTAACTAAAATTTCTAATGGGTTTAGTTAATTGGCACGTTTTGAATCAAATTTGGCTCAAATTTAAATTTGATTTTGCTCTTTAGCGGGTTTCCAGCCAAATTCAACAAAAATTCCGCTTAGGTTTACTTCATTAGCGCGTTTTCAATCAAATTTGCCTAAAATTTCATCTGTATTTCGTTCATCGACAGGTTTCCAATCAAATTTGACTAAAATTTCTAATAGGTTTAGTTCATTGGCATGTTTCCAATCAAATTTGACTCAAATTTAAATTTGATTTTGTTCATTAGCGAGTTTTCAGTCAAATTTGACTAAAATACTGTTTAGGTTTAGTTCATTGGCATGTTTTCAATCAAATTTAACTACAATTTGATCTATTTTTTGTTCATGGGTGGGTTTCCAATCAAATTTGACTAAAATTTATCATGGCCTTAGTTTGCTTGTGCGTTTCCAATCAAATTTGACTCAAATTTAAATTTGATTTTGTTCATTAGTGGGTTTCGAGTTAAATTTGACCAAAATTTCGCTTAGGTTTAGTTCATCAACAGGTTTCCAATCAAATTTGACTAAAATTTAACCAGGATTTAATTCATTGGCGGGTTTGTAATCCAATTTGACTAAATTTTTAGTAGAGTTTTATCATTGGCGCGTTTCCAATAGAATTTTATTAAAATTTCACATGGGTTTAGTTCTTTAGCACGTTTTCAATCAAATTTGACCGAAATTTCATCTGGATTTTGTTCGTTGCCATGCTTCAAATCAAATATGACTACAATTTCATCTGAGTTTTGTTAAGTGTCGCGTTTTCAATCAAATGTTTTAGTAAATTTCATCTGGATTGTGTTAATTGGTGCACCTCCAATCAAATTTGACGAAAATTTCACATGAGTTTAGTTTATTGGCGCATTTCAAATCAAATTTTACAAAAATTTCACATGAGTTTTGTTCATTAGCGTGTTTCTAATCAAATTTGACTAAAATTTCACCTGAGTTTGGTTCGCTGGCATGTTTCCAATCAAATTTGACAAAAATGCCATCTCCGTTTAGTTCAGCAGTGGGTTTCCAACCAAATTTATCTAAAATTTCTCATAGGTTTTGGTCATTGGCGCGTTTTCAATCAAATTTGACCAAAATTCCACTTAGGTTTTGTTCATTGGCGCATTTTCAATTAAATTTGACTAAAATTTCATCTGTTTTTTGTTCATCTGCGGATTTCTAATCAAATTTGACTTAATCTTGAGTTGAGTTTTATCATTGGTTCATTTCAAATAGAATTTTACTAAAATTTCACATGGGTTTAGTTCTTTGGCGTGTTTCCTATCAAATTTGACTAAAATTTCATCTAAATTTTGTTCATTGTCATGCTTCAAATCTAATATGACTACAATTTCATCTGAGTTTTGTTAAATGGCGCATTTTCAATCAACTTTGAGTAAAATTTCATCTGAATTTTGTTCATTGGTGCGCTTCCAATCAAATTTGACTAAAATTTCACATGGGCCTAGTTCATTGGTGCGTTTCCAATCAAATTTGAGTAAAATTTCACCTAGGTTTGGTTCATTGGTGCGTTTCCAATCAAATTTGTCAAAAATTTCATCTGGGCTTTGTTCTTCGACAGGTTTCCAATCAAATTTCACTAAAATTTCTAATGGGTTTAGTTCTTTGGCGCGTTTTAAATCAAATTTGACTCAAATTTAAATTTGATTTTGTTCATTAGCGGGTTCCCTGTCAACTTTGACTAAAATTCTGCTTAGGTTTAGATCATTGGCACATTCTCAATCAAACTTGACTAAAATTTCATCTGCATTTCGTTCATCGACATGTTTCCAACCAAATTTAACTAAAATTTCACCTGGGTTTTGTTTATTGGCGTGTTTCTTATCAAATTTGATTAAAATTTCACTTGAATTTGGTTCACTGGCGCGTTTCCAATCAAATTTTACAAAAATTTAATTTTACATGAGTTTGGTTCGTTGGTGCATTTCCAATCAAACATGACTGAAATTTTATCGGGATTTAGTTCATTGGCATGTTTCTATTCAAATTTGACAGAAATTTCACCAGAATTTTGTTCGTTAGTGCATTTTCAATCAAATTTAACTAGAATTTCATCTGGATTTTATTCATTGGCATGTTTACAATAGAAATGGACTAAAATCTCACCTGGGTTTTGTTCGTTGGTACGTTTCCAATCAAATTTGACAAAAATTTCAACTCAGTTTGGTTCATTAGCGTGTTTTCAATCAAATTTAACTAGAATTTCTCATGAGTTTTGTTCATTGGCACGTATCCAATCAAATTTCTAAAATTTCACCTGGGCTTGGTTCATTGGCACATTTCAAATCAAATTTGACTAAAATTTAAAGTAGGTTTTTTCATTGGCGCGTTTCCAATCAAATTTGACAAAAATTTCGCATTTTTTTTTATCATTGGCGCGATTCCAATCGAATTGGACTAAAAGTTCACTAGGGTTTTGTTCATTGGCGGGTATCAAATCAAATTTGGCTAAAATTTCGTCAGCATTTTGTTCGTTAGTGCATTTTCAATCAAATTTGGCTAAAATTTCACATGGAATTGGTTCATTGGCGTGTTTCCATCCTAATTTGGCTAAAATTTCACCAGGATTTAGTTTATTAGCATGTTTCTAATTAAATTTGACTAAAATTTTGTTCGTTAGTCCATTTCCAATCAAATTTGACTAAAATTTCATTGGATTTTTGTTCGTTGGTGCGTTTTCAATCAAATTGGAATAAAATTTAACCCACGTTTTGTTCATTAGCTCGTTTCCAACCAAATTTGACTAAAATTTTATAATTCTTTTATTCATTAGCGAGTTTTCGATCAAATTTGACTAAAATTTCAACTAGGTTTCGTTCATTGGAGTGTTTCAAATCAAATTTGACTAAATTTTTATCTAAATTTTGTTCGTTGTCGCATTTCAATCAAATTTGATGAAAATTTCACATGAGTTTGGTTAATTAGCACAGTTCGAATCAAATTTGACTAAAATTTCACAAGAGATTTGTTCGTTGGCGCCTTTCCAATCAAATTTGACTAAAATTTTACCTTGTTTCATTCATTGGCGTGTATCAAATTAAATTTGACTAAAATTTCACACGAGTTTTGTTCATTGGCGCGTTTCCAATCAAATTTGAGTAAAATTCACCCTGTTTCGTCCATTGGCATGTGCTAAATAAAATTTGACTAAAATTTCATATGAAATTTGTTCATTAGCGCGTTTCCAATCAAATTTGACAAAAATTTTACCAGGATTTAGTTCATTCACATTTTTCTAATCAAATTTGTCTAAAATTTCACTAGGATTTTTTTCGTTAGTACGTTTCAAATCAAATTTGACTAAAATTTCATCTTGATTTTGTTCATTGGAGCGTTTTCAATCAAATTTGACTAAGAATTTACTCGAGTTTGGTTCATTGGCACGTTTCTAGTCAAATTGGACTAGATTTCACCTGGGATTTGTTC
Source organism: Olea europaea var. sylvestris (assembly GCF_002742605.1). Lineage (NCBI taxonomy): Eukaryota > Viridiplantae > Streptophyta > Magnoliopsida > Lamiales > Oleaceae > Olea > Olea europaea. Next base: position 768,646 of record NW_019264660.1, read on the forward strand.
GTTGGCGCGTTTTCAATCAAATTTGATTTATTTGTTAGTGCATTTCAAATAAAATTCGACTAAAATTTCATCTGAATTTTGTTCTTTGGCGCATTTCTAATTAAATTTTGACAAAAAATTTACATGAGTTTGGTTCATTGGTGCATTTCCAATCAAATTTGACAGAAATTTTATCGCTATTTAGTTCATTGGCATGTTTCTAATCAAATTTGACAGAAATTTCACCAGAATTTTGTTCATTAGTGCATTTTCAATCAAATTTGACTAGAATTTCATCTGGATTTTATTCATTGGCGCGTTTGCAATAAAATTGGACTAAAATTTCGTCTAGGTTTTGTTCGTTGGCATGTTTCCAATCAAATTTGACAAAAATTTCACCTCAGTTTGGTTCATTAGCACATTTCCAATCAAATTTGACTAAAAATTCACCGAGATTTAGTTCATTGGCATGTTTCCAATCAAATTTGACAAAAATTTCACCAAGATTTTATTCGTTAGTGCATTTCCAATATAAATTTGACTAGAATTTCATCTAAATTTTTTTCCCTTGGAGTGTTTTCAATCAAATTTGACTAAAATTTCTCCTGAACTTGGTTCTTTGGCGCGTTTCCGGTCAAATCTGACTAAAATTTCATATGAGTTTGGCTCATTGGTACATTTTGAATCAAATTTGACAAAAAATTCAAGCGGGTTTTTTCGTTGGCACATTTCCAATCAAATTTGACTAAAATTTCACACGTATTTTGTTCGTTGGCGCAATTCCAATCAAATTTGACTATAATTTCACTAGGGTGTCATTCATTGGCTTGTATCAAATCAAATTTGACTAATTTTTCATCTGAATTTTGTTCGTTGGCGTTTTCCCACTCAAATTTGATCAAAATTTTACATGAGTTTCGTTCATTAGCGTGTGTCTAATCAAATTTGGCTAAAATCTCACATGAGTTTTGTTCATTGGTGTGATTTCAATGAAATTTGACTATAATTTCACCAGGGTTTCGTTCATTGGCGTGTATCAAATCAAATTTGACTAATACTTCATCTAAATTTGGTTCATTGGCACGTTTCCACTCAAATTTAACTAAAATTTTGCATGGGTTTGTTTTATTGGCGCGTTTCAAATAATATTTGACTAAAATTTCATCGGGATTAAGTTCATTGGCATGTTTCTAATCAAATTAGACTTGAATTTCATCTGATTTTGTTGATTGGCGTGTTTTCACTAGAGTTTGGTTCATTGGCACGTGTCCAATCAAATTTGACAAAAATTTCACATGACTCTGGTTCATTGGCACATTTCGAATCAAATTTGACTAAAATTTCTGGTGACTTTTTTCGTTGGCTTGTTTCCAACCAAATTTGACTAAAATTTTCCAAGACTTTTATTCATTGGCGAGTTTTCGATCAAATTTGGCTAAAATTTCAACTGGATTTCGTTCATTAGCGTGTATCAAATCAAATTTGACTAAAATTTGGTCTGAATTTTGTTTGTTGCTGTGATTCAATCAAATTTGACTAAAAATTTCATATGAGTTTGGTTCAATGGCAAATTTCGAATCAAATTTGACTAAAATTTCATATAAATTTTGTTTATTGGTGCGATTCCATTCAAATTTGACTATAATTCCACCAGGGTTTCGTTCATTGGCATGTATCAAACCAAATTTGACTAAAATTTCATCTCAATTTTGTTCGTTGGCGTATTTCCACTGAAATTTGCCTAAAATTTCACACGGATTTGGTTCATTTGCGCGTTTCAAATCAAATTTGAGTAAAATTTCATCGACATTTTGTTCATTGGCATATTTCTAATCAAATTTGTCTAAAATTTCATCCCGATTTTGTTCATTGGTACATTTTCAATCAAATTTGACTAAAAGTTTACCTGAGTTTGGTTTCATTGGCGCGTGTCCAATCAAATTTGACTAAAATTTCACATTACTTTGGGTCATCGGCACATTTTGAGTCAAATTTGACTGACATTTCAAGCGACTTTTTTCATTGGCGTGTTTCCAATCAAATTTGACTAAAATTTCCCACGAGTTTTGTTCAATGGTTCGTTTCCAATGAAATTTGACTAAAATTTAACCTGGGTTTCATTCATTGGCGTGTATCAAATATAATTAGACTAAAATTTCGTCTGAATTTTTTTTTTTTGGCTCATTTGCAATCAAATTTGACGAAAATTTCACATGAGTTCGGCTCATTAGCGCGTTTCCAATCAAATTTAGCTAAAATTTCACCGAGATTTAGTTTATTGGCGTGTTTCTAATCAAATTTTACAAAAATTTCACCAGGTTTTTGTTCATTTGTGCGTTTTCAATCAAATTTGGCTAAATTTTCACTTGATTTTTGTTCATTGGCACGTTTCCAATCAAATTCAACTATAATTTCACTAGTGTTACATTCAATGGCGTGTATCAAATCAAATTTGACTTAAATTCCATCTGAATTTTTTTCGTTGGCACGTTTCCACTCAAATTTGGCTAAAAATTTACATGAATTCAGTTCATTGGCGCATTTCAAATCAAATTTGACTAAAATTTCACTGGGATTTATTTCATTGGAGTGTTTCTAATCAAAGTTGACTAAAATTTCATCTGAATTTTGTTCACTGGCACGTTTTCAATCAAATTTCACTAAAATTTCACCTTAGTTCATTGGCGCGTTTCCAATCAAATTTGATGAAAATTTCACATGAGCTTGGTTCATTGGCACGTTTCGAATCAAATTTGACTAAAATTTCAAACGAGTTTTTTCCATTGGCCTATTTCCACTCAAATTTGACTATAATTTCACCAGGGTTTTGTTCATTGTCGTGTATCAAATAAAATTCGACTAAAATTTCATCTGAATTTGGTTCATTGGCGCGTATCCACTCAAATTTAACTAAAATTTTGCATGGGTTTGTTTTATTGGTGCGTTTCAAATAATACTTGACTAAAATTTCATTGGGATTAAGTTCATTGGTGTGTTTCTAATCAAATTCGACTAGAGTTTCATCTGAATTTTGTTTATTGGCGTGTTTTCAATCAAATTTGAATAAAATTTCACCAGAGTTTGGTTCATTGGCACGTGTCCAATCAAATTTAACTAAAATTTCACATGACTCTGGTTCATTGGCACATTTCGAATCAAATTTGACTAAAACTTCTAGTGACTTTTTTCGTTGGCTTGTTTCCAACCAAATTTGACTAAAATTTCCCAAGACTTTTAATCATTGGCGAGTTTTCGATCAAGTTTGACTAAAATTTCAACTGGATTTCGTTCATTGGTGTGTATCAAATCAAATTTGGCTAAAATTTCATCTGAATTTTGTTCGTTGTTGCGTTTCAATCAAATTTGACTAAAATTTCACATGAGTTAGGTTCGTTGGCAAATTTCGAATCAAATTTGATTAAAATTTCACATAAGTTTTGTTTATTGGTGCGATTCCAATCAAATTTGACTATAATTTAACCAGAGTTTCATTCATTGGCACGTATCAAACCAAATTTGACTAAAATTTCATCTGAATTTTGTTCGTTGGCGCATTTCCACTCAAATTTGCCTAAAATTCCATATGGGTTTGGTTCATTGGCGCGTTTCAAATCAAATTTGACTAAAATTTCATCGGTATTTAGTTCACTGGCATGTATCAAATCAAATTTGACTAAAATTTCATCTGAATTTTGTTCGTTGCCGCGTTTCAATCAAATTTGACTAAAATTTCACATGACATGAGTTTGGTTCATTGGCAAATTTCAAATCAAATTTGACTAAAATTTCACATAAGCTTTGTTTATTACTGCGATTCCAATCAAATTTGACTATAATTTCACCAGGGTTTCGTTCATTGGCATGTATCAAACCAAATTTGACTAAAATTTCATCTAAATTTTGTTCGTTAGCGCATTTCCACTCAAATTTCCTAAAATTTCACACGGGTTTGTTTTATTGGCATGCTTTGAATAATATTTGACTAAAATTTCATTGGGATTTAGTTCATTGGAGTGTTTCAAATCAAATTTGACTAAAATTTCATCTGAATTTTGTTCACTGGCACGTTTTCAATCAAACTAATATTTCACCTGAGTTTGGTTCATTTGCGCATTTCCAATCTAATTTGATTAGAGTTTCACATGAGTTCGGTTTATTGGTACATTTCAAATCAAATTTCACTAATATTTAAAGCGGGTTTTTCTTTGACGCATTTCCAATCAAATTTGACTAAAATTTTATCCGATTTGGTTCATTGGAGCGTTTTAAATCAAATTGGACTAAAATTTCACATGGGATTTGTTCATTGGCGCTTTTTCAATAAAATTGGACAAAAAAATTTACCTGGGTTTTGTTCGTTCGCCCGTTTCCATTCAAATTTGACAAAAATTTCATATTAGTTTGGTTTACTAGCGCATTTCCAATCAAATTTGACTAAAAGTTATCTGGGACTTAGTTTATTGGCGCGTATCCAAGCAAATTTGACTAAAATTTCATCAAGATTTAGTTCATTGGCGTGTTTCTAATTAATTTCACAAAAATTCCACTCGGCTTTTGTTCATTAGTGCGTTTCTAATCAAATTTGACTATAATTTCATATGGATTTTGTTCGTTGGAGCGTTTTCAATCAAATTCGACTAAAATTTCACTTGAGCTTGGTTCATTGGTGCATTTCCAATCAAATTTAACTAGAATTTCAAGCGGGTTTTTTAGTTGGCGCGTTTCCAATTAAATTTGACCAAAATTTCACATGAGTTTTGTTCATTAGCGCGATTCCAATCAAATTTGACTATAATTTCAACAGGGTTTTGTTCATTAGCGTGTATCAAATCAAATTTTATCAAATCAAATTTGACTAATATTTTATCTGAATTTTGTTCGTTGGCGCATTCTCACTCAAATTTTACCAAAATTTTACATGGGTTTCATTTATTGGCACGTTTCAAATCAAATTTAACTAAAATTTCACATTAACTTTGGTCATTGGAGCGATTCCAACCAAATTTGGCTATAATTTCACCATGTTTCATTCATTGGTGTGTATCAAATCAAATTTGACTAAAATTTCATCTGAACTTAGTTCGTTGGCATGTTTTCGCTCAAATTTGACTAAAATTTTACTTGGGTTCGGTTCATTGGCACGTTTCCCATCATATTTGACTAAGATTTTCCATGACTTTTGTTCATTGGTGTGTTTCCAATCAAATTTGACTAAAATTTCACCTGGATTTTGTTCATTGACGTGTATCAAATCAAATTTGACTAAAATTTTATCTGAATTTTGTACGTTGGGGCTTTTTCAATCAAATTTGATGAAAATTTCACATGAGTTTGGTTCATTGGCGCGTTTCCAATCAAATTTGACAAAAATTTCCCCAAACTTTTGTTCATTGGTGGGTGTCCATTCAAATTTGATTAAAATTTCACCAAGATTTCGTTCTTTGGCATGTATCAAATCAATTTTGACTAAAATTTCATCTGAATTTTGTTCATTGTCTCATTTTCTATCAAATTTGACGAAAATTTCACATGAGTTTGGTTCATTGGCACGTTTCAAATCAAATTTAACTAAAATTTCACTGAAATTTAGTTAATTGGCGTGTTTCTAAGCAAATTTGACAACAATTTCACCAGGATTTTGTTTGCCCGTGTGTTTCCGGTAAAATCTGACTAGAATTTCGTCTGAATTTTGTTCATTAGAGTGTTTTCAATCAAATTTAACTAAAGTTTCACCTGAGTTTGGTTCATTAGTGCGTTTCAAATCAGATTTTACTAAAATTTCTCAAGACCTTTGTTCATTGGCTAGTTTTCAATCAAATTTGATTAAAATTTCACCTGAGTGTCATTCATTGGCGTGTATCAAATCAAATTTAACTAAAATCTCACCTGAATCTTGTTCGTTGTCGCGTTTTCAATCAAATTTGACGAAAATTTCACACGAGTTTGGTTCATTGGCGCGTTTCCAATCAAAATTTGACTAAAATTTCACCGAAATTTAGTTCATTGGCATGTTTCTAATCAAATTTGACAAAAAATTCACCAGAATTTAGTTCGTTAGTGCATTTTCAATCAAATTTGACTAGAATTTCATCTGAATTTTTTTCATTGGCGCATCTTCAATCAAATTTGACTAAAATTTCATATAAGTTTGGTTCATTGGCACATTTCGAATCAAGTTTGACTAAAATCTGAAGCGGGTTTTATTTGTTGGCGCGATTCCAATCAAAATTGACTATAATTTCCCCAGAGTTTCGTTCATTGGCATGTATCAAGTCAAATTTGACTAAAATTTCACCTAATTTTTTTTTTGTTGATGCGTTTCCAATGAAATTTGACTAAAATTTCACATGACTTTGGTTCAATGGCACATTTCGAATCAAATTTGGCTAAAATTTCAAGCGGCTTTTTTCGTTAGCACATTTCCAATCAAATTTGACTAAAATTTCCCATGACTTTTGTTCATTGGCACGTTTCCAATCAAATTTGATTAAAATTTCGTCTTGGTTTGGTTCATTGGCGTGCTTCAATTCAAATTTGACAACAATTTCATCTGAATTTTGTTCGTTATCGCGTTTTCAAACAAATTTGACGAAAATTTCACATGAGTTTGGTTCATTGGCGTGTTTCCAATCAAATTTGACTAAAATTTCACCGAGATTTATTTCGTTGGCATGTTTCTGATCAAATTTGACAAAAATATCATCAGGATTTTGTTCGTTAGTGCGTTTCTTATCGAATTTGACTAGAATTTCATCTGAATTTTGTTCATTGGTGCATTTTCAATCATATTTGAATAAAATTTCAGCTATGTTTGCTTCATTGGGACGTTTCCTATCAAATTTGACTAAAATTTCACATGACTTTTGTTCATTGGCACATTTCGAATCAAAATTGACTAAAATTTCAAGCGGGTTTTTTCGTTGGTGCATTACCAATCACATTTGACTAAAATTTCACATGAGTTTGTGTCATTGGAATGATTCCGATCAAATTTTACTATAATTTCACCCGGGTTTCGTTCATTGGTTTGTATCAAATCAAATTTGACTAAAATTTCATCTGAACTTTGTTCGTTGGCACGTTTCCACTCAAAATCCAACTAAAATCTACATGGGTTTGGTTCATTGGCATGTTTCAAATTAAATTTGACTAAAATTTCATCGGGATTTAGTTTATTAGCATGTTTCTAATCAAATTTGACTAAAATTTTGTCTAAATTCTGTTCATTAGCGCGTTTTCATTCAAATTTAACTAAGATTTCACAAGAGTTTGGTTCATTGGCACATGTCCAATCAAATATGAACAAAATTTCACAAGACTTTGGGTCATTGGCACATTTCGAATCGAAATTGATGAAAATTTCAAGTCGCTTTTTTCGTTGCGCGTTTCCCAACATATTTGACTAAAATTTCCCATGACTTTTGTTCATTGGCATGTTTCCAACCAAATTTTATTAAAATTTCACATGGATTTCATTCATTGGCGTGGATCAAATCAAATTTGACTAAAATTTCATCTGAATTTTGATCGTTGGTGTGTTTTCAATCAAGTTTAATGAAAATTTCACATGAGTTTGGTCCATGGGCGCGTTTCTGATCAAATTTGACTAAAATTTCATCGAGATTTAGTTCATTGGCGTGTTTCTAATCAAATTTGACTAAAATTTCATCTATATTTTGTTCATTGGCATGTTTTTCATCAAATTTGATTAAAATTTCACCCGAGTAAGGTTCATTGGTGTGTTTCCAATCAAATTTGACTAAAATTTCAAATGAGTTTGGTTTAATGGCACATTTCGAATCAAATTCAACTAAAATTTTAATCGAGTTTTTTCATTGGCACATTTACAATCAAATTTGACTAAAATTTCACATGAGTTTTGTTCATTTGCGCGATTCCAATCACATTTAACTATAATTTCACCAAGGTTTCATTCATTGGCGTGTATCAAATAATATTTGACTAAAATTTCATCCGAGTTTTGATCATTGGCGTGTTTCCAATCTAATGTGACTAAAGTTCCACATGAGTTTTATTCATTTGCGCGATTCCAATTAAATTTGACTATAATTTCACTAAGATTTCGTTCATTAGCATGTGTAAAATCAAATTTGACTAAATTTTTGTCTGAATTTTGTTCCTTGCAGCGTTTCCACTCAAATTTGACTAAAATTTTACACGAGTTTGGTTCATTGGCGTGTTTCTAATCAAATTTGACAAAAATTTCACCATAATTTTGTTTGTTAGGGCGTTCCCAATCAAATTTGACTTAAATTTCTTCAAGATTTTGTTCTTTAGCGCGTTTTCAATCAAATTTGACTAAAATTTCACCTGAGTTTGATTCATTGGTGCATTTCGAATCAAATTTGACTAAAATTTTAGATGAGTGGTTCATTGGCACATTTCAAATCAAATTTGACTAAAATTTCAAGCGGGTTTTTTCGTTGGTGCGTTCCCAATCAAATTTGACAAAAATTTCACATGAGTTTGTTTCATTGGTTCGATTATTATAAAATTTGAATATAATTTCACCTGGGTATCGTTCGTTGGCTTGTATCAAATCAAATCTGACTAAAATTTCATCTGAACTTTGTTCATTGGCACATTTCCACTCAAAATTCAACTAAAATTTTGCATAGATTTGGTTCATTAGCACGTTTCAAATCAAATTTGACTAAAATTTCATCAGGATTTAGTTTATTGGTGTGCTTCTAATCAAATTTGACTAAAATTTCATCTGCATTTTGTTCATTGGCCCGTTTACAATCAAATTTGACTAAGATTTCACATGAATTTGATTCATTGGCGCATGTACAATCAAATTTGACCAAAATTTCACATAAAATTGGGTCATTGGCACATTTCGAATCAAAATTGATGAAAATTTCAAGCGGCTTTTTTAATTAGCGCATTTCCCATCTTATTTGACTAAAATTTTCCATGAGTTTTGTTCGTTGGCACGTTTTCAATCAAATTTGACTAAAATTTTTACATTAGTTTGGTTCATGGCATATGTCCATTCAAATTTGACCAAAATCTCACATGACTTTAGGTCATTAGCACATTTCGAATAAAAATTGACGAAAATTTCAAGCGGCTTTTTTCGTTGGCACATTTCCCATCATATTTGACTAAAATTTCCCATGAATTTTGTTCATTGGCATGTATCAAATCAAATTTGACTAAAATTTCATTTGAATTCTATTCGTTGGCACATTTTCAACCAAATTTCATGAAAATTTCACATGAGTTTAGTTAATTGGCGTGTTTCCAATTAAATTTGACTAAAATTTCATTGAAATTTAGTTCATTGGCATGTTTCTAATCAAATTTGACTAAAATTTCATCTGAATTCTGTTCATTGGTGTGTTTTCTATCAAATTTGACTAAACATTCACCTGAGTTTGGTTCATTGGTGCGTTTGCAATCAAATTTGACAAAAATTTTGCATGAGTTTGGTTTATTGGCACATTTCGAATCAAATTCGACTAAAATTTTAGGCGTGTTCTTTCATTGGGGCATATCCAATCAAATTTGACTAAAAATTCACAAGAGTTTTATTCATTGGCGTGTATCAAATAATATTTAACTAAAATTTCACCTGAGTTTTGATCATTGGCGCATTTTCAATCTAATTTGACTAAAATTTCACATGAGTTTTGTTCATTGGCGCGATTCCAATCAAATTTGACTATAATTTCATTAGAATTTTGTTCATTGGCGTGTGTCAAATCAAATTTGACTAAAATTTCATCGAATTTTGTTTTTTGATGTGTTTCCACTCAAATTTGGCCAAAATTTTACATAGGTTTGGTTCATTGGCGTGTTTCTAATTAAATTTGACAAAAATTTCACCAAAATTTTGTTCGTTAGTGCGTTTCCAATAAAATTTGACTAGAATTTCTTTTGGATCTTGTTCATTGGCACGTTTTTAATCAAGTTTGACTAAAATTTCACTTGAGTTTGGTTCATTGGAGCGTTTCCAATTAAATTTGACTAAAATTTAGCACGAGTTTAGTTCTTGGCACATTTCGAACAAAATTTTACTAAAATTTCAAGCGGTTTTTACGTTGGCGCGTTTCCAATCAAATTTGATTAAAATTTCACATGAGTTTCATTAATTGGCGCAATTCTAATCAAATTTGACTATAATTTCATTAGGGTTCCGTTCATTGACGTGTATCAAATCAAATTTAACTAAAATTTTACATTGGTTTGGTTAATTGGCTTGTTTCAAATCAAATTTGAATAAAATTTCACCGGAATTTAGTTCATTGGCGTGTTTCTAATCAAATTTGATTAAAATTTTATCTGAATTTTGTTCATTGTCGTGTTTTCAATAAAATTTGGCTAAAATTTCACCTGAGCTTTGTTTCCTGGCGCGTGTCCTATCAAATTTGACTAAAATTTCACATGACTTTAGTTCATTAGCACATTTCGAATCAAATTTTATTAAAATTTTAAACGGCTTTTTTCGTTGGCACGTTTCCACTCAAATTTGACTAAAATTTCACTAGGGTTTGGTTCGTTGGCATGATTCCAATCAAATTTGACTATAATTTCACCTGAGTTTCTTTCATTGGCTTGTATCAAATTAAATTTAATTTCATCTAAATTTTGTTCGCTGGCACGGTTCGACTCAAATTTGACAAAAATTTTACATGGGTTTGTTTAATTGGCGAATTTCAAATCAAATTTAATTGAAATTTCACCCGGATTTAGTTCGTTGGAGTGTTTCTAATGAAATTTGACTAAAATTTCATCTTGATTTTGTTCATCGGTGCGTTTTCAATCAAATGTGACTAAAATCTTACATAACTTTGGTTTATTGGCACATTTCGAATCAAATTTGACAAGATTTCAAGTAGATTTTTTTTCGTTGGCGTGTTTCCAATCAAATTTGAATAAAATTTTACATAAGCTTTGTTCGTTGGCACGATTCGAATCAAATTTGACTATAATTTCACCAGGGTTTCGTTCATTGGCTTGTATCAAATTAAATTTGATTTCATCTGAATTTTGTTCGTTGGCACGTTTCGACTCAAATTTGACTAAAGTTTTACATGGGTTTGGTTAATTGGCGCATTTCAAATCAAATTTGGCTGAAATTTCACCCAATTTTAGTTCATTGGAGTGTTTCTAATCAAATTTGAGTAAAATTTTATCTGGATTTTTTTCGTTGGCGTGTTTTCAATCAAATTTGACTAAAATTTCACGTTAGTTTGATTCATTGGCGCGCTTCCAATTAAATTTAGCTAAAATTTCACAGGATTTTGGTTTATTGGCACATTTCGAATCAAATTTGACTCAAATTTCAAGTATGTTTTTTCGTTGGCCCATTTCCAATCAAATTTGATTAAAATTTCACATGAGTTTTGTTCATTGGCGCAATTCCAATCAAATTGGACTATAATTTCACAAGGGTTTCGTTCTTTGGCTTGTATCAAATTAAATTTGATTTCATCTGAATTTCTTTCGTTGGCACGTTTCGACTCATATTTAACTAAAATTTTGTGTGGGTTTGGTTAATTAGCACATTTCAAATCAAATTTGGCAGAAATTTCACCCGGATTTAGTTCATTGGAGTGTTTCTAATCAAATTTGACTAAAATTTCATTTCGATTTTTTTCATTGGCGCATTTTCAACCAAAATTAACTAAAATTCCATGTGAGTTTGATTCATCGGCACGGTTCCAATTAAATTTGGTTAAAATTCCACATGGTTTATTGGCACATTTCGAATCAAATTTGACTAAAATTTCAAGCGGGTCTTTTCGTTGGTGCTTTTCCACTCGAATTTGACTAATATTTCCAATGATTTTTGTTCATTGGCGCGCGTTTCCTATCAAATTTGACTAAAATTTCACCCGGATTTCGTTCATTGGCGTGTATCAAATCAAATTTGACTAAAATTTCATCTAAATTTTGTTTGTTGGCGCGTTTTCAATCAAATTTGACAAAAAATTTACATGAGCTTTGTTTATTGGCGCGTTTACAATCAAATTTTACTAAAATTTCATTGAGATTTAGTTCTTAGCGTGTTTCTAATCAAATTTGACAAATTTCACCAGCATTTTGTTCGTTAGTCATTGTCCAATCAAATTTGATTAAAATTTCACCTGAGTTTGGTTCATTGGCGAGTTTCCAATCAAATTTGACTAAAATTTCACCTGAGTTTGGTTCATTGGCTCGTTTCCAATCAAATTTGACTAAAATTTAGCATGAGTTGGGTTCTTCGCACATTTCGAATCAAATTTGACTAAAATTTCAATCGGATTTTTTCGTTGTTGCGTGTCTAATCAAATTTGGCTGAAAGTTCATATGAGTTTCGTTCATTGGCCCCATTCCAATCAAATTTGACTATAATTTCACCTAGATTTCGTTCATTGTTGTGTGTCAAATCAAATTTGACAAAAATTTCGTTGAGATTTAGTTCATCGGCGTGTTTCTAACCAAATTTGACAAAAATTTCACCAGGATTTTGTTCGTTAGTCATTTTCCAATCAAATTTGACTAGAATTTCATTTGAATTTTGCTCATTGGCCCTTTTTCAATCAAATTTGATTAAATTTTCACCTGAGCTTAGTTAATTGGCGTGATTCCAATCAAATTTGACTAAAATTTAGCATGAGTTGCGTTCTTCGCACATTTCGAATCAAATTTGACTAAAATTTCAAGCGGGTTTTTTCTTTGGCACGTGTCAAATCAAATTTGACTGAAATTTCACATAAGTTTCGTTCATTGGCGTGATATCCAATCAAATTTAACTATAATATCACCAGGGTTCTATTCATTGGTGTGTATCAAAATCAAATTTGACTAAAATTTCACATGGGTTTGGTTCGTTGGCTCGTTTCAAATCAAATTTGACTAAAATTTTACCTGGATTTAGTTCATTGGCGTGTTTTTAATCAAATTTGACTAAAATTTCATCGAAATTTTGTTCATTGGCACATTTTCAATCAAATTTGACTAAAATCTCACCTGAGTTTGGTTTGTTAGCGCGTATCCAATGAAATTTTACTAAAATTTCATATGACTTTGGTTCATTAGCACATTTCGAATCAAGTTTCACTAAAATTTTAAACGGCTTTTTTCGTTGGCGCATTTCCACTCAAATTTGACTAAAATTTCATGAGCATTTAGTTCATTGGCGTGTTTCTAATTTAATTTGACTAAAATTTCATCTAAATTTTGTTAATTGGCGTGTTTTCAATCCAGTTTGACTAAAATTTCTCCTTGGTTTGGTTCATTGGCGCGTGTCCAATCAAATTCGTCTAAAATTTTACATGACTTTGGTTCATTGGCACCTTTGAATCAAAATTGACTAAAATTTTAAGTTGCTTTTTTCGTTGACGCGTTTTCAATCAAATATAACTAAAATTTCTCATGAGTTTTGTTCATTGGCGTCTTTCCTATCAAATTTGACTAAAATTTCACCTGGATTTCGTTCGTTGGCGTGTATCAAATCAAATTTGACAAAAATTTCATCTGAATTTTGTTCGTTGGTGCATTTTCAATCAAATTTGACATAAATGTTACATGAGTTTGGCTCATTGGAGCGTTTACAATCAAATTTGACTAAAATTTCACCGAGATTCAGTTCATTAGCGTGTTTCTTATCAAATTTGACTAAAATTTCATCTAAATTTTGTTCGTTGGCGCATGTCCAATCAAATTTGACTAAAATTTCACATGACTTTGGTTCATTGCACATTTCGAATCAATTTTGAATAAAATTTCGAGCGGCTTTTTTCGTTGGCACATTTCCAATCAAATTCGACTAAACTTTTCCACGACTTTTGTTCATTGGCACGTTTCCATTCAACTTTGACTAAAATTTTGCCTGGATTTTTTTCATTGGCATGTATTAATTAAATTTGGCTAAAATTTCATTTAAATTTTGTTCGTTGTCACGTTTTCAAACAAATTTGACGAAAATTTCAGATGAGCTTGGTTCATTGGCGCGTTTCCAATCAAATTTGATTAAAATTTCACTGAAATAATATTTAGTTGGCGTGTTTCTGATCAAATTTGATAAAAATATCATCAGGATTTTGTTCGTTAGTGCGTTTCTTAACGAATTTGACTAGAATTTCATCCGAATTTTATTCATTGGCTCATTTTCAATCATATTTGACTAAAATTTAACCAGAGTTTGGTTTATCGGCACGTTTCCTATCAAATTTGATTAAAATTTCACATGAGTTTGGTTCATTGGCACATTTCGAATCAAATTTGATTGAAATTTCAAGAGGGTTTTTTCGTAAAATTTGACTAAAATTTTGCCTGAGTTTGGTTCACTAGCTTGTATCAATTCAAATTTTACTACAATTTCATCTGAATTTTGTTCGTTGTCGTGTTTTCAAACAAATTTGACGAAAATTTCACAAGAGTTTCGTTCATTGGCGTGTTTCCAATCAAATTTGACTAAAATTTCACCGAGATTTAGTTCGTCGGCATCTTTTTGATCAAATTTGACAAAAATATCACCAGAATTTTGTTTGTTAGTGTGTTTCTTATCAAATTTGACTAGAATTTCATTTGGATTTTGTTCATTGGCGTGTTTTCAATCATATTTGACCAAAATTTCAATTGAGTTTAGTTCATTGGCACGTTTCCTATCAAATTTGACTAAAATTTCAAGCGAATTTTTTCGTTGGCACGTTACCAGTCAAATTTGACTAAAATTTCACATGAGATTGTTTCATTAGCACGATTCCTATCCAATTTGTCTATAATTTCACCCGGGTTTCGTTCATTAGCTTGTATCAACTAAAATTTCACTAAAATTTCTTCTAACTTTGTTCGTTGGGCGTTTCCACTCAAAACTCAACTTAAATTTTGTAGGGGTTTGGTTCATTGGCGCGTTTCAAATCAAATTTGACTAAAATTTCATCGAGATTTAGTTTATTAGCGTGTTTATAATCAAATTTGACTAAAATTTCGTTTAGATTTTGTTCATTGACGCGTTTTCATTCAAATTTGACTAAGATTTCACATGAGTTTGGTTCATTGGCGCATGTCCAATCAAATTTGAATAAAATTTCACATGACTTTGAGTCATTGGCACATTTCGAATAAAAAATGACGAAAATTTCAAGCGGCTTTTTTCATTGGCGCGTTTCCCATCATATTTGACTAAAATTTCCCATGAATTTTGTTCTTTGGCGCATTTCCAACCAAATTTGATTAAAATTTCACATGAATTTCGTTCATTGGCGTGGATCAAATCAAATTTGAATAAAATTTCATCTGAATTTTGTTCATTGGCACGTTTTCAATCAAATTTGATGAAAATTTCTCATGAGTTTGGTCCATGGGCGCGTTTCCAATCAAATTTGACTAAAATTTCACCGAGATTTAGTTCATTGTCATGTTTCTAATCAAATTTGACTTAAATTTCATCTAGAATTTGTTCATTGACGTGTTTTCCACCAAATTTGACTGAAATTTCACCCGAGTTAGGTTCATTGGTGCGTTTCCAATCAAATTTGACTAAAATTTCACATGATTTTGGTTTATTGGCACATTTCGAATCAAATTCGACTAAAATTTTAACCGGGTTTTTTCGTTGGCGCATTTTCAATTAAATTTGACTAAAAATTTACTTGAGTTTTGTTCGTTGGCGTGATTCCAATCACATTTAACTATAATTTCACATGGGTTTCATTCATTGGCATGTATCAAATAATATTTGACTGAAATTTCTTCGGAGTTTTGATCATTGGGACGTTTCCAATCTAATTTGACTAAAATTTCACGAGTTTTGTTCATTGGCATGATTCCAATCAAATTTGACAGTAATTTCACCGGTATTTTGTTCATTAGCATGTTTTAAATCAAATTTGACTAATTTTTCATCTAAATTTTATTTGTTATCGCGTTTCCACTCAAATTTGGCTAAAATTTTACACGAGTTTGGTTCATTGACGTGTTTCTAATCAAATTTGACAAAAGTTTCACCAGGATTTTGTTCGTTAGGGCGTTACCAATCAAATTTGACTCAAATTTCTTCGAGAATTTTTTTCCTTGGCGCATTTTCAATCAAATTTGACTATAATTTCACCTGAGTTTGATTCATTAGTGCTTCGAATCAAATTTAACTAAAATTTCACATGAGTTTGGTTCATTGCCACATTTCGAATCAAATTTGACTAAAATTTGAAGTGGGTTTTTTCGTTGGCACGTTTTCAATCAAATTTGACTAAAATTTCACTTGAGTTTGTTTCATTGGTGCAATTCCTTTCAAATTTGACTATAATTTCACCCGGGTTTCATTCATTGGCTTGTATCAAATCAAATTTGACTAAAATCTCATCCGAACTTTGTTTGTTGGAGCGTTTCCACTCAAAACTCGACTAAAATTTTACAAAGGTTTGGTTCATTGGCACATTTCAAATCAAATTTGACTAAAATTTTATCGAGATTTAGTTTATTGGCGTGTTTCTTATCAAAATTGACTAAACTTTCATCTGAATTTTGTTCACTAGCCCATTTTCAAAGAAATTCGACTAAGATTTTACATGAGTTTGGTTCATTGGCGATGTACAATCAAATTTGACCAAAATTTCACATGACTTTGGGTCATTGGCACATTTCGAATCAAAATTGATGAAAATTTCAAGCGGCTTTTTTCGTTGGCGCGTTTCCCATCATATTTGACTAAAATTTCACATGACTTTTATTCATTCGCGCATTTTCAATCAAATTTTGCTAAAATTTCACTTGAATTTCGTTCATTGGCGTCTATCAAATCAAATTTGACTAAAATTTTCGTCTGAATTTTGTTCGTTGGTGCGTTTTCAATCAAATTTGATGAAAATTTCACTTGGGTTTGGTTCATTAGCCTGTTTCTAATCAAATTTGACAAAAATTTCACCAGGATTTTGTTCGTTACGGCATTTCCAATCAAGTTCGGCTAGAATTTCTGTTGGATTTTGTTCATTGGCGCATTTTCTATCAAATTTGTCTAAAATTTCACCTAAGTTTAATTTATTGGCACATTTTGAATCAATTTTGACTAAAATTTCACATGAGTTTTGTTCATTTGCACATTTCGAATCAAATTTGACTAAAATTTCACATGAGTTTGTTTCATTGGTGTGATTCTTATCAAATTTGATTATAATTTCACCCGGTTTTTTTCATTGGCTTGTATCAAATCAAGTTTAACTAAAATTTCATCTAAACTTTGTTCGTTGGAGCGTTTCCACTCAAAATTCGACTAAAATTTTACATAAGTTTTGTTTATTGGCATTTTTCAAATCAAATTTGACTAAAATTTCATCGAGATTTAGTTTATTGACGTGTTTCTAATCAAATTTGACTGAAATTTCATCTGAATTTTATTCATTGGCCCATTTTCAATCAAATTTGACTAAGATTTCACATGAGTTTGGTTCATTGGTGCATGTCCATTCAAATTTGAACAAAATTTCTTATGACTTTAAGTCATGAGCACACTTCGAATCAAAATTGATGAAAATTTCAAGCGACTTTTTTCGTTGGCGTGTTTCCCATCATATTTGACTAAAATTTCCCATGACTTTTGTTCATTGGCGTGCATCAAATCAAATTTGACTAAAATTTCATCTAAATTTTGTTCGTTGGCGCATTTTCAATCAAATTTGATGAAAATCTCATGTGAGTTTCATTCATTAGCACTTTTCCAATCAAATTTGACTAAAATTTCATCGAGATTTAGTTCATTGGCGTGTTTCTAATCAAATTTGATTAAAATTTCATCTGAAGTTTGCTCATTGGCATGTTTTTCGTCAAATTTGACTAAAATTTCAACTGAGTTTGATTCATTGGTGCATTTCTAATCAAAATTGACTAAAATTTTACCGGAGTTTTGTTCATTGGCGCGATTCCATTCACATTTAACTATAATTTCGGTGCATTTCCAATCAAAATTGACTAAAATTTTACCTGAGTTTTGTTCATTGGCACGATTCCATTCACATTGGACTATAATTTCACCAGGGTTTCGTTCATTGGCGTGTACCAAATAATATTTGACTAAAATTTCATCTGAGTTTTGATCATTGGCATGTTTTCAATCTAATTTGACTAAATTTTCACATGAGTTTTGTTCATTGGCACGATTCCAATCAAACTTGACTATAATTTCACCAGGATTTCATTCATCGGAGCGTGTCAAATTAAATTTGAATAAAATTTCATCTGAATTTTTATGTTGACTCGTTTCCACTCAAATTTGACTAAATTTTGCATAGGTTTGGTTCAATAGTGTGTTTCTAATCAATTTTGACAAAAATTTCACCAAAATTATGTTCATTAGTACGTTTCAAATCAAATTTGACTAGAATTTCATCTAGATTTTGTTCATTAGTGCATTTTTAATCAAATTTGACTAAAATTTCACCTGAGTTTGGTTCCATTGGCGCGTTTCCAATCAAATTTGACTAAAATTTAGCACGAGTTTGGTTCTTGGCACATTTTGAATCAAATTTTAGTAAAATTTTAAGCGGGTTTTTTGTTGACATGTTTTCAATCAAATTTGACTAAAATTTCACATGAGTTTCGTTCATTGGCGCAATTCTAATCAAATTTGACTATAATTTCATTAGGGTTCCGTTCATTGATGTGTATCAAATAAAATTTGACTAAAATTTTACTTTGGTTTGGTTCAACGGCACATTTCAAATCAAATTTGACTAAAATTTCACCAGAATTTAGTTCATTGGCGTATTTCTAATCAAATTTGACTAAAATTTCATTTGAATTTTGTTCATTGCCGCGTTTTCGATCAAATTTGATTAAAATTTCACCAGAGCTTGGTTCGTTAGTGTGTGTCCAATCAAATTTGACTAAAATTTCACATGGATTTCATTCATTGGTGTGTATCAAATCAAATTTGACTAAAATTTCGTCTGAATTCTGTTCGTTGGCGTGTTTTCGATCAAATTTGATAAAAATTTAACATGAGTTTGGTTCATTGGCGCGTTCACAATTAAATTTGACTAAAATTTCATCGAGATTTAGTTCATCGACATGTTTCTAATCAAACTTGACAAAAATTTCACAAGGATTTTGTTCGTTAGTCATTGTCCAATAAAATTTGACCAGAATTTCATTATGATTTTGCTCAATGGCGCTTTCTCAATCAAATTTGACTAAAATTTCACTTGATTTCGGTTCATTGGCACGTTTCCAATCAAATTTAACTAAAATTTAACATGAGTTGGGTTCTTCGCACATTTCGAATCAAATTTGACGAAAATTTCAAGTGGGTTTTTTTTGTTGGCGCGTGTCTGATCAAATTTGACTAAAATTTCACAAGAGTTTCGTTCATTGGCGCTATTCCAATCAAATTTGATGATAATTTCACCAGGATTCCATTCATTGACGTGTATCAAATCCAATTTGACTAGAATTTTACATGGGTTTGGTTCATCGACGTGTTTCAAATCAAATTTGACTAAAATTTCATTGAAATTTAGTTCATTGATGTGTTTCTAATCAAATTTGACTAAAATTTCATCTAAATTTTGTTTATTAGTGCGTTTTCAATCAAATTTGACTAAAGTTTCACCTGAGTTTGGCTCCTTGGCACGTGTCCAATTAAATTTGACTAAAGTTTCACATGACTTTGGTTCATTAGCACATTTCGAATCAAATTTCACTAAAATTTTAAACGACTTTTTTCGTTGGCGCGTTTCCCCTCAAATTTGACTAAAATTTTACATGGGTTTGTTTCGTTGGCATGTTTCAAATCAAATTTGACTAAAATTTCACGAGCATTTAGTTCATTGGCGTGTTTCTAATCAAATTTGACTAAAATTTCATCTGAATTTTGTTCATTAGCGCGTTTTCAATCAAATTTGACTAAAATTTCTTCTGAGTTTGGTTCATTGATGCATATCCAATCAAATTTATAAAAAACTTCACATGACTTTGGTTCATTGGCCCATTTCAAATCAAATTTGACTAAAATTTTAAGCGGCTTTTTTCGTTGGCGCATTTCCAATCAAATTTAACTAAAATTTCCCATGAGTTTTGTTCATTGGCGTGTTTCCTACCAAATCTGACTAAAATGTCACCTAGATTTCGTTCATTGGAGTGTATCAAATCAAATTTGACAAAAATTTCATCTGAATTTTGTTCGTTAGCGCGTTCTCAATAAAAATTTACAAAAATTTTACATGAGTTTGGTTCATTGGCGCGTTTACAATCAAATTTGACTAAAATTTCACCGAGATTTAGTTCATTAGCTTGTTTCTTATCAAATTTGACAAAAATTTTACCAGGATTTTGTTCGTTAGTGCGTTTCCAATCAAATTTGACTATAATTTATCTAGAATTTGTTCATTGGCACTTTTTCAATCAAATTTGACTAAAATTTCACCTGAGTTTGATTTATCTGCACGTTTCCAATCATATTTGACTAACATTTAGCATGAGTTTGGTTCTTCGCACATTTCAAATCAAATTTGACTAAAATTTCTAGCAGCCTTATTCGTTGGCACATTTTCAATCAAATTTGACTATAATTTCACATGAATTTTTTCATTAGCGCGATTCCAATCAAATTTGATTATAATTTTCCCAAAGTGTCATTCATTGACGTGTATCAAACCAAATTTGACTAAATTTTTAATAGGTTTGGTTCATTGGCACGTTTCAAATCAAATTTGACTAAAATTTCACCGGGATTTAGTTTATTGACGTGTTTCTAATCAAATTTAACTAAAATTTTATCTGGATTTTGTTCATTGGCACGTTTTCAATCAAATTTGACTAAAATTACACCAGAGTTTGGTTCGTAGGCACGTGACCAATCAAATTTAACTAAAATTTCACATGATTTTGGTTCATTTGCACATTTCGAATCAAATTTGACTAAAATTTCAAGCAACTTTTTTCGTTGGTGTGTTTCCTCTCAAATTTCACTAAGGTTTTACATGGGTTTAGTTCATTGGCCTGTTTCAAATCAAAATGGACTAAAATTTCACCGGAATTTAGTTCATTGGCATATTTCTAATCAAATTTGAATAAAATTTCATCTAAATTTTGTTCATTGGCGCATTTTCAATCAAATTTGTCTAAATTTTCACCTGAGTTTGGTTCATTGGCATGTGACCAATCAAATTTGACTAAAATTTTAAGCGACTTTTTCGTTGGCACGTTTTCAATCAAATTTGACTATAATATCACCAGGGTTCCGTTCATTGACATGTATCAAATCAAATTTGACTAAAATTTTACATGGCTTTGGTTGATTTGCGCATTTTGTCACGCCCCCAAATTAATATTGATATCTATACACAACCTAGATATAGAATTTTACATATATTTTTTTTCGAGTTTGTTAACTTCTAATCACCTGTGACACGATCATATAATATATCGAAACCCAAGATCATATCACCATAATCCAACATATATATTCTGAGCTTATAAATATGTCTACAGACCATTTCAAAAGTACACTATATAGGATTCCAAAGTATAACCCTACAGATGGCAGCCTACAAAATAACCCTATCTGTCATTATCCATGTACATCGAACTCTAGAATCCTGTAGGAGCTCCACAGCTAGCCATGCTTTGGAATCCTATGTAGTTTCATGTTTATCTGCAATGCAAGAACTGCATAAGCCAATGCTTAGTAAGCAAAATCATGCATGTCCTGAACATGAGTAATAACGACATATGACACCATGCCATTTACTTTAAATATCACGATAAAAAGTATCATATTTCAATATTCGTCAAAGTCGACTAGAAATCATTTCACTTGAAATCTTCCATTTCATTGGGCCCTTGACCCACCTACTATGCACTGGATAGAGCTCTGCATAATATCAATATCAATAATCAAATGGCCAATATGAAATCGACACCGAAGAGTGGACTATCCTCTCGTGACCACTAGAGGCCCATCCCCTGACTACCCCTATGATCACCCAAGAAGTCTCCCACCCGACAGCGTTAATAATCATAATATCACAAGGGCACAGTCGAGTGGTCCGCCCTCCCGTGATCACCAAAGGCCCATCTCCTGTCTACCTTTGCAATCACCAAGGAAGTAACACCCGCAATGCCAAACATATCACATAAGCATGCCTCACATGCCTCGGTTCCCTAATAGTGGTCAATAAAACATTTATAATGAAACTCACTTTAAAATTATGTTTTGTGTGCAGGATTTTCAACCATGTCACATGTCGTGCATGCATATGAAAATCGATGTCAATCGGTTACGCAACCTCATACTCGATGATCGTAACTACCATATGATGTGCTATAAGCCTCTTATCAAAGTTATGTAGATATACATTACTATGTCACATATACTAGGTTCTTGCATCGTAGTTGCAAATGGATTTTCACTTACCTTTCACCTTTGTGTGTGCAAGATCCTATGGAGATTAGATCAATATCTTTTTTGACTCGAAGTAAGAAAATCACCTGTATTACCATTTAATATTAAAGAGAATCCTCAATTTAATAACCTTAACGCACAAAATCCCAAAATGCATCCGTTCTCACAAAAATAATTTAGACGGAATCATCATTTCAAGTTACCGATGGCATTACAAACTTATCCCATAAATTTCGCTATTTCTCGAGTCAAATTATGAACGTCAACATCATCCAATTGTTGTTGACAACTTAGTACCCTCAGAATCTATGTTCTAGGCCTAAGAGATGATTAATGTACATGTAAAGGCTGAAATCATATTAAACACAAAATTGGACAGAATCTGTTTTCAGATTTCTCTTACCGTCCAATCATTTTTCCAATCCTTTTTCACCCCCTTATCTATATCCAATGACTCTGAAATTTTTACCACATTTCTATAACATGTATATGAAGGTAAGAATTCTCTAAAGTTGTGACAAGTAAAGTGTTCTCAGCTTCAAAATAGTCCATTTCCACAACACTAAAATCAGACAGTTTTCCATTGTGACAGTTTTCGGTTTCTATTTTATTAGCATGTTACCAATCGGATTTCAGGCTATTAGAAGGCCATCTATATCCTTGTAACTATCATAAGTTATATCTTAAGTATTATCCAAAATCAAAGTTTAAACCACTCAACTCTAGCAATTCCACGTCACTGCACAGATTGCTTTCTTTCAAATTCCTGTAACTAATTACCCCTATTTTTGGCATCATGAAATCATTAAAAACACTCTAACCTAATCAAAAGCAAGTTCATATGTTCAAGAAATTATGAACCCCTCAAGAAATAATGGATACAAACCTCAAAACTGTGAAGTAACTTGGCTGTCCAGAAATTCGAGCTTGCTGTTTCTATTTCTCTTTGGTTCTTTCACTCTCTTTTTTCACTTGGAATCACTTAGATACGAGATAATGGAGTTAAAATATTATCTAGAAGGTAGATAAGTGGTCTTTAAATAGTTAAGGTCGTGCTTATTGCTTAAGGATTAAGGAATTTATGGGCTGAAGCCACATCAAGCCATCAAGGTGAGTCACTAAGCAGGTGGTGGCTTCTTGCTGCAATATTTGACCTTTCTACCACTATATTTGGATTTTTTAAGCCTTATAAGATATATATATCCCTCCTACACGAGATCATGCCTTAAGGTTAAAGAAATTGAGTGTTAAAATGTTAAAATACCCCAAGCATGAGGTGTCTTCATGGCAGCAATACTTGACTTTGAACCATTATATTTGGACTCATTTGTGACTATTAAGATATGTATCTATCCTATATTAAGTGTTTAGGGAATATACACGAGATTGATGCCTTAAGGTTGAAGGAATTGAGTGCTAAAATGACAAACATCCCAAGCGCGAGGTGTTCAAGCATGAGGTGGTCACTTGTAGCAAAAATCTGATTTTATATCTATCTTTGTAGGCACAAACCAAGTATCCTCGGCTTATTTTGATGTGTTTACAATCCATTTCACTTGTCCTAAGAACCCAAAGTATTTCATAGAATTAATTCGTCAACCGTTCATTTAATTACTTACCTGATTGCTACCCGATTCTCAGTTAATTTCCACAATTTGCACCTCAATATTTATAACGTCATATGAGACATATATTATCACGTCATGATCATGTCCCTTTATGTCTCATGTCCCAAATATGTCAATTACCTATCTAGGGTTTAACGTGACCTCGAACAATCGAATAGAAAGCTTGAACTTTTGTCAATACTAATTTCCGACCTTTTCGATTTCCATTACTTACCAAGCTAATCTTCAACATCTAGTTAACCTAATTTTCTATCATAGCTCAATGTGAAATTCACTACTTAGGTCAAGGAGTCAAAGATCATCACTATATAAAGATTTTAAAGCCTCGATGAACAAGCACACGTTTTTAAGAGAAAGTAATGAGGAAGTTGATGCAAATGACAATGTAATTAGCATGGAATGCATGAATCATATTGGCCAAATGCAGAACGTGAAGTTCGGGGTATTACACGTTTCAAATAAAATTTAACTAAAATTTCACTGGGATTTAGTTCATTAGTGTGTTTCTAATCAAAATGACTAAAATTTCATCTGAATTTTGTTCATTAGTGCGTTTTCAATCAAATTTGACTAAAATTTCACCTGAGTTTGGCTCCTTGATGCATGTTTGGTTCATTAGTACATTTTGAATCAAATTTCACTAAAATTTTAAACAAATTTTTTCATTGGCTCGTTTCCACTCAGATTTGACTAAAATTTTATTTGAGTTTGGTTCGTTGGCATGTTCCAAATCAAATTTGAATAGAGTTTCATGAGCATTTAGTTCATTGGCGTGTTTCTAATCAAATTTGACTAAAATTTCATCTAAGTTTTGTTCATTAGCGCTTTTTAAATCAAATTTGACTAAAATTTATCCTAAGTTTGGTTCATTGGCGTATATCCAATCAAATTTATCTAAAATTTCACATGACTTAGGTTCATTGGCCCATTTTGAATCAAATTTGACTAAAATTTTAAGCGGCACCAAATTGAACTAAAATTTCCCATGAGTTTTGTTCATTGGCGTGTTTCCTATCAAATCTAACTAAAATGTCACATAGATTTCGTTCATTGCATGTATCAAATCAAATTTGACTAAAATTTCATCTGAATTTTGTTCGTTGGCGCATTTTCAATCAAATTTGATGAAAATTTCACATGAGTTTCGTTCATTGGCGCATTTCCAATCAAATTTGACTAAAATTTCACCGAGATTTAGTTCATTGGCATGTTTCTAATCAAATTTGACTAAAATTTCATCTTATTTTTGTTCATTGGCATGTTTTCCATCAAATTTGACTAAAATTTCACCTGACTTTGGTTCATTGGCGCATTTCCAATCAAAATTGACTAAAATTTCACATGAGTTTTGTTCATTGGCACGATTCCATTCACATTTGACTAAATTTCAATAGGGTTTCGTTCATTGGCATGTATCAAATAATATTTGACTAAAATTTCATCTGAGTTTTGATCATTGGCACGTTTCCAATCTAAGTTGACTAAATTTTCACATGAGTTTGTTCATTGGCGCGATTCCAATCAATCAGACTATAATTTCACCAGGATTTCGTTCATTGGTGCGTGTCATATTAAATTTGACTAAAATTTCATTTGAATTTTGTTTGTTGACGTGTTTCCACTCAAATTTGACTAAAGTTTTAAATAGGTTTGGTTCATTGGCATGTTTCTAGTCAAATTTGACAAAAATTTCACTTGAATTTTGTTCGTTAGTGGGTTTTCAATCAAATTTAATGAAAATTTCACACGAGCTTGGTTCATTGGCACGATTTCAATCGAATTCTAATCAAATTTGACAAAAATTTCATCAGGATTTTGTTCGTTAGTGCATTTCAAATCAAATTTGACTAGAATTTCATCTGGACTTTGTTCATTGCCATGTTTTTAATCAAATTAAACTAAAACTTCTTCTGAGTTTTGTTCCTTGGCATGTTTCCAATCAAATTTGACTAAAATTTTACAAGGCTTTGGTTCATTGCCAAATTTCGAATGAACTTCGAAAAAAATTTCAAGTGAGTTTTTTCGTTAGCGCGTTTCCAATCAAATTTTAATAAAATCTCACATGAGTTTTGTTCATTGGCACGATTCGAATCAAATTTGATAAAATTTCACCAAGGTTTCATTCATTGGCATGTATCAAATCAAATTTGACTAAAATTTCATCTGAATTTTGTTCATGGCATGTTTTCACTCAAATTTGGGTTTTGTTCATTGGCGCATTTCAAATCAAATTTGACTAAAAGTTCACTGAGATTTAGTTCATTGGCGTGTTTGTAATCAAATTCGACTAAAATTTCATCTGAATTTTGTTCATTAGCACTTTTCAATCAAATTTGACTAAAATTTCACATGAATCAAATTTAACTAAAATTTCAAGCGACTATTTTCGTTGGCGCGTTTCTTCTCAAATTTGACTAAAATTTTACATCGGTTTAGTTCATTGGATCGTTTCAAATCAAACTTGACTAAAATTTCACCGGGATTTAGTTCATTGGCATGTTTCTAATCAAATTTGAATAAAATTTTATCTAAATTTTGTGCATTGGCTCGTCTTCAATCAAATTTGTCTAAATTTTCACCTGGGTTTGGTTTATTGGCGCATGTCCAATTAAATTTGACTAAAATTTTACTTACGTTTGGTTAATTGCCGTGCGTCCAATCGAATTTGTCTAAAATTTCACATGACTTTGGTTTGATTGGCACATTTCGAATCAAATTTGACTAAAATTTTAAGTGGCTTTTTTTGTTGGCACGTTTCCAATCAAATTTGACTAAAATTTCCCATAAGTTTTGTTCATTTGTGCATTTTCTATCAAATTTGACTAAAATTTCACCTTAGTTTCGTTCATTAGCGTGTATAAAATCAAATTTGTCTAAAATTTCATCGAGATTTAGTTCATTGGCGTGTTTCTAATCAAATTTGACAAAAATTTCACCAGGATTTTGTTCGTTAGTCATTGTCTAATCAAAGTAGACTAGAATTTCATCTGAATTTTGCTCATTGGCACTTTTTCAATCAAATT
This sequence comes from Olea europaea var. sylvestris, assembly GCF_002742605.1. Taxonomy (NCBI): domain Eukaryota; kingdom Viridiplantae; phylum Streptophyta; class Magnoliopsida; order Lamiales; family Oleaceae; genus Olea; species Olea europaea. The sequence continues at coordinate 795,630 of NW_019264660.1, forward strand.
TGGCAAAAATTTCACTTGAGCTTAGTTAATTAGCACGTTTCCAATCAAATTTGACTAAAATTTAGCATGACTTGGGTTCTTCGCACATTTAGAATCAAATTTGATTAAAATTTCAAGCGGATTCTTCATTGGTACTTGTCCAATCAAAATTGACTGAAATTTCACAGGAGTTTCGTTCAATGACGTGATTCCAATCAAATTTGACTATAATATCACCAGGGTTCCATTCATTGATGTGTATCAAATCAAATTTGACAAAAATTTTACATGGGTTTGGTTCATTGAAGCATTTCAAATCAAATTTGACTAAAATTTCACAGGGAATTAGTTCATTGGTGTGTTTCTAATCAAATTTGAATAAAATTTTATCTGAATTTTGTTCATTAGCGCGTTTTCAACCAAATTTGACTATAATATCACCAAGGTTCCGTTCATTGATGTGTATCAAATCAAATTTAACAAAAAAATTTCATGGGTTTGGTTCATTGAAGTGTTTCAATTCAAATTTGACTAAAATTTCACCGGGATTTAGTTCATTGGTGTGTTTCTAATCAAATTTGAATAAAATTTCATCTAAATTTTGTTCATTGGCACATTTTCAATCAAATTTGACTAAAGTTTCACCTGAGTTTGTTTCATTGGCGCATCTCCAATCAAATTTGACTAAAATTTCACATGACTTTGGTTCATTAGCACATTTCGAATCAAATTTGAATGAAATTTCCAGGGTCTTTTTCGTCGGCGCGTTTCCACTCAAATTTAACTGAAATTTTACATGGGCTTGGTTCATTGGCGTGTTTCGAATCAAATTTGAATAAAATTTCATGAGGATTTAGTTCATTAATGTGTTTCTAATCAAATTTGACTTAAATTTCATCTGAATTTTGTTCTTTGGGGCATTTTGAATCAACTTTAACTGAAATTTCACTTGAGTTTAGTTCATTGATACGTGTCCAATCAAATTTGTCCAAAAATTCACATGACTTTAGTTCAATGGCACATTTTGAATCAGATTTGCCTAAAATTTTAAGCGGCTTTTTTCGTTGGAGCGTTTCCAATCAAATTTGACTAAAATTTCCCATTAGTTTTGTTCATTAGCTCATTTCCTCTCAAATTTGACTAAAATTTCACCTAGATTTTGTTCATTGGCGTGTATCAAATCAAATTTGACTAAAATTTCATCTGAATATTGTTCGTCGCCACGTTTTCAATCAAATTTGACAAAAATTTTACATGAGTTTGGTTCATTGGCGTGTTTACAATCAAATTTGTCAAAAATTTCACATGAGTTTGGTTCATTGGCGCGTTTACAATCCAATTTGACAAAATTTCACCAGGATTTCATTCGTTAGTGCATTTCCAATCAAATTTGACTAAAATCTATCTGGAATTTGTTCATTAGCACTTTTTCAATCAAATTTGACTAAATTTTCACCTGAGTTTGGTTCATTGGTGCGTTCCCAATCAGACTTGACAAACATTTAGCATGAGTTTGGTTCTTCGCAAATTTCAAATCAAATTTAACTAAGATTTCTAGCGAATTTTTTCATTGGCTCGTTTCCATTTAAATTTGACTAAAATTTCACATGAGTTTTGTTCATTAGTGCAATTCCAATCAAATTTGATTATAATTTTCCCAAGGTTTTGTTCATTGACGTGTATAAAATCAAATTTGACTAAAATTTTACATGGGTTTGGATCATTGGCGCGTTTCAAATAAAATTTAACTAAAATTTCACCGTTATTTAGTTTATTGACGCGTTTCTAATCAAATTTGACTAAAATTTTATCTGGATTTTGCTCATTGGCGCATTTTCAATCAAATTTGACTAAAATGGCACCTGAGTTTGGTTCGTCGGCGTGTGCCCAATCAAATTTGACTAAAATTTCACATGATTTTGGTTCATTGACACATTTCGAATCAAATTTAACTAAAATTTCAAGCAGCTTTTTCGTTGGCATGTTCCCATTCAAATTTGACTAAAATTTTACATGGGTTTGGTTCATTGCCGTGTTTCAAATCAAATTTGACTTAAATTTCATCGGGATTTAGTTCATTAGCATGTTTCTAATAGAATTTGCCTAAAATTTCATCTGAATTTTATTTTTTTGGCACGTTTTGAATTAAATTTGACTAAAATTTCACCTGAGTTTGGTTCATTGGTACGTGTCCAATCAAATTTGTCCAAAATTTCACATGACTTTAGTTCAATGACACATTTTGAATAAAATTTGTCTAAAATTTTAAGCGACTTTTTTCGTTGGCATGTTTTCAATTAAATTTGACTAAAATGGCACCTGAGTTTGGTTCGTTGGCGTGTGCCCAGTCAAATTTGATTAAAATTTCACATGATTTTGGTTCATTGACACATTTTGAATCAAATTTAACTAAAATTTCAAGCGAGTTTTTCGTCGACACGTTTCCACTCAAATTTAACTAAAATTTTACATGGGTTTGGTTCATTGTCGTGTTTCAAATCAAATTTGACTTAAATTTCACCGGGATTTAGTTCATTGACATGTTTCTAATAGAATTTGATTAAAATTTCATCTGAATTTTATTTTTTGGTGCATTTTGAATCTAATTTGACTGAAATTTCACCTGAGTTTGGTTCATTGGTACGTGTTTGTCCAAAATTTCACATGATTTTAGTTCAATGGCACATTTTGAATAAAATTTGTCTAAACTTTTAAGCGACTTTTTTCGTTGGCGCGTTTTCAATCAAATTTGACTAAAATTTCCCATTAGTTTTGTTCATTAGCGCAGTTCCTCTCAAATTTGACTAAAATTTCAGCTAGATTTCATTCATTGGTGTGTATCAAATCAAATTTGACTAAAATTTCATCTGAATTTTGTTCGTTGGCGTGTTTTCAATCAAATTTGACAAAAAATTTACATGTGTCTGGTTCATTGGTGTGTTTACAATCAAATTTGTCAAAAATTTTACATGAGTTTGGTTCATTGGCGCGTTTACAATCCAATTTGACAAAAATCTCACCAAGATTTCATTCGTTAGTGTGTTTCCAATCAAATTTGACTAGAATTTATCTGGAATTTGTTCATTAGTACTTTTTCAATCAAATTTGACTAAAATTTCACCTGAGTTTGGTTCATTGGCGCGTTTCCAGTCATACTTGACTAACATTTAGCATGAGTTTGGTTCTTCGCACATTTCAAATCAAATTTGATTAAAATTTCTAGCGGGTTTATTTGTTGGCGCGTTCCCAATCAAATTTGACTAAAATTTCACATAAGTTTTGTTCAGTAGCGCGATTCTAATCAAATTTGATTATAATTTCGCAAAGGTTTCGTTCATTGACGTGTATCAAATCAAATTCGATTAAAATTTTATATGGGCTTGGTTCTTTGATGAAAATTTCATACGAGTTTGGTTCATTGGCGCATTTCCAATCAAATTTGACTAAAATTTCATCGAGATTTAGTTCGTTGGTGTGTTTCTAATCAAATTTGACAAAAATTTCACCAGGATTTTGTTCGTTAGTGCATTTCAAATCAAATTTAACTAGAATTTCATTTGGATTTTGTTCTTTGCCACGTTTTCAATCTAATTTAACTAAAATTTCTTCTGAGTTTTGTTCATTAGCATGTTTCCAATCAAATTTGACTAAAATTTCACGTGGCTTTGGTTCTTTGGCACATTTCAAAAGAACTTTGCCTGAAATTTCAAGTGAATTATTTCGTTGGCACGTTTCCAATCAAATTTGACTAAAATTTCACATGAGTTTTGTTCATTGGCTTGATTCCAATAACATTTGGCAAAATTTCACCAGGGTTTCATTCATTGGCATCTATCAAATCAAATTTGACAAAAATTTTACATGTTTGGTTCATTGGCACGTTTCAAATGACTATAATTTCACTGGAATTTAGTTCATTAGTGTTTTTTTTAATCAAATTTGACTAAAATTTCATTTGAATTTTTTTATTGGCACGTTTTCAATCAAATTTGACTAAAATTTCACCTGAGTTTGGTTCATTGGCGTCTGTCCAATCAAAATTGACTAATATTTCACATAGCTTAAGTGCATTGGTACATTTTAAATCAAATTTGACTAAAATTTCAAGCGGTTTTTTTTGTTGGCGCGTTTCCTCTCAAAATTCGACTAAAATTTTACATGGGTTTAGTTCATTGGCATATTTCAAATCAAATTTGACTAAAATTTCACCGGGATTTAGTTTACTGGCGTGTTTCTAATCAAATTTGAATAAAATTTCTTCTGAATTTTGTTCATTGGCACATTTTTAATCAAATTTGTCTAAATTTTCACCTGAGTTTGGTTCATTGGTGCGTGACCAATCAAATTTGACTAAAATTTTACCAGAGTTTGGTTCATTGGCATGCGTCCAATCAAATTTGTCTAAAATTTCACATGACTTTGGTTTATTGGCACATTTTGAATCAAATTTGACTAAAATTTTAAGTGACTTTTTTCGTTGGCGCGTTTCCAATCAAATTTCACTAAAATTTCCCATTAGTTTTGTTCATTGACGCATTTCCTATCAAATTTGACTAAAATTTCATCTGGGTTTTGTTCATTGACGTGTATCAAATCAAATTTGACTAAAATTTCATCAAAGTTTAGTTCATCGACGTATTTTTAACCAAATTTGACAAAAATTTCACCAGGATTTTGTTCGTTAGTCATTGTCCAATCAAATTTGACAAGAATTTCATTTGAATTTTGCTCATTGGCACTTTTTCAATCAAATTTGAATAAAATTTCACCTGAGCTTGGTTAATTGGCGCGTTTCCAATCAAATTTGAATAAAATTTAGCATGAGTTGGGTTCTTCGCATATTTCGAATCAAATTTGACTAAAATTTCAAGTGGATTTTTTTGTTGGCGCGTGTCCAATCAAATTTGGCTATAATATCACCAAGGTTTCGTTCATTGACGTGTATCAAATCAAATTTGACTAAAATTTTACATGGGTTTGGTTCATTAGCACGTTTCAAATCAAATTTGACTAAAATTTCACCGGGATTAGTTCATTGGTGTGTTTCTAATCAAATTTGACTAAAATTTCATCTGAATTTTGTTCATTGGCATGTTTTCAATCAAATTTGACCAAAGTTTGAAACAAATTTAACTAAAATTTCACGAGGATTTAGTTCATTGGCGTGTTTCTAATCAAATTTGACTTAAATTTCATCCAAACTTTGTTCATTGGCACGTTTACAATCAAATTTGACTAAAATTTTACTTGAGTTTGGCTCTTTGGCATGCGTCCAATCAAATTTGTCTAAAATTTCACATGACTTTGGTTCATTAGCACATTTCGAATCAAATTTGACTAAAATGTTTAGCAGCTTTTTTCGTTGGTGCATTTCCAATCAAATTTTACTAAAATTTCCCATGAGTTTTGTTCGTTGGCGCATTTCCTTTCAAATTTGACTAAAATTTCACCTAGGTCTCGTTCATTGGCATGTATCAAATGAAATTTGACTAAAATTTCATCCGAATTTTGATCGTTGGTGCGTTTTCAATCAAATTTGACAAAAATTTTACATCAATTTGGTTCATTGGCGCGTTCAAAATCAAACTTGACTAAAATTTCATCGAGATTTAGTTCATCGGTGTGTTACTAATCATACTTGACAAAAATTTCCCTAGAATTTTGTTCGTTAATCATTGTCCAATCAAATTTGACAAGAATTTCATCAGCATTTTGCTCATTGGCACTTTTTCAATCAAATTAGACTAAAATTTCACCTGAGTTTGGATCATTGGCGCGTTTGCAATCAAATTTCACTAAAATTTGGCATGAGTTGGGTTTTTTGCACATTTCGAATCAAATTTGACTAAAATTTCTAGCGAGTTTTTTCTTGGTGCGTGTCCAATCAAATTTGACTGAAATTTCACAAGAGTTTCGTTCATTGGCGGGATTCCAATCAAATTTGACTTTAATTTCACCAGGGTTCCGTTCATTGACGTCTATCAAATCGAATTGACTAAAATTTTACATGGGTTTGGTTCATTGGTGCATTTCAAATCAAATTTGACTAAAATTTCACCGGGATTTAGTTCATTGGTGTGTTTCTAATCAAATTTGACTAAAATTTCATCTAAATTCATTGGTGCGTTTTCAATCAAATTTGACTAAAATTTCACCTGAGTATTGTTCGTTGGCACATGTCCAATCAAATTTGACTAAAATTTCACATGACTTTGGTTCATTAGCAAATTTCGAATCAAGTTTCAATAAAATTTCCAGGGGTCTTTTCATTGGCGCTTTTCCACTCAAATTTGACTAAAAGTTCATGAGGATTTAGTTCATTGGCATGTTTCTAATCAAATTTTACTTAAATTTCATCTAAATTTTGTTCATTGATGCGTTTTCAGTCAAATTTGAAAAATTTTACCTAAATTTGGTTCATTGGCATGTGTCCAATCAAATTTGTCTAAAATTTCACATGACTTTGGTTCATTGGAACATTTTGAATCAAATTTGACTAAACTTTTAAACGATTTTTTTCGTTGGCGCGTTTCCAATCAAATTTGACAAATTTCTCGTGAGTTTTGTTCATTGGCGCGTTTCCCATCAAATTTGACTAAGATTTCACCTGGATTTCGTTCATTGGTGTATATCAAATCAAATTTGACTAAAATTTCATCTGAATTTTGTTCGTTGGCGCGTTTTCAATCAAATTTGACAACAAATCTACATGAGTTTTGTTCATTGGAGTGTTCACAATCAAATTTGACTAAAATTTCATCGAGATTTAGTTCCTTGACATGTTTCTAATCAAATTTGACAAAAATTTCACTAGGATTTTGTTCCTTAGTCGTTGTCCAATCAAATTTGACTAGAATTTCATCTGGATTTTGTTCATTAGCGCTTTTCAATCAAATTTGACTAAATTTTCACCTAAATTTGGTTCATGGGTGTATTTTTAATCAAATTAGACTAAAATTTATCATGAGTTGGTTCTTCGTACTTTTAGAATCAAATGTGACTAAAATTTCAAGTGGATTTTTTCGTTGACGCGTTTCCAATCAAATTTAACTAAACTTTCCATGAGTTTTGTTTATTAGCACGTTTCCTATCAAATTTCACTAAAATTTCACCTGGGTTTCATTCATGGGCGTGTAATAAATCAAATTTGACTAAAATTTCATCTGAATTTTGTTCGTTGTCATGTTTTCAATCAAATTTGATTAAAATTTCATCAAGATTTAGTTCATTGGTGTGTTTCTAATCAATTTTGACAAAAATTTCACTAGGATTTTGTTCGTTAGGGCGTTTCAAATCAAATTTGACTAGAATTTCATCTGAACTTTTGTTCATTGGCGCATTTTCAATCCAATTTAACTAAAATTTCTTCTAAGTTTGGTTCATTGGCGTGTTTCCAATAAAGTTTGACTAAAATTTCACATGAGTTTGATTCATTGGCACATTTCGAATCAAATTTGACTAAAATTTTAAGTGAGTTTCTTTGTTGGTGCGTTTCCAATCAAATTTGACTAAAATTTCACATAAGTTTTGTTCATTGGCATGATTCCAATCAAATTTGACTGAATTCCACCAGGGTTCATTCATTAGCGTGTATCTAATCAAATTTGACTAAAATTTCATCTAAATTTTTTTCATTAGCACGTTTCCACTCAAATTTGGCTAAAATTTTACATGGGTTTGGTTCATTGGCATGCTTCAAATCAAATTTGACTAAAATTTCACTAGGATTTAGTTCATTGGCATGTCTCTAATCAAATTTGACTAATAATTCAACTAGATTTTTTTTTCGTATTTTCAATCAAATTTGACTAAAATTTTACCTAGGTTTGGTTCTTTGGCGTGTGTTCAATCAAATTTGATTAAAATTTCAAATGACTTTGGTTCATTGGCACATTTTGAACCAAATTTGACTAAAATTTCTAGCGGCTTTTTTCGTTGGGGTGTTTCCAATCAAATTTGACTAAAATTTTACATAAGTTTGGTACAATGGCACATGTCGAATCAAATTTGACTAAAGTTTCAAGCGGGTTTTTTCATTGGCATGTTTCCAATCAAATTTGACAAACATTTCGCATGAGTTTTGTTCATTGATGCGATTCCAATCAAATTTAACTAAAATTTCGCATGAGTTTTGTTCATTGATGCAATTTCAATCAAATTTGATTAAATTTCACCATGATTTTATTCATTGGCATGTATCAAATTAAATTTGACTAAAATTTCATCTGAATTTTGTTCATTGGCACGTTTCCACTCAAATTTGACTAAAATTCGAAATGGGTTCGGTTCATCGGAGTGCTTCAAATCAAATTTGACTAAAATTTCACCGGGATTTAGCTCATTGGCGTGTTTCTAATCAAATTTGACTAAAATTTTATCTGAATTTTGTTCATTAGCGGTGCATTCTCAATCAAATTTAACTAAAATTTTACTTGAATTTAGTTCGTTGGCGCATTTCCAATCAAATTTGACTAAAATTCAACAAGAGTTTGGTTCATTGGCACATTTCGAATCAAATTTGACTAAAATTTCAAATGACTTTTTTCGTTGGCGCGTTTCCAATCAAATTTGACTAAGATTTCCTATGAGTTTTGTTCATTGACGCGTTACCAATCAAATTTGACTAAAATTTCACACGAGCTTGGTTCATCGGCACATTTTGAATCAAATTTGACTAAAATTTCAAGCGACTTTTTCGTTGGCACGTTTCCAATCAAATTTGGCACGTTTCCAATCAAATTTGACTAAGAATTTCCATGAGTTTTGTTCATTGGCGCGTTTCCAATCAAATTTGACTAAGATTTCACATGAGTTTGGTTCATTAGCACATTTCGAATCAAATTTGAGTAAAATTTCAAGCGAATTTTTTCGTGCGCACATTTCCAATCAAATTTGACTAAAATTCATCGGGGCTTCATTCATTGGCGTGTATCAAATCAAATTTAACTAAAATTTCATCTGAATTTCGTTCGTTAACCCGTTTTCACTCAAATTTGACTAAAATTTAACATGGGCTTGGTTCATTGGTGTGCTTCAAATCAAAATTTTGACTAAAATTTCACCTGGACTTAGTTCGATATCGGGTTTCTAATCAAATTTGACTAAAATTTCACATGAATTTTGTTTATTGGCGCGTTTTCAACCAAATTTGACTAAAATTTCACCTGAGTTTGGTTCATTGATGCGTTTTCCATCAAATTTAACTAAAATTTCATACAAGTTTAGTTCATTGCACATTTCGAATCAAATTTGACTAAAATTTCAAGCAGCTTTTTTAGTTAGCGCATTTTCAATAAATTTTTTCTAATATTTCCCATGAGTTTTGTTCATTGGCGCGATTCCAATCAAATTTGACTAAATTTCACTAGGGTTTTGTTCACTGGCATGTATCAATTCAAATTTGACTAAAATTTTATTTGAATTTTGTTCGTTGGCACGTTTTCAATCAAATTTGACAAAAATTTTACATGAGTTTGGTCCATTAGCATATTTACAATCAAATTTGACAAAAAATTCACCGAGACTTAGTTCATTAGAGTATTTCCAATCAAATTTGACAAAAAATTTACCAGGACTTTGTTCGTTAGAGCGTTTCAAATCAAATTTGACTAGAATTTCTTCTAGATTTTGTTCATTAGCGCTTTTTCAATCAAATTTGACTAAAATTTCACTTGAATTTGGTTCATTGGTGCGTTTCCAATCAAATTTGATTAAAATATCATCGGGAGTTAGTTCATTGGTGTGTTTCTAATCAAATTTGATAAAAATTTCACCAGAACTTTGTTCGTTAGTACATTTCAAATCAAATTTGACTAGAATTTCACCTAGATTTTGTTCATTGGCACGTTTTCAATTAAATTAACTAAAATTTCTTCTGAGTTTGGTTCATTGGCGTGTTTCCAATCAAATTTGACTAAAATTTCACATTCAAATTTGGCTAAAATTTTACTGGGATTTAGTTCGTTGGTGTGTATCAAATCAAATTTGACTAAAATTTCATTTGAATTTTGTGTCATTGGCACATTTCCACTCAAATTTGACTTAAATTTTACAAGGGTTTGGTTATTGGTGGGTTTCAAATCAAATTTGACTAAAATTTCACTAGGATTTAGTTCATTGGCATGTTTCTAATCAAATTTGACAAAATTTTCATTTGAATTTTGTTCATTGGCGTATTTAAAATCAAGTTTGACTAAAATTTCACCTGAGTTTGGTTCTTTGGCACGTGTCCAGTCAAATTTGCCTAAAATTTAACATGACTTTGGTTCATTGGCTCATTTTGAATCAAATTTGACTAAAATTTCAAGCGACATTTTTCGTTGGCGCGTTTCCAATCAAATTTGACTAAAATTTCACATGAGTTTGGTTTATCGATGCAATTCCAATAAAATTTGACTAAATTTCACTATGGTTTCGTTCATTGGCGCGTATCAAATCAAATTTGACTAAAATTTAATCTGAATTTTGTTCGTTCTCGCGTTTCCACTCAAATTTGACTAAAATTTCACTTCAGTTTGGTTTATCGGCGTGTTTCAAATCAAATTTGACTAAAATTTCACCTGAATTTAGTTAAATGGTGTGTTTCCAATCAAATTTGACTAAAATTTCGTTTGGATTTGGTTTATTGGCCGCGCATTTTCAATAAAATTTGACTAAAATTTAACCTGAGTTTTGTTCATTGGCGCATTTCCAATCAAATTTGACTAAAATTCCACATGAGCTTGGTTCATTGGCACATTTCGAATCAAATTTGACTAAAATTTCAAGCGGCCTTTTTCGTTAGAGCGTTTCCAGTCTAATTTGACTAAGATTTCCCATGAGTTTTGTTCATTAGCAACGTTTCAAACCAAATTTGACTAAAATTTCACATGAACTTGATTCATTGGCACATTTCGAATCAAAATTGACAAAAATTTCAAGCAGATTTTTTCGTTAGCGTGTTTTAATCAAATTTCACTAAGATTTCCCATGAGTTTTGTTCATTGGCGCGTTAACAATCAAATTTGACTAAAATTTCATATGAGTTTGGTTCATTAGCACATTTCAAATCAAATTTGACTAAAGTTTTAAGTGGATTTGTTCGTGGGTGCATTTCGAATCAAATTTGACTAAAATTCACCAGGGTTTCGTTCATTGGCGTGTATTAAATCAAATTTGACTAAAATTTCACCTGAATTTTGTTTGTCTACGCGTTTTTACTCAAATTTTACTAAAATTTTACATGGGCTTGGTTCATTAGTTTGTTTCAAGTCAAAATTTTAACTAAAATTTCACTTGGACTTAGTTCGGTAGCAGGTTTCTAATCAAATTTGACTAAAATTTCATCTAAATTTTGTTCATTGGCGCTTTTTCAATCAAATTTGACTAAAATTTCACCTTAATTTGGTTCATCGGTACATTTCCATTAAATTTTACTAAAATTTCATCGAGAGTTAGTTCATTGGTGTGTTTCTAATCAAATTTGACAAAAATTTCACCAGAATTTTGTTCGCTAGTGTGTTTTAAATCAAATTTGACTAGAATTTCATCTGGATTTTGTTCATTGGCGCGTTTTCAATCAAATTTAACTAAAATTTCTAACTTTGGTTCATTGGCGTGTTTCCAATGAAATTTGACTAAAATTTCACATGATGGTCCATTGCTACATGTCAAATCAAATTTGACTAAAATTTCATCCGAATTTTGTTCACTCAAATTTGACTAAAATTTTACATGAATTTGGTTCACTGGCACGTTTTCACTCAAATTTGACTAAAATTTTATTGGGATTTAGTTCATTGGTGGGCATCAAATCAAATTTGACTAAAATTTCATCTGAATTTTGTTCATTAGCACATTTCCATTAAATTTAACTAAGATTTTACATGAGTTTGGTTCATTGGCGGGTTTCAAATCAATTTTGACTAAAATTTCACTGGTATTTAGTTTACTGGCATGTATCTAATCAAATTTGACTAAGATTTCATCTGAATTTTGTTCATTGGCGTATTTTCAATCAAGTTTATCTAAAATTTCACCTGAGTTTGGTTCTTTGGCGCGTGTCCAATCAAATTTGACTAAAATTTCATATGACTTAGGTTCATTGGCACATTTTGAATCTTTTTGTTGGAGTGTTTTCAATCAAATTTGACTAAAATTTCACATGAGTTTTGCTCATTAGCCATGTCGAATCAAATTTGACTAAAATTTCAAGCTGGTTTTTCATTGGCATGTCTCCAATCAAATTTGACTAAAATTTCGCATGAGTTTTATTCATTGATGCGATTCCATTAAAATTTGACTAAATTACCATGTTTTTGTTCATTGGCATGTATCAAATCAAATTTGACTAAAATTTAATCTGAATTTTGTTCGTTGGCGCGTTTTCACTCAAATTTGACTAAATTTCACATTTGTTTGGTTCATCGGCATGTTTCAAATCAAATTTAACTAAAATTTCATTAGGATTCGATTCAGTAGAGTGTTTCGAATCAAATTTAACTAAAATTTTATCTGGATTTTGTTCATTGGCGGCGCATTTTCAATCAAATTTGATTAAAATTTCACCTGAGTTTTCTTCATTCGCACATTTCTAATTAAATTTAACTAAAATTCCACTTGAGTTTGGTTCACTGGCACATTTTGAATAAAATTTGACTAAGATTTCAATGGATTTTTTTGTTAGCGCGTTTCCAGTCAAATTTGACTACGATTTTTCACGAGTTTTGTTCATTAGCGCGTTTCCAAACAAGTTTGACTAAAACTTCACGTGAGCTTGGTTCATTGGCACATTTTGAATCAAATTTGATTAAAATTTCAAGCAAATTTTTTCGTTGGCGCGTTTCCAATCAAATTAGACTAAGATTTCCCATGAGTTTTGTTTATTGCCGCATTTTGAATCAAATTTCACTAAAATTTCAAGCGGAGTTTTTTTTGGGCACATTTCCAATCAGATTTGACTAAAATTCATCGGGATTTCATTCATTGGCATGTATTTTACATGGGTTTGGTTCATTGGTGTGTTTTAAATCAAATTTTTGACTAAAATTTCACTTGGATTTAGTTCGTTGGCGGGTTTCTAATCAAATTTGACTAAAATTTCATATGAATTTTATTTATTGGCGTGTTTTCAATGAAATTTGACTAAAATTTCACCTGAGTTTGATTGATTAGCGCGTTTCCAATCAAATTTAACTAAAATTTCACATAAGTTTGGTTCATTGTCACATTTCGAATCCAATTTGACCAAAATTTCAAGGGGCTTTTTTCGTTGGCGCGTTTCCAATCAAATTTTTCTAATATTTCCCATGAGTTTTGTTCATTAGCTCGATTCCAATCAAATTTGACTAAATTTTACCAGGGTTTTGTTCATTGGTGTGTATCAATTCAAATTTGACTAAAATTTCATCCAAATTTTGTTCGTTGGTGCGTTTTCAATCAAATTTGACAAAAAAATTTCATGAGTTTGTTGAATAGTCCATGATGAGACGAACCATCATCTAAAATTTCCGACACGTCGCCATTTCTGGTCGGAAGTTACGCTCAGCCGGTCGAAAAATTGCTAATTCAGGCCAATCCCAAACTCATTTCTGAAAACGTGCCACACCATGATGATCAGCATGAAATTCCACATCTCCCTGTGAAAAATCAAAATTTTTCAATACTATTTGAAAATCGCCGCTGAAATTCAGCGGCCCATCGACCGGCACGTGGTGGTCACAGTTCCACCATTGAATTTACCACAAGACGTCCCTACAGTAACTAATCAAGCTCCAAAGTCGTATGTGGCTGTACTTTCTAGTAAATCTGTAATTTCTCAGGCTGAGCGCAGCTAATAAAAGTCTTTTGCACACATTTTTCAAGCTTCACAAGACTCCAATGACCACAAGTTCACCTCTAAGGAACCTTTCATGCATATGGGAGAGCCGACTGTTGAATTTACAGAGAAAGAGGAAGATCTTCATTCTGAACCGTTTAAATTCACACTTGTTGGCAAATTCACACGTTGCAAGCCCTCCATGATTAAGGTGAGTGATAGTTTTCAAAAATTTAGTTTTTGCGGTGGTTATATGATATGGCTTATTGATGCCACTCATATTTTAATGCACTTGGCACATGAAGAAGATTACTCACACCTTCCTTAAGCCATCTTAGTACATCGATGGTTGTCTCATGCGCGTTTTTAAGTGGACGTCCAGTTTTAATCCTAGGCATGAGACCCTTATTGTCCCCGTTTAGGTATCTTTCCCATTATTGTCCATTCACTTTCGGCCAAAGAGTAGTTTGTTTGCCTTAGCTAAGGTCATTGGAGTCCCACTATGTATTGATGAGGCCACTTCAGATTTATGAAGACCTAGTGAGGCACGGGCATGCATTGAGGTTAATTTGGAGTATAAGCTTCTAGATAGTATTTGGATTCAGCGTGAAAAGTGTAGAGGATATTGGCAAACAATTATGTATGAGAAGAAGCCCAATTACTATTTTTGATGCAGCCATTTTGGTCATACTGAGAAGCATTGCTGCCCTACACCACCACCTGCTCCAGCTGTTGACCCTACTCCTAAGCCTACTACAGAAATGGCCAAGGATAAGGGTAAAAGAAAGGAGGTCTTTATTAAGCCTCCTAAGAGATGGATTCCAATTCAGAGAGATCAGAGGAGACAGCATGATGCTAGCACATCTGGAGTCCAGATTCTACCTTCTGTATCTACTGTCATCACATCAGTCCCATTACCCACTAGCACTAGCTCACAAGCTCAGACCCAGCCATTTGCTCCTTCAGTGGCTACTCTCATTGACACAGCTTTGCCAGTTATCAGTGCATCAGGTCCAGCTATCTTTATTTCTCCTTCAGCTACACTCTAGGTTATCAGTTTACCTGTGACTCTGTTTTATGATCCTATGTTGGATGAGATCTTAAAGAGGCCACAGATACAGGATTCTCTAGTAGACACGGTTAGTATAGCTTCTTACATTCCAGGTCCGGCACCTGGAAGAGTCCAGGCACCTATTCCTACTTCTTCTCCTCCCATTTGCCATGAAAATGTGGAGGCATATATTCCTTCCTTGCAGTTAACTCAGTCAGATACAGAGGGCTCATTTCAGATTGCGGTTCACCAGCAGGTACCCTTTCACAGATCTTCTTCTGATGACTTGGCTGGTTTGGTTGAGAGGATAGAGGATGATGGATTTGTCCCAGTTATTCAGAAGAGATGTTCACGTGCTACTAACACTCCATTCCCGAGTAGAAGGATCACTAGGAGTCGGTCACATGATACCTTCTCACATTCTCCATCCCTATGAGTGCCATCATTTGGAATGTGAGAGGTGTAGCAAGTATAGCTACTCGCCAACGCCTGAAGAAACTTATACAGCTTCATCAGGTTTATCTTCTAGTTATACTGGAGCCTTTTGTTCTTCAGCACAATTTTACATACATTCGACATTATTTGCACTTTGACATGGGAGCATAGAATGAATCGAATAAGATCTGGTTTTTCTGGAATTCGAGGACTAATGTTATTGTTATTGTTGACCATCCCCAATTCCTTTACGTTAGAGTTGAGGACCCCAGACTAGCGCATCCCATCTATTCGACTCTGATTTATGCATCATGTGATACTGCTATCAGGAGGGATTTATGGGTGGGTCTTCACCACATCTCCCTCAATATGGACGATCCTTGGCTAGTTGGGAGAGACTTTAATGTTATTACACATGATGGTGAGCACACTAGTCATAATACTCGTGATCGAGGCACTACAGTTTTCTTTGATATGATGTTAGACTGTGGTTTAGAGGATGCGAGATTTCTTGGAAACCATTATTCTTGGACCAATGGTCAAGTCAGAAAGAGACTAGATAGGGTACTTATTAATTCTATATCTGCAGCCTTTTGTCGATAGCTTACTGTGAGACATTTGAATCGGACTTCATCTGATCACTCCTCTTTACTGCTTTAGTAGATTTTGATGATGACTTGGCGCCTAGACCTTTCAGATTCCTCAATGTTTGGACTAAGCATCATGACTTTTTAGCATTTGTCTCCCAGAAGTGGTCACTCCCTACTCATCTCACAGGAATGATCGCTCTTTGGGAGAAATTTTTTAGGCTGAAACAAGGACTTCGCTGATGGAACTGACATATATTCGGAGATATTTTCCAACAGGTGAGAAAAGCTAAGGTAGGGGTTGATGAGACTGAGATACTATATGATAGAGACCCTACACCGGAGCACCGTGACTTACTACATCATGCTCAGGCAGTTTTGAATCGGACCTTGTCTATTGAGGAGGGTTTTTGGAAGCAAAAGGCCGACTGACGTTAGGTATGTGAAGGAGATCACAATACTCGATATTTCCATGCGATGGTTCAGTGTCGTCGGATCAGATCGCGTATCAGATCTATCAGGACACGGGCAGGGAAAGTTTTAGCCACTCCGACTGATATTCAGACTTTAGCTATGGCATTCTATCGTACAATTCCTGCTACAATTACCTCTCCTTCAACTCCTGTTCAGATTATCAGTCTACTTACTCCGTTTTATGATCCTATGTTGGATAAGATCTTGAAGAGGCCACAGATATTGAATTCTCCAGTGGACATAGACAACAGAGCTTCTTACATTCCAGGTTCGACACCGGGTAAGACTCAGACACCTATTCCTACTTCTTCTCCTCCCATTTGTCATCAAAATGTGGAGGCATCTATTCCTTCTTTGAAGAGGGCTCATCTTAGATTGAGGTTTACCAATAGGGACCCTTTTAAAGATCTTCTTCTAATGACTTGTTTGGTTTGGGTAAGCGGGTAGAGGATTACAGATTTGTCCCCATTGTTCGGAAGAGATATCCATGACCTATTGACACTCCACTTTCGGGCAAAATGATCACTAAGAGTCAGTCACATAATACCTCCTCACATTTCCCATCCCTATGAGTGCCATCATTTGGAATGTGAGAGGTGCAGCTAGAGTAGCTACTCATCGGCGCCTGAAGAAACTTATACAGCTTCATCAGGTTTATCTTCTAGTTATATTAGAGCCTTTTGTTCTGCAGCACAGTTTTGTATATATTCAACGCTATCTGCGATTCGACATGGGAGCTCAGAATGAATCGATTAAGATTTGGTTTTTCTGGAATTCGGGGACTAATGTTACTATTATTGTTGGCCATCCCCAATTTTTTCACGTTAGAGTTGAGGACCCCAGACTAGCACGTCCCATCTATTTGACTCCAGTCTATACATCGTGCGATGTTGCAACTATGAGGGATTTGTGGGTGGGTCTTCACCACTCTCTCTCAATATGGACAATCCTTGGCTTGTTGGGAGAGACTTTAATGCTATTATGCATGATGGTGAGTGCACTGGTCATAATACTCGTGATCAATGCACTATTGCTTTTTCTGATATGTTGTTAGATTGTAGTTTAGAGGATGCAGGTTTCCTTGGAAACAGATATACTTGGACCAATGGTCGGGTCAAAAAGAGAATGGATATGGTACTTATTAATTCTACAGCTACAGCTTTTTCTCGACAGCTTACAGTGAGACACTTGAATCGGACTTCATCTGATCACTTTCCTTTACTGCTTCAGGGGATTTTTGATGATGATTTGGGGCCTAGACCATTCAAATTCCTCAATGTTTGGACCAAGCATTATGACTTTTTGGCCTTTGTCTCCCAGAAAAGATCGCGTTCTACTAATCTCACAAGGATGACCACTCATTGGGAGAATTTTTTCAAGCTAAAACAAGGACTGTGTTGGTATAACCAACATATATTTGGAGATATTTTTCAGAGGGTGCGAGATGCTGAGGTCGGGGTAGATGAGGCTGAGATACTATATGATATAGACCCCACATCCGACCCCCACAAATTACTACATCATGCCCAAGCATTTTTTAACTGGACCCTGTGTATTACGGAGGGTTTTTGGAAGCAAAAGGCCAGTTCACGTTAGGTATGTGAGTGTGATCACAATACTTGATATTTCCATGCGATGGTTCAGGGTCGCAAGATCAAATTGCATATCAGGTCTATTAGGACAAAGGCGGGAGAATTTTTAGAGACTTTGACTGATATTCAGACTTCAGCTATTACATTCTACCAGAACTTTCTATCTGTTCCAACACAGTCTTTGGACCCCATTCATTTCGATATCATTCTCAGGCTTTTGACGGTGGAAGATAATATGGAACTAAATCGCCCCCCTTCAATTCATGAGGTACATGAGATGGTCTTTAGCATGGATGCTGACAGGTAGTGGGCCTAGACGGGTTCTCAGCCTTATTCTTCCAGCGTTGTTGGGATATTATTCAGGATGATGTTTACAGGGCGGTATTGGATTTCTTTGATGGTGGTCATCTTCCTCGGTGTTTTTCTGCTACTACTATTGACTTGCTCCCAAAAAAGAATGGTGCTTATAGATGGACCGATTTCAGACCCATCAGTTTATGTATGGTGTTCAATAAGCTTATTACTAAGCTATTGACACTTGACTAAGCACATTGCTACCACGCATTATCTCTCCATAGCAGAGTGGTTTTATCCCCGGTAGATTAATTTGGGACAATGTCTTATTGGCGCAGGAGCTACTCCATATGTTGGATGATGGAGTGCGAGGGAGTAATACTATGCTGAAGCTAGACATGGCTAAGGCATATGACCATATGGATTGGGGCTTCATCTATTCTGTACTAGAGACATTTGGATTTGATCGTAGCTGGATTGATAAGATTAGGCATTGCATTTTGAAGTGTCATTTCTCTGTACTCATAAACGCTCGACCATGTGGCTTTTTTCCCTCTTCACGGGGACTCAGACAGGGTGATCCCATTTCTCCATCACTGTTCATCATTGCTACCGATTACCTTTCTCGCTTGCTCACTCAAAGGTTTCAGGAGTTTCCTAGTATGTGGTATCAGCATGGAGGTAGTACTCTTGTCTCTCATCTTTCATTTGTTGATGATATGATTATATTCGCCAATGGTCAAAAACAGTCTATCATGAAGGTTCTCGATTGTATGGAGCATTATGAAGGCTGTGCTGAAGAAACTTGAGAGCGTCTTTGCAAGATTTCTATGGGATTCTAAGGATCAGGCGCATCGGTTGCATTGGAGGAGTTGGAAGGAGATTTACTTTCCTGCTGATGAGGGTGGTCTGGGCGTCAAGAGATTACAGGATATGGTGGATATTTTCTCCATGAAACTCTTGTGGATGTTCTGCTCTCACAGATCCCTTTGGGCCCAATTCTTACTGGGCAAGTACTGAATAAGGGCACACCCTTCACTTGTAGCAGTTTCACATTTAGCCTCTCCTACCTGAAAGAGGCTGAAATCAATGGGGTCACGGACAAAGCCACATATTGCTTGGCACCTTGGTGCCGATCAAATTTTCTTCTAGCATGACTGTTGGATGGGCAAGTTCACACTGGCATTCCTATTCCCACGCAGGCAGCATACATCTGCTAAGGTGCAGGACTTTTTTTATGACACTAGTGGGGACTTTGGACGATTATTACAGGCTCTTCCCACTCACATGGCAGAGCAGATAGGGACGATACCTTTATTTGTTGATGTCCTTGACCGAATTGTTTGGAGGGCCACATCCGATGACAGATCAGCATAGCAGCTAGTTCGCTCGGCTCACCAATCTTAGGACTCGTATTGATTGTTGTGGAGCTCCATCTTGCCTACCATTGTCTCATTCTTTTGCTGGGGACTATGGCAGGATCTCGTTCCAGTAGATGTGGTTATTCAGAAGAGGATCGGATGTCACCTAGCTTCTCGTTGTTAGTGCGGCCCTGAGATTGAGACCATCAGTCATATCTTCAGTTGCAGCAGCATCTCCTATCAGGTATGGTAGCACATTGGAGACATCTTTCAGATACCTATAAGATCAGGAGAGGGGGTCAAACAAAGGTTCCTAAGATGGAGGTATTCTGGTTAGTACATTAGCAGAGGACACATTCGCACTATCATTCCTCTACTGATATTTTGGTTTTTATGGATCGAGAGGAATGATGCGAAACACAAAGGGATCTATATGGTGGTGAGATGTATCATTTGGAGGGTCTATCGCACTATTCATTTTCTTCATATGGGAGGACTCTTTAGAGTTATACACTAACGAGGAGACTTCACACTTGTATCACTCTTTAGCATTTCCTTGACTCTCCTCTCTCCACCACCACTTATTATTGTTGTTTGGCGTACTCTATCAATGGGATCATACAAGATATACACCGATGGATGCATCAAGGATAGATTTACGAGTGGTGGAGGTATCATTAGGTATCACACTGGATGTTGCATCAGGGCATTCTCAGCATCGTACAGCCCATGTTTGATTCTGGAGGCTAAGGTCAAAGCTGTATTGGATGGGATTTTATTGGCCAGAGGACTTGGACTATCAGGCATTTGGATAGAGTGAGACTCTACTACGGCCATCCACTATATCACCAGAGGTGGAAAACTATGGAAAATTCAAGGCGTACTCAGACAGATCACAGACATTATATCCTTCGACAAAGATACAATTTCACACATCTACAGAAAGGGAAACTAGGTTGCAGATGCACTTGCCACACGGGTTGGGATCATTGACATTACCATGTATATGGACTAGTTGACCTACATTGACATATTAGGGCACTTGTACAGACTGACAGACATGGACTGCCCAGCATTAGAATTTAATTTTTTATTCTTTAGTTGCACTATTTCTCATTGTAAGGAAAGTAGTACTTCCTTTTTTATTACTTTACATTTGTCCTTTGTCATTTGCTTTCTTTGTAAGGGAAGCAGTACTTTCCCATTTATTGCTTCTATTTTTTCCACATGTAAACACGGTATTCCTTCACCACAAGTGAGGGCATAATAATAAAATTAATCGAGGTACTGCCCTCCTTCCACTAAAAATAAAAATAAAAACCCCTAAACACCCTAAACCCTAGACCTTGAACCCTAGACCCTGGACCTTGAACCCTGAACCCTAGACCCTAAACCCTAAACCTGAAATCCCAAACCCAAAACCCCAAACCCTAAACTAGCCAAACAAGTTCTTCCTTCTCTCTAGAATGGGAGAAAATCACCGAAACTCCAATACACTAGATCCACCACCTAAACCACTGATTTTCACCGCTCCTAGTTATGAGAAATCATCACCAACAACCTCCCATACATCTCATGCAATTTCAACATCAGATTCATCACCTAGCTCAATAGATTTGAGAATGAAAAATCATGGAACGAATCCCAATGCCATCAAAACACCCACTCATAGTTAGAATTTGGATATAGGACCACCACCAATGAACTCAGAAGGTCCGAAAACCCCCAGGGTGTTGTCCTTGACATCCAATTTTGCCAAAATTACAACTTTGGAAAATGTGCAGCCCAAAACAAATTTTGCAATTCATTCTTGTACAGAGCTCAAACTTCAACATGCGCCAGCATTCAGAATCCCCATGAAATGTCAAACCTTCGGTCCAAAACTCACGACAATCTGAACTGGGACGTGCCCAATACGGTACCAAACGTAAACAGACAGTTTGTCAAAAAATTGCAAATTTCAGCCTCTACAGTGCTCACCTCAGAGAACATACATAACTGCATTGATCAGTAAGAAATTTCACACAAGATTGGTAAAAATCATAATTTTCTGCCTCCAGTTGATTTTGGCCGAAAAACGGAGCTGCTAGTGGCCGGCCGGCAGCGTTCCGGTGGCCCTCCAGCAACTTTTGATTAGAATATTCATCCAATTAATCCAAATCCTTTTTTGTCATCGATTTTTCCACATGAAGCTCAAACAGTGCACAATCAAGGTTGAAAGATGTATGCTACTGAAGTTTCCGGCCGTCCGGCCTTTCTCAAGTTGAGCGGAGTTTATGAAAGTCTTTTGTATCGATTATACAGCGTACAAATGACTCTTCCACTACTAGGTTTTCTATCAAAGAACCCTTTATACATATGGGTGAGGCAACAGTAGTTTTGACTGAGTCGGAGGAGGCTACACTTTTTGATCGTTACAAGTATACACTTGTAGGGAAATCTCCACATCGTAAGCTCACCATGAGGAAGGTACGTGAGATATTTTCTAAGTTAGGTTTCCATGTTTGCTTTGAGGTGGGATTAATTGACATAACACTCATACTTATACATTTACACGTGAGGAGGATTATAGCAGACTTTTTCTTAAACTTTCATGGTATATTGATGGGTGTCCAATGAGAGTCCTTAAGTGGACATGTGACTTTACACTTGAGCAAGAGACTCTAATAGTTCCTGTATGGGTATCCTTCCCTCTGCTTCCAATACATTTACATGCCAAGGGGTTCCTTTTCGCTTTATCTCAGGCAATAGGAATTCCCTTGAGGATCGATGAGGCCACCTCCGACTTGAGACGACCTAGTGAGGTAAGGGTGTGTATTGAGGTGAATTTGGCTATAAGTTACACGATAGGGTTTGGATTGAGCGTGCTGGTAACCGTGGCTTCTGGCAGACTGTTGTTTACGAGAAGTGGCCAATTTTTTGCTTCTCTTGTAAACACTTGGACCATTCTTATTATCAGTGTACTACGGTTCCTCCTCCTCCTCCCCCTAAAGTTGTTGTACGTCCCCTTGTTCAACCCCCTATTACTAGGACTGACAAGGGTAAAGGCAAGGTGACATTTGTAGAGCCAAAGAAATAGTGGGTGCCAGTTTCAGCAGTGCCTTCTGTGCTTCCCACTACTACTACCACAGTTGTGACAGAGACAGTATCTGCACTGATAGTTCCTACCTCTACTCCTATCACAGTTGATCCAAACGTACCTTTGTATATTCATTCAGCTACTGAGCCTACTCCAAATGCTCCTATCGAGGTGCCCACTTTTCCTATTATTACTTTCGTAGCTCATATTCCCACAGCTACTACTGATGTACCCCCTGAGTCGACACATATCAGTTCTCCACCATTGAAGACACACAGATGGTACTTAGTTAGCATAGGAATTAGGTACAGGGACAGTTCCTCATACCACTCTTGCATAGGGGTTGTTGGCTGAGATCAGCTCAGAACGACACGGTGTCAAGCATATGTTAATTGATCACTTTAAGAAGGACCATGGAATAAAAGTTGGATCTACCATGAGAGTTACTATTGAGGACTTGGTTTTTAAGCTCTTTCATGAGGGATCTTCTATGAGTAAGACTCCTACACATACATCTTCACCCGATCCTTCTATCATAGCTCCTACCAAAATAAGGTGAAAGAACATATACAGAGAGACATGGATGGCATGGGCCTTATACACTGCGTGGAAAATGCAGAGGACGATGCCTCTACAATCAGCAGGTCAATCTCCCATGACTCCGATCTTGTAGCACAGAGCACCATGAGATTAGACGTACCTAAAACTAGCACCATGAGATTAGATACACCCGCTT
The DNA here is from genome assembly GCF_002742605.1 of Olea europaea var. sylvestris. NCBI lineage: Eukaryota > Viridiplantae > Streptophyta > Magnoliopsida > Lamiales > Oleaceae > Olea > Olea europaea. The sequence goes on from NW_019264660.1 coordinate 819,013, forward strand.
TTCGCCCGACATTTAGTGCACCACCATCCGAACAGTACTTTTCACCTAAGCAGGCTCCTTCACGTAGGTGAGACCCCTCTCCAACGAGGGAGCCGACAACACAAACTACTATGATCCAAAAATATTTCAGACCAGACGCATGACCCGGTCGATGTCTATATACTACCACCCGAAGATTTACCCTCGGGAATACCCTTGAGTAGCTTTCACTAGTTTTTGTTCATGTCTTGTTCATTGTGATTGCATTTTATCTTGAGATATTTGTTGCAATTTACATTTGTTGAAGGTCAAGCCTATGCCCCCCTTCTTTATTTGTATTATCGCTTTTCATTATATAAAATAAACCACACTAGTGGTATTTGCTAAAAAAAACAAAAAAAAAGCAAAAAACACCAAACCCTAAAACCCGAACCCTGAACCCATGATTTTGAATGAGAGAAAGAAGTGAGGAATCCTCTTTTCGATTGTGACTCCCCCACTCCAGTCGTTGCTTTTCTTTAATAGCTGCTTCAGCTTCAGCCACTCGAATTTTCGACATTCCTTTTTATTTCTCATTAAACGAATGGCATCTTCTTCTGGAAATCCTAACTATTCTTAGCATGATATTCTTTTGTTTATTGCGGGGCATATCTTATTTCAAGATTCATTGACTGACTTGATTGGAATCCTATTTCTAGTATACTTATTTTTATTTTTATTTTATTTAGTTATATAACTATAACTATTCCATTTATACAAATTCTCTTGTTTTCACCTAGGATTCTTGCTAAAGAAACCTAGTTCCAAATAAAATGAAAATAGAATTTTTATTTTATGTTTAGAATTTCTTACTTATTATTTTTAAAATTATTTATATTATTCTAAATTCTTGAGAGATTTCTATTTTTTTTAGGAATAGAATCTGGAGTTTGTCCTTTTTTTCTTAGTGATTTCGAATAGAATAAGTATTCAAATGTAAGAGAATGGATATCTAGCGTTGGTATATTCCTTTTCTTTTTTTATTAGATGGGTTTCTCTTGATTGAATACAGAAAAAGAAGACCATCCTCTTTGTGCTTCGATAGGTTTAGATAAGGTATACGAAGAAAAAGCCTATTTGACATTGTTGACTATGAAACTTACCAAAGAGATTCGTTTCTCAACAAACTTTGGCTTGTCCACAAATACAGCAGGTCATTACCTAGATCTATTTGAATTACCCTTTGAAGTTTTTAACCAATTTTGTGTCATGATTTTGACTTCCTAAATTCATTAGGGTTAGGTATACCAAACAAAAAGAGATATCAATGAACTTCTATGAAATGGTTTCACGGGATTCAGCCAATTGTCTTGATTGTGAAATATCATTGAGAAATAGGAATCTGTGTTATCAAAGGATTTCCTGCGATTATTTCTAGTATGGAATGAGTCAATCATCCACTTTGGGATCTTATTGAACAAAAAGATGATATTGTTCCTCCATTGATCAAGAATTTTGATTTTCAGGAAGTATCATGATCATCCAATAAGAAGGGTTTCAATTTTTTCAAATGAACAATTTGAAGACCTATTGATTCTAACAACTGATTGCAGAGTTGATCATTCGGACCTTTCAATTCATAGATGTAGATCTGATTGCACCCGCTGCTCTAACTAATTGTCCACCCTTTCCAAGTGTGATTTCTATGTTATGTATGGCCATGCCTAAGGGCCTATCGATTGAGGGAAGATTTCATGACACTCTGCTGGGAAAACGGGTTGATTATTCAGGTCGTTCCGTCATTGTCATGGGTCCTTCACTTTCATTACATCGATGTGGATTGTCACGTGAAATAGCAATAGAGCTTTTCTAGAATTTTGTAATTCGTGGTCTAATTAAACAACATTTTGCTTCGAATGTAGGAGTTGCTAAGAGTAAAATTCGAGAAAAAAATCGATTGTATGGGAAATACTTCAAGAAGTTATGTAGGGGCATCCTGTATTATTGAATAGAGTACCCACTCTACATAGATTAGGCATACAAGCATTCTAGCCTATTTTAGTGGAGAGGCATGCTATTTGTTTACATCCATTAGTTTGTAAGGGATTCAATGTAGATTTTGATGGGGATCAAATGGCTGTTCATGTACCTTTATCTTTGGAGGCTCAAGCGGAGGCCCGTTTACTAATGTTTTCTCATATGAATCTTTTGTCTCCAGCTATTGGGGATCCCATTTCCATACCAACTGAAGATATGCTTATTGGACTCTATGTATTTACGAGTGGGAATCGTCGAGGTATTTGTGTAAATAGGTATAATCCGTGGAATCGCAGAAACTATCAAAATCAAAGAAGTAACAATAATAATTATAAGTATATGAAAGAACCTTTTTTTTTCTAATTCCTATGATGCAATTGGAGCTTATCAGCAGAAACGAATCAATTTAGATAGTCCCTTGTGGCTCCAGTGGCACCTAGATCAATGCATTATTTCTTCAAGAGAAAGTCCCATCGAAGTTCACTATGAATCTTTAGGTACTCATTATGAGATTTATGGACACTATCTAATAGTAAGAAGTATAAAAAAAGAAGTTATCTTTAAGGATACTTCTTAATCTCTATGCCTTGTGGTAATAATTCCTCTGGCATTACGACCTTTACCACAGTGATACTGTCCATAGATCAAATTATTTCGTGGATTGGATTTCACTTGACTGTCTGCGATTCCGTTATGTGTGCTCGGGGAAGAAGTTTTTTATAAATGTATCGCCATGCTATTAAGTATTTTGATTTAAGTTCTTTTCTTTCTAAGAGGTGGAATAGAATAACCCGGTTGAAGCGTAATGATCATACATCTGTAATGCATTTATGTCCCATAATAGGTCTCATTCTTTGACCCTTTCCCAAAAGTCAATGACTATTAGTTGCTATTACCTTAACTCCAAAGAAGAGTTCAACCCAATGCTTTATTTCTATCCTAGTTGATCCTGATTCGACATTAGAAGTATATTGATTTTTCCCTAATAATCGAATACTTTTGTCTATAAATACTGCATATTTAATTCCATGCATAAATTTATTTTCGTCCCTATGAGTTCTAGTCTCAATAAGAATGCTAGTTCTTGCTGTTCATCTATTATGATATGAATATACCACACCAATTCGTTATGTATGGATGATGAGATTCCATTGATACGGAGCCAATTTCAATAGACTTATTGGAGGGTCCCATTAGTGTGCATCCAATAGGAATTGAACCTACGAATTCGCCAGAGTTGGGAGCTTTAACCATTCAGCCATGGATGCTTAGTGGGGATCCTCGTACATGGTGAATAACCAAATTCCAATTGAAACGAAATCTTTAGGATAAATCAATGCAATTTAGGAAGAATCAATGAAAGGACATCAATTCAAATCTTGGATTTTCGAAACAAGAGAGATCAAGAATTCTCACTATTTCTTAGATTCATGGACCCAATTCAATTCAGTGGAATCTTTCATTCACATTTTTTCCACCAAAAATGTTTTCTAAAACTCTTTGACCCCCAAATTTGGAGTATCCTACTTTCATGCAATCCATAGAGGTCAACAAGCAATCGATATTTCACGATCAAGGATGTAATACTCTTTGTAGTAGCGATACTTATATATCCTATTAACAATCGAAATATGGTCGAAATAAAAAATCTCTCAAAGGTCCATTAGAGATCAAAATTTGTTAAAGAAATAACAAGATCTTTCTTTTGTCCCTTCCAGGTGATCGGAAAATAAAAATTGGTTAATATATTCAAGATAATTACGTATTTACAAAATACTGTCTCAATTCATCCTATTTCATCAGATCCGGGGTGTGATAGGGTTCCGAAGGATGAACTAAATATGGACAATTCCAATAAGATTTCATTCTTGAACAAAATTCATTTTTTGATTTGCGATCTTAGGTAAGATCGGTTCAGGATCATGGGATCCTTTTCTATCAGATAGGAAGGGCTGTAGCACAAATTGTACTTCTAAGTAATTACCCCATAGATCCTATATCTATCTATATGAAGAAGAGATCATGTAATGAAGGGGATTCTTATTTGTCCAAATGGTACTTCGACCCGATAGTACCCGTTTTGGGAACGTCCGGTGCCAAAGACACTGAATGGGTTAGTTACTAATCCCTGGACTATGTCATCTGCTGGGTTACGGGCGGGCATTTTACCAGAGGTTTCTAATCTACCCTTGTGTGATTCCTGTTGAAGCATATTCTCGAGAGTGGGTGCAGGGCGGACGATTTTCAAGTAGACTCCCCATTCATTAGATAGAGAAGATCACCAAGATTTCGTGATTTGCTGCCAAATTTATTCCAATTTCAAGAGCTCAGATCGAATGGGGTTACCATTATCCTTCTAGTAGTGACGAATCTTGTATGTGTTCTTAAGAAAAGGAATTTGTCCATTTTTCGGGGTCCCAAAGGGCGTGGAAACACATAAGACCTCTTGAATAGAATTGAAAAAGAGATGTAACTCCAGTTCCTTTTACAAAAAAAAAAAAAAAAGAAAGAAAAAAAGAAAGAAAAAAAAGAAAGAAAGGAGGAACTCTGAACTAAAATAAATAATTGTTCCGATGGAACCTTCTGTTCTATCGTAGATTGGCTGTAGATAGACGAACAAGCCATTACTTTTCTATTCATTATTATTTTGATTACCAAATCAAGTGACTGCACCAAATATAGAGAGTCAAAAAGATGAATCTGCTCTTAGGAATCATTAAATCCTATAAATGATTGTTCTGATGTATCATGGAAATTCTTTGATAGATAAGAATCAAATAATTTTCTGTGGTGAAACAAAATATCTCTCATTTTTCCCTCGATAGATTTTTTTTGTTTCCAAAAGACTGTTGCTATCTTGTTTTGAGGGGGGCACTAATCCTTTAAATCCGGTACCAAGCGGTATCATGCCCCCCCCAAAACAACGTTCTCTTTTTTTGGTATGAGGAACTTATCATGAATCCACTGATTTCTATCGCTTCTGTTATTGCTGCTGGATTAGCCGTAGGGCTTGCTTCTATTGGACTTGGAGTTGGTCAAGGGACTGCTACGGGTCAACCTGTAGAGGGTATCGCGAGACAGCCCGAGGCAGAGGGAAAAATACGAAGTACTCTATTGCTTAGTCTAGCTTTTATGGAAGCTTTAACAATTTATGAATTGGTCGTAAAAAGATCCTTTTGTTTAATCTTAGAGAAATGAAAAATACATATTTTTCATATTTTATTGCCTTGGACCTCTTGTTTGCTTTTTGAGAAAAAATACCAATTGAAGTGGAGGGTTTCTTCGAACAACAAGGGGCTGGGTCAACTATTCAATCAAATGATATTGAGCATGTTTTCCATCACTTCTCGATAAACAAGTGTGCTATTTCTTTGCAAAATTGTGCTCAACTTCATATGTGGCAATTCCGCCAAGATCTCTTCCTTAGTTGGGGGAAGAATCCGCACGAATCGAATTTTTTTGAGGAAGATATCGAGAGAGAATTTGATTTGGGTAGACAATGTGTGGTTGGTAAACAAGGGTTGGTTTTTTAGAAAGGTACGGAATGTATCGTCAAATATTCAATATGATTCCACAAGATCTTAATTATTTGTCTCTTTCCTTCAGCTTTTCTCAAATTAGCTTTGGCTATTTCAAGAGTTTTCTGAGCTTCTTGTGGATTAATGTCACTACCCTTTTCCTCATCATTTACTAAAATAATGATCTCATTATTTCCTGTTCTAGTAAAACCACCCATCAGAGCCATCGTTAACCATTGGTCCTTAAAGCGTATTCTCAAAATTCCTATATCTACAACTGTAGCAATAGGGGCATGATTTGGTAATATGCCAATTTGACCACTATTAGTATATAAAATGATTTCATTCACTTCTGAATCCCAAACAATTCGATTAGGGGTCAGTACACAAAGATTTAAAGTCATTTCTTCAAATTGCTCTTCATTTCTAAGTTCATATTAATTCTTGTTGTCGATTATGATTTTGTATGATAAAAAAATGAAATTATGAAAAACCTTTTTCTTGTTTATACTCTTTTTTTCTATGGAATTCCTTGTTCATCATTCCGAGTTATAATAGGTAGATTTATTTTGAAGAAGACTATTTATTTGACTTTACCCCCTCTTTCTTTGTTTTTTTAGACAAATTGAAGTGGTGCGCCTATGTTATTATTGCCAGATTTCAATGTCATAAAATTGGACTAGATATTAGCATAAGTAAACGGGAACCAAATAATTCTAGGAGGGATTATTCGTCTTCCTAGTCTTCGACACAAGAAAGGGGTGTAGAAAATTCCTTTTCTGGTGTCAAACGAGTAATGATTTTTTATCTTGTTCGTCAAAAATTCCTAGTCTTGGTTTCGATATTTCGAGATATATCAAAACTTTTTCAATTTTTTTCATGTAATAATATAAAATGATATAATAAGTAGTGGACAAACACAAAAAACACAAAAAAGAGGGAATTTTATTGATTAAATACAATGAACTTCTAAAAATTTTAATTTGGCTGAGTTACTCAAATAAATAGAGTAATAGAAAGTATTTTTATGATATCTAGATCTAGTCGACCAAAATATATATAATCCAGGAAGTTGAATGATTCCTCCTTTCTTCTAAGTTGGAAAGTACCCATAGATACTATCAAGTAATAGGTGTTTTGAATCAATCAATGAAATTCATTTTTCAAAAGCATCATCAAAAAAAGTTTTTTGAAACAGCAGAAAAAGAAATCTACTTTGTCATTTAGATGAAAAAAAGACTCTGATTCTTAAGAACCTAACAAGCCTTTTCCCCTCAAATCAGACAAACAATGAAGGGAATCCCGTTGAGTTCTTACAGCTTTCATGTCTACAACTCAATTCATCCGATTACTACAGGGATGAACCCAATCCGGAATATGAGCCATAAAAAAATACCTATTAAACAAATCACAAGAATACCAATTACGGTACATATTATCCAAAGAGGAATCCTTCCAGTAGTATCGGCCATTTACTCTGCTTCGCTCTAATTTTATGAAGTGGTAATTTTGTAAAACATTGCTTCTTTCATTCATTTATTCGATTTCACCAAAGAAAAATTACCCATTTAAATTTAATACATGATTACTTGTAAAAAAAAAAAACTTTCTATTTTTTCTAACTGCAATGACTAGAAGTGGTACTGATAATAATGATCCACATAAAAGGGCTGCATAGCCCAATATCATCATATGTACGTGGATTATTAACCACTCGGATTGAAGAGCGGGTACTAATATTTCAGATTCGTGTATTTGAGTTAAAAGACCTGAAGTAGCAAAGCTTTGGGTAAAATAGCACTTGGGCCGATTATTGCTCTTAAATTTATTTATTTTTTTTTTTGAAATACAGAACTATATGGATAAGGGATAAACTCCATGAAAGGAAGATTAATGATTCATATAAATTACTTTGATTGATTTTTTGATCAAAAGTACTATGTGAAATCTTCGATTTTTTCCTCTTCCTCTATCCCTATCCTGTAGGTACAGTGTTTGAATCAATAGAGAACCTTTTCTTCTATATGAATCAATCTTATTCCATTCCAATTCCTTCACGATACCTCCCAAGGAAAATATCGAGTGGATCCCAAATTGACGAGTTAGTGTGAGCTTATCCATGCGATTATGCATTCTTCGAATAGGAATCCATTTTCTAAAAGATCCTGGCTTTCGTACTTTGGTGGGTCTCCAAGATCCTTTCGATGACCTATGTTGTGTTGAAGGGATTAGATAAAGTGAACGTAAAGGAGTACCTTGGAATTCATAAGGGATTTACTTGTCTATGCATTGTTCTATTCGATCTTTTAGGTCCCAACTTCACCTCAAAGGTTATGCTACGATGCCCTTAAAGTCTATACACGATGGATAGACTCCTGTAACCATGACATATTTGCGCTTGCATGAAAATAATTTCTTTCCAAAAGAAAGTTTAATTCTACAAAACAAAAAAGTCTTTTTTTTTACGAGGTACAAATAGAAATTTGTATTTATTTGTTACGAAATCGACCATAGATCAATTCTTCTTTTGATTTGGGAGTATTGACTACACTCCTAATTTTAAGCTTCATGTTACTCCTGCAAAGTGACATGTCAGGTCCAGGGCATCCCAATTGGATTGACTGGGATGACAGTTTCTCATTCCGAATCTATAAAATCAGAATTTAGATTAAATCACACATCGTAGTATACTAGGCCTTCCAATTCTTTAAGAGGTTTATCTAAAAGATTCGCAATATAACTAGGAAGACGGTTTAAATAACACACATAGGTTACTGGGCATGCGAGTTTGATGTAGCCCATTTGATATCTTTGTATACGAAAATCGACAAATTCGACTCTACATTGTTCACAAAGTTTTGGGTCTTCTTTTTCATCTTCGATTACTCGATAATTTCCACAAGCACAAATTCCACTTTTTATAGGTCCAAAAATTCTTTCACAAAATAATCCATGTTTATCAGGTTTATTGAATCAGAATGGATGGTTTTGTGTTTATTATTAGTTCTTCCTCCTGAGTTGAGATCCATCATTCAGATAGATGGGGGTAAACTAATGAGCTCAGATATTAATGAACTCTATAGAAGAGTTATCTATCAAAACAATACTCTTACCGATCTATTGACAACAAGTAAATCCATGCCAGGAGAATTAGTAATGTGTCAGGAAAAATTAGTACAAGAAGCCGTGGATTCACTTCTTGATAATGAAATCCATGGACAACCAATGAGGGACGGTCATAATAAAGTTTACAAGTCATTTTCAGATGTAATTGAAAGCAAAGAGGGAAGATTTCACGAGACTCTGTTGGGGAAACGGTTTGATTATTCAGGTCGTTCCATCATTGTTGTGGGTCTTTCGCTTTCATTACATCGATGTGGATTGTCGTACGAAATAGCAATAAAGCTTTTCCAGACATTTGTAATTCGTGGTCTAATTAGACAACATCTTGCTTCGAAAATAGGAGTTGCTAAGAGTAAAATTTGGGAAAAAGAACCGATTATATGGGAAATACTTCAAGAAGTTATGCAGGGGCATCCTATATTGCTGAATAGTGCTGAAAATCCACATTTTATTTCTCAATAAAAAATGAGATGTTTTTTTAGCATTGTGGATTTTCAGATACTATACAATCAATTGAAGGGATGGATCAAATCTAATAAAAAAAAAAAAGAGGTTTCTTTTAGGAAAAGGATCAAGAAAAATAGGACTCAAAATGCAAGTACAATAAAAATTTCGTAATCTAGGAAAATTATCATATCCATTTTGTATCACTTTGGCGGCATGGCCGAGGGGTAAGGCGGAGGACTACAAATCTTTTTTCCCTAGTTCAAATCCGGGTGTCGCCTGATCAACAAAAAGCTCTAAATCTTTTCTTTTCTTCTCTTTTGTTGATACTTGTTTAATTCTAGTCTGAGGGTTTTCTAAAAGATTGTGAATCCTTGCATCTAGGATTCAAGGAAATATCCTAATCTAATAATAGTGGGGCTGTCAAGACTTCATGTTTCCCTTCTATTACTAAGGTAGTGTCGAATGACTGGATCTTGAATTAGATTGGAGAGCCTGATAGGAAATATGATTCATGCAGAAAGGGAAGTTGCTTTATATACGATGGACTCATGAGAATCTTGGAGTGCTCAAGTATTCAATCAATATTAGATTAGATGAATAATTAATTTTTATAGAAAAAGGGGCAAAATTAAATTCTTTCTTTTTGAAAACCCGTAGTCAAGCCCTCCTCTTTCTTTCACAGCGATAATCGAGAAAGGAGATACGAATTAGATCAAACAAAGGGGAAAATAGGGGTCTTTATGTTCATAATGATGTCATGCTTGCCTTTGGTACTCCAGAAAAATAGATTTTGATCGAACCTATATTTGCTCAATGGATACAATCGGTTCATGGAAAAACTTCATCTGGGTTTGATGTACTTTTATCTTCAACGAGCAGTCCGGCATTCAATGTGGGTCAAAGCATCTGGTTGCCTGGTTGGTTAAATGTTGTTAATGAAAATAGTAATTCATTATTCTTGACAATAGGTCCTGGAAACTTTTTGGTACATCATGCTACTGATCTGGGTTTACATACAACTACATTGATCTTAGTAAAAGTTGCTTTAGATGTACGCAGTTCCAAGTTAATGCCATATAAAAAGGATTTTGGTTATAGTTTTCCGTGCGATGGCTCGAGACGAGGGGGTACTTGTGATATTTTGGCATGGGACACATTTTATTTGGCAGTTTTTTGGATGTTAAATTACTATTGGATGGGTTAATTTTTATTGGCATTGGAAGCACATCACACTATGGCAGGGTAACGTTTCACAGTTTATTGAATCTTCCACTTACTGGATGGGTTGGCTAAGAGATTATTTATGGTTAAACTCATCACACTGAATAGTTTATCAGTTTGGGCATGGATGTTTTTATTTGGACATCTTGTTTGGGCTACTGGATTTATGTTCTTAATTTCCTGGTGTGGATATTGGCAGGAATTGATTGAAACTTTAGCATGGGCTCATGAGCGCACACCTTTGGCCAATTTGATTCGGTGGAGAGATAAACCTGTGACTCTTTCCATTGTCCAAACAAGATTAGTTGGATTAGCCCACTTTTCTGTAGGTTATATATTCACTTATGTGGCTTTTTTGATTGCCTTACATCATACCCATTCCAATTTAATTCAATTAAGAAGTATCTTCAAAGATAACTTCTTTTTTCCTAGTCAGGTCAACAAAGTCATGAAATATTTCAATTTATCTATTTTTTTTCTATAAAATCAAATGGGTTTACCTGGACCAATACATGATTTTCTTTAAGTCTTCTGGGATCGGGTCTTATATTAGGAAGTCTAGGAGTAGTATTACTTCCCAATCTAATTTATTCAGCCTTTTCGTTAGGATTGGTTCTTCTTTGTACATCTTTATTCTACATTCTATCAAACTCATATTTTGTAGCTGATGCACAACTCCTTATTTATGTGGGAGCTATAAATATTTTAATCATTTTTGTTATGATGTTCATGAGTGGTTCAGTATATTACAAAGATTTTCATCTTTGGATCATTGGGGATGGAGTTACTTCAATAGTTTGTACAAGTCTTTTTATTTCACTAATTACTACTATTCCATATACGAAAGCAAACAAAGCATGCCCAAAAGTAAACCAACCCCTTGGGCTGCTACGAAAAACACCATCAGATTTCAAAGTAGTGCGATCTAATTCAAAAATTTTACCCAATTGAGCACGTCTAGCAAATTTTTCACAATAGCAGGATTACTATAACTGACTCCATTGAGTTCGACGCTGTAGAACTCAATAGTTACACCTACTTGTTCAACACTATACTTTGATTCTGCCCTTCTAAAAGGAACATCAGCTCTAACAATTCCGTCGTCGTCTACCAAAACGACTGGAAATATTTCAAAAAAAGTAGGCATACAACGTATAAAAGGGAAGTACCTATCCCTCTGGGGGTAGGAAAATCATGATCGGGATAGCGGACCAAAAGCTATGGAACTTGGGTGTGGGTCTTTGGAATGGCTTTTTCCTTTTATTTATTATTTGTCATGAATAATGGAATCATTACAAATAGTATGCCCCCGGCCCATCCGCGTATTTTTTTATTTTACGCCTCATAACTCTTCCTCAACCAAGCTTGGGCAGAATAACAGAGCAAGTACAAGTATTAGTAGCATAACAAAAATGCCTTCCTCGTTATTAATATTTTTGCTTGCGGCAATTGTGAACTCTCGGGAGAATTGATGACTGCATCAAAGATGCAGTGCTAGTACATCTGAGAATTCTTAATTGGCTAGTTATAAATAGTCCCAGGGCTATGGAACAAAGGATTATCCCAGACCTACATCGAGGTATTAACGGTGATTTTCAAATCTTACAGAATAGAATGTGATACGATGAGATAGAAACAAAGACAGGGAACAGGTTACATACTCTTAACGATCAAAGCGAGCCCCTTTATTCTGAATTCGTTAATTGAGAATAAATCAAATCTCCCCAAATAGGATTCGAACCTATGACCAATTGGTTAACAGCCGACCACTCTACCACTGAGTTACTGAGGAACAACGGGAGATTAGATTCATTGAGTTCAATTCCTGTTCATCCATATTGAATCCAAACTTGGATTCCTGACCCAATAAATCCAAAATTCCTTTGTTTATCATTTGTTTTCCTTATTTTTTCTATAACCTACCTTACATCTTCCTTGTACAATCATCTGATGATACTTCATCAGATTTCCCTTGCACTTGATTAGTCACATAGTTACAAACCCAAACAAACAAGAAAAGCAAAATGAAAAAAAAAAAGAGTTAAGTTCTAAACTCCTTGTGATTTTTTGGAAGACGAAGACAAAGAAATAAAGATGAGGCCGTTATAGAAGATCTAATATCACTATTTTAGGGTTTGTTATTTCTTCGATGGGACCTTAAAAATTGGAAAGAAAAAAAGCTCCTTTGTTTTGGAAATTAAATTCTGCCCCCTAACATCCTTTCATAGAAAGGAAGAAATAATTGATGTATTTATTGGATCCCTCGGAACTGATGAGGCTCGAACCCTTTTCTAGTGACTCGTGGAGTTTTATAATTTCGTCAACTAAACAGGTTATCAAATGAATTGTAACTACAATTGAAACGATCGAAAAAGAAATATGAGTTAATATATGCTCTAAGGTTGAAAATATCATAAAAATCTTAAAAAATAGGAGTTCTTTAATTACAAGAAATCAGGAATTGAATTAATTATAGGATCTATTTAGTTTTTTTAGAAGATGACATGCCGCCACTCGGACTCGAACCGAGATGCTCTACCACTGCTTCCTAAGAGTAGCGTGTCTAACAATTTCACCCTAGCGGCTTGTCTTGAACTCATAATAGCCTATGAATAAGCAACTCTCTAGATTTGAGGATTTGAGAATTCAATTGGTTGCAATAATTTTTAGGAAACATTCAAATGGATGAATAAAAATTAGTTCAAATAGGTATTTTTTTTTTTTTAGTAAAGACATCCACACATCCTTAGTGACTTTTTAGGGTCCACCAAGGAAGGTCGATGGGGGTTAAGGGTTCCCCAACCATACTTATTTCATAAAAATCAAGAATACACGGAAGGAGGGGGGCATGAACTTGACCTCCAAAAAGCAGCGATGCAACAAATGAATATAATAAAATGAAAGTAATAAATGAGAAAGTACTACTTCCCTATACAATAAAAACAGTTTAATAATCATAGCCTAAATTACTAACCTCTGAAACTTGGCAATCCATGTTTGTCGATCTGCACTAGCGCCCTAATATGTCGAGGCAATTCTAGTGGTCCATACTCTAGATAGCGCCGATGATCCCAGCCTTCTGTAGCAAGAGAATCAGCAACCTGGTTGCCTTCTCTGTAGATATGTGAAACAATGTCTCTATCGAAGTAGATGAGGTCTCTGATCTGTCTAAGAATACCCTGAATCGACCATGGACCTCCACCTTTGGTGATGCGGTGAATAGCCAATGTTGAATCTGCCTTAAGCCAGATATCTGAAATTCCAAGTCCTCTGGCCAATAGAAGCCCATCTAGTATAGCTCTGAGCTCAGCCTCCAAAATGAAACATGGGCCATACGATGCTGAGAATGCCCTGATACAGTATCCTGCGTGGTCCCTAATGATGCCTCCACCACTTGCAAATCCATCTTTGACGCATCCATCAGTGTTGATCTTGTAGGATCCAACTGGTGGAGTGCACCAAACAACCATAATAGGAGGTGGTGAGAGAGGACAGGTCAAAGAAATGCCAAAAAAGGTTGCAAGTGTCACATCTCCTCGCCAATGCTCAACTCGGAATAGTCATCCCATATAAAGAGAGGAGATCATGCGGTAGACACTCCAAATAATACGTCTGGCCACCATACGAATACCTCTATGCTTCGCATCATTCCTCTCAGTCCATAGAAACCAAAATATCAGTAGAGGAATGATAGTACGAATGTGCCCACGGCTAACATGCTGCCCAGAATACCGCCATCTCTGGAACCTTTGTCGGACCCCATCCCCTGAAGTCATAGGTATCATAAAGATGTCTCCAAAGTGCTGCCATACCTGGTCAGAGATTCTGCTGCTCGTGAAAATATGATTGATGGTCTCAATCTCAGAACAACACTGACAACGAGAGGCCAATTGACATCCAATCCTCCTCTGAATAATCACATCTACAGGAATGAGATCCTGCCACAGTCTCCAACAGAGAGTGAAATAGTGGTAGGCAAAATTGGGCTCCACAGTAATCGATACGAATCTTGAGGCTGGCGAACCGAACGGACAAGCTGACATGCTGATTTGGTGGTAAAGTTACCATCAGATGTAATCCTCCAAACAAATCGGTCTGGGGCATCTGCATATAGAGGTATCGCCCTATTTGTTCCGCCATTTGAGAAGGAAGGGCATGTAATAACCGTCCAAAATCCCACCCAGTGTCATCAAAGAAATCCTGCACCTTCGCAGATGTGTGCTGTCTGTGTGGGAATAGGGATGCCAATGAATGATAGTACGAATGTGCCCACGGCTAACATGCTGCCCAGAATACCGCCATCTCTGGAACCTTTGTCGGACCCCGTCCCCTGAAGTCATAGGTATCATAAAGATGTCTCCAAAGTGCTGCCATACCTGGTCAGAGATTCTGCTGCTCGTGAAAATATGATTGATGGTCTCAATCTCAGAACAACACTGACAACGAGAGGCCAATTGACATCCAATCCTCCTCTGAATAATCACATCTACAGGAATGAGATCCTGCCACAGTCTCCAACAGAGAGTGAAATAGTGGTAGGTAAAATTGGGCTCCACAGTAATCGATACGAATCTTGAGGCTGGCGAACCGAACGGACAAGCTGACATGCTGATTTGGTGGTAAAGTTACCATCAGATGTAATCCTCCAAACAAATCGGTCTGGGGCATCTGCACATAGAGGTATCGCCCCTATTTGTTCTGCCATTTGAGAAGGAAGGGCATGTAATAACCGTCCAAAATCCCACCCAGTGTCATCAAAGAAATCCTGCACCTTCGCAGATGTGTGCTGTCTGTGTGGGAATAGGGATGCCAATGCGGGCCTCGCCCATCCAAGAATCGTGCCAGAAGAAAATCTGGCCTGCTCCAAGATGCCAGGCAATGTGTGGATCTGTCTGTGGTCCAACTAATTTTAGCCTCTTCCAGGTAGGGGAAACTGAACTGGGAACTGCTGCAAGGGAAGGATGTGTTCCCATACAATACTTGCCCAGTAAAAACTGAGCCCAAAGTGACCTCTGAGATCGAAACAACCACCAGAGCTTCATGGAGAAGGTGTCCACCACATCTTGTAATCTCCTGAAGCCGAGGCCTCCCTCATCTGTTGGAAGGCAAATCTCCTTCCAACTCCTCCAATGTAGGCGTCGAACTTGATCCTTAGAATCCCATAGAAATCGAGCAAAGATGCTCTCAAGCTTCTTCAGCACTACCTTGGGCGGTTGCGTAATCTGAAGAAGATGCAATGGTATGGAGGAGAGTACTGACCTCAGTAAGGTAATACGACCCCCAGGTGATAATAATCGTGAAGCCCAACCTGAGATCCTGCCCCTGACCTTCTGGATAAGGTCATCATAAAGAAAGCTCCTCTTAGTCCCCTTGAATAGTGGGACTCCCAAGTAAGTAAAAGGCTGCTGCTGATGTCTAAACCCAGTCAAATTCTCCAATCGTCTGATCTGACTAGTGGATGCCCGTCTGGAGAGTATTAGACCACTCTTGTCTCTATTGATCAACTGGCCAGAAACCCCTTCGTAGTGCTCCAAGCAGTCTAGGACCCTCCTGATAGACTGTTTCTGACCATTGGCAAAAATGATCATATCATCAGCAAATGAGAGATGGGAAACAAGAGTGTTACCTTTGTGTCAATAGCACATACTGGGATACTCCTGAAACCTCTGGGTGAGCAGGCGTGAAAAGTAGTCTGTCGCTATGATGAATAAGGATGGAGAGATAGGATCACCCTGTCTGAGTCCTCGTGAGGAAGTAAAGAAACCATATGGACGACCATTTAGAAGTACAGAAAAATGGCACTCCGAAATGCATCGTCTAATCCTGTCAATCCAGATCTGATCAAATCCAAAAGCCTCCAATACAGAATAAATGAAACCCCAATCCATGCGATCATATGCTTTAGCCATGTCTAACTTCAGCATAGTGTTATCCCCTCGTACTCTATCATCCAAAGTGTAAAGAAGCTCCTGAGCCAGTAAAACATTGTCTCCAATCAGACGACCTAGTATTAAACCACTCTGTGGAGGGGAGATAATGCGTGGTAGCAGAGTACTTAACCGAGTGTTCAAAAGCTTTGTAATAATCTCATTGAACACCGTGCATAAGTTGATCGGTCTGAAGTCAGTCCATCTACAAGCACCATCCTTTTTAGGGAGCAAGACAATAGAAGTAGCAGCAAAACCCCGTGGAAGATGACCTCCATCAAAGAAATCCAATACTGCCCTGTAAACATCCTCCTGAATAATATCCCAACAATGCTGGAAAAATAGAGATGAGAAGCCATCTGGGCCTACGACACTGTCAGCATCAATACTGAAAACTGCCTCTCATACTTCATGCATCAAGGGGGGCGATTTAGTGCCAAATTATCATCCACCGTCAAGAGCCTGGGAAATACATCAGAACGGATGTGATCCAAGGGCTGTGGAGGAGTAGATAAGAGATCCTGGTAGAATGCAATAGCCGAAGTCTGAATATCAGTCGGTGTAGATAAAACTTCCCCTGCCTGTGTCTTGATAGACCTGATACGCGATTTGATCCTGCGCCCCTGAACCATCGTATGAAAATATCGAGTATTGTGATCACCCTCACATACCCAACGTGAATCGGCCTTTTGCTTCCAAAAGCCCTCCTCAATAGATAAGGTCCGGTTCAAAACTGCCTGGGCATGATGTAGTAAGTTGCGGTGCTCCGGTGTGGGATCTCTATCATATATTATCTCAGCCTCATCAATCCCAACCTCAGCATCGCGCACCCGCTGAAAAATATCTCCAAATACATGTCGGTTCCACCAGAGTAGACCCTGTTTCAACCTGAAGAACTTCTCCCAAAGAGCGGTCATCCCTATGAGATGAGTAGGGAGCGACCACTTCTGGGAGACAAAGGCTAAAAAATCATGGTGCTTGGTCCAAACATTGAGGAATCTGAATGGTCTAGGCCCTAAATCATCAAATAGGTATCTAAAGGTTCATTGTTTTAGTTTAGGGCCTTAGTTTTCTTAAGATTTTTGTGTATTTTATACTCTCCTCAACTTGAACTCGATTGTTTTATTATCAATTAATAGGATAGAACTAAAAAAAATCAATTTTCTTAATGAATCCAAAAGGAAAAAAAAAACCTATTTTGGATCACTCAAAATTAATACATTATTTATCCAGACTTTCTTCACTAAGTGTTAGAGATAAATGTTGGTGTATATAGGAATTCAGAGAAAATAAAAAAGTCAGAAAGTTACACAAAAAGGTTTAAAATTTTAATCAATTAGTTTCAATAATTTTAGTAACTAATAATTCATGATTTTCTATTTGCTCTTCTATTTGTTTGTTTTACGCCTCGTAACTCTTCCTCAGCCAGGCTTGGACAGAATGGCAAAGCAAGTACAAGTATTAGTAGCATAACAAAAATTCATTCCTCGTCATTAATATGTTTGCTCGTGACAATTGTAAACTCTCGGGAGAATCAATGACTGCGTCAAAGATGCACTGCTAGTACATCTGAGAATTCTTAATTGGCTAGTTGTAAATAGCCCCAGGGCTATGGAAAAAGGATTATCTTGAACCTATACCTAGGAATTGACGGTGATTTTCAAATCTCACAGAATAGAATGTGATACGATGAGATAGAAACAAAGACAGGGAACATGTTACCTACTCTTAACGGTCAAAGTGAGCCCTTTTATTCTGAATTCATTAATTCAGAATGAATCAAATCTCCCCATGTAGGATTCGAACCTACAACCAATCGATTAACAACCGACCACTCTATTAGTCCGAAACCTCAAACCCCAGATCGAAACCCCAACCCCAGCCAAAACCCTAGACCTTAGACCTAGACCCCAAACCCTAGACCGAAACCCCAAACCCCAAACCTAAACTCCAAACCCAAACCCCGAACCCCAAAACCCTTAACTTAGATCCTAGACCCTAACCTTAGAGCCCTAAGCCCTAATCTCTAAACCCTAAACCCTAAGTTTATTCACAGTGAAAACATTATTTAATCGATTGCAGTTCGTAATATACATTAGAATGCCAATTACTTGTGAATATCTCAGTTGTGACATACTTTCACCCTTATTTTAACCAAGTGTAGACTTGTGTCAATAGGGTTTTTTTCTAACTTTCCTCTAATATTTTGAACATTTTAATTATTTTCTCAATGTAATGAGACTGGAAAAGTATAATTCCTTCCAATGTTCTAGAGATTTTTATCTCAAGTATTATATCTGCCACACCAATGTCTTTCATATCGTAATGCTTCATAAGCATTTTCTTGGAGTTTAGCACCACTTCGTGACTATTGCTCATCATCAACATATTGTCTACATACAAACACATAGGCATCTGGTGTATTTTTGTCACATTCATTTATGGAATACATTTTAATGTCCCATTATATATTTTGTAACTGCCATGGGAGGAAATGTTTGGATGGATGTGACTTTTCAATGGAAAGGTGCATGTTCGATAATTAAATTAGTGGACAATCACGTGTAAGAAAGGAAAATACGTGTTTCCCTTTTGGAGAATATTTGAAAATATTATTCATATGAAGAGGCATGGTTTGTTGCCCACCAATATTGTTGGAAATGGGCTCTAATCATAGTAATCCATACAACGGTTTGGATTTTGGAGATTTTTTTGGTCAGTATATGCATATACAGTATACTGTAAATATGGTAAGTAACAAATACGGTAGGCTACAAATATAGTAGCAGCAAATGCAATAAGCTGCATCTACAATAAGCAGCAAATACGGTAAGTGCATATACGGTATGCATCAATCCGATAAGTGACATATACGGTATGAAGTTGTAAATTTAGTATATGTCCATGGATTTTGGTTTGAAAATTATACAAATCTTGATTAATGATAATAGCCTCAAATAATTCTATGAAATTAAATTAGATGACTTATACAAAATTATAGTTGCATAAAAGTATGACAAAATGTGGATTTGTCCTAATTATTTTAAAGTGAAAATTGCTTGCCCAATTTTTGGGATATGAAAATATTTTATCGAGCGCAAATGGTGTCTATAGTTGGCAGTGGTGCCAGATATCCTTGAAAATAATGACTGTAAAATGACATTCATTTGTAAAGGATAAAAATCATGTTATGCAAGTTGTGAAGAATATTATGAAATATTCTATAGGTATGTCCTTTTATAAGGTTTTGACTTTGAGAATACAACTTGTCAACCTATGGTTGATTAATTCATTCAAATGTGAATATGGAGAATAAGGAGAAGTTACTTGGTCTTCTTCACTGTTGAATTTGACTTCAATCTTGGAACCATTTAAGTTGGCATAAGCTTTGAAAGTGTTGCTAGTCTATGTGATGACCTTGATTTAATTTGGATGATCAAATTAATATGATTGATTGAAGTACAATTTTGAATGGAAAATAATTTTCATTTGTGTGAATCGATGACCACTATTTTGAAAGTACTTACACTTTCACAAAGCACTTGATATGGATATTGTCTAAGTGATAAATAGATTGAACTATGAAAGAGTTGATAAACTCTAAGTTCAAGAATAACCTAAAAATGTGGGGGTTAACATTAATGTTTGAGAACTTACATGAAAAATTCAAGTCATGTGGGTGCAATGCTACTACTCGGATATATATCTTTAATTTAGGAATTGTAGGGGTAACTTAGTCTAAAGTTACACTTTCCTACACCTCTCAAGAAAATGGAAGATACTTCATATAAGTTATGGAAAGGTCATTCTCCTTCCTACCAACACTTAAAAGTGTGGGGGTATTTGGCAAAGGTTAAGGTTTCTAAGCCTAAACAAATAAAGATTGGTCCCAAAATGACTGATTGCATATTTATTGGATACGTCAATAATAGTAATGCATATCGTAACCTTGTACACAAATCGGATGTACATGAGGGTACCACAATTAAGTCAAGAAATGCAATGTTCTTTGAGAATGTGAAAAATGTAGTTTGAATAAAAGACCATATGAAACTACAAATGGGTCGTCAAATGAGGAAGAACTAACGCATAGTAAAAATGCTAGAACATCCACTTCGTTTGGTCAAAATTTTCTAACATATATGGTAGAAAATGACCCAAAGACTTCTGAAGAAGCAATATCTATTCCGGAAGTACTGTATTGGAAGGAAGCTATCAATAGTAAGATAGATTTCATAATGCTAATTCATACATGGGAATTGGTAGATATACCAACCGAAAACAAGCCTTAGGGTGTAAATGGATTAAAACATTATTGATCCATTGACAAATATAAGGCTAGATTGGTTGCCAAAGGATATAGGCAGGAAGATGGATTTGACTTCTTTACCTACTTACCCATGACTAGAATCACTTCGATTAGGTTACTAATTGCAACTGTGGAATACATAACCTTGAGTTTTACCAAATGGATGTGAGAATGGGATTCCTAAATGGTGAGTTAGAAGTAGAGATACACATAGAACAACTTGAAGGTGTCTCCAACTGAAAGCCATAAAGTTTATAAACTTGTTGAGTCCTCATATGGCTCATAAGCAATGGCACCAAAAGTTTGACAAAATGATTTTGTCAAAAGAGTTCAATATAAATGAATGCGAGAAGTGTGTATAAGTGAAAAATACACCAGATGCCTATGTGATTGTGTGTCTATATGTAGACAATATGTTGGTGATGGGCAATAGTCACGAAGTGGTGCTATACGTCAAGAAAATGGGTGTGGCAAATGTAACACTAGAGATAAAAATCTCTAGACATGGGTGTGGCAGATGTAACACTAGAGATAAAAATCTCTAGAACATCAAAATGAATTGTACTTTCCTAGTCTTATTATGTTAAGAAAATATTTAAAAAGTTTGACGTATTAGAGGAAAGTTCAGTCTATACTTGGTCAAAATAAGAGTAAAAGTGTGTCATAACTGAGATATTCACAAGTAATTGACATTATAATGTATATTACGAACTGTACTCGATCAAATAATGCTTTGGGTGGCATTGACAGGAATCCTTAGGTATTTGACATATGCCACAACCTATGGATTACGTTTCTCAAGATATCCTGTGGTATCGAAAGGATATTGTGATGAAATGGTATACACTAAGTCTATGGATGAAAATGGATGAAAGCCCTAAAGTGGATGAAATGGGATGAAAGTCGATCATACCCATACCAAGAGTCATGATTTTTCATATGAAAAGACACATCCATATATTTCTAGAATATTCTACAATATTCTACACAATTTTCCAACAATTTCAAGTATTAAGCAACTTACATTTGGCTTAATTTCTCATTCAGCAAATTAAGAATTTCACTTAAATAATCATGTGAAATTGGTCACAACCAATTTTTGATAAAAAAATTCCAACAATCTTCCACATTATTGAAAATTAATGCAAATGTCTATGCAGACGCTAGTAGAGAGAGCAAAAAACACTGCATCAGGTAAGATAGCTTCTGGCTTTGAACATTTATTAGTGAAATACCATCAGATTTACTAGCTAATTGGTGAACACGATATTCTTGAACCATTAGCCATTGGTGTAAACCAAGACAATAGTACTCACACAATGTCTCCCATAAACCATTCATGGTTCTCATGACTTGGTTCATTTTGGCCCTGAACCCATCTTGGTTCTATAAGTGTTTAGAGACTTCAAGCCTTTAATAATTCTCATTGAATCGAAATGGATTTGAGAAGATAGATCAATAATTTATAGAGTCTGAACGTATGAATATGGATTCATCTATTTTCTACTTTTAAATGAAAGTAGATCAAACCTTGTAAAATAAACATGTAAACAAGGTTAATGAATTTCTGAAATCAAAGTGTAATCAAAGGAATCGGAAAATGAAGCGAGAAAATGCAAATGATGAATTCTTAGCCGAGACAAGTGTTGGACACTTTTTCCTTAAGATGAATTTGCCCTGCATCGGTGTTAATGATTTTCCAGCAATCATCTCACATGATACAACAACCACGTCGAGCCATAGGAGTACTCCAAATGGCTTAGACCAACGAACTCAAATGGAGTTCTCTCTCTACCATAACCATGACTTTGATGCGAATGTTTTATGGAAAACCAAAATGTAACATGAAATGGAATGATATGGAATTATGAATTGAGTTTCTTTTTGTTGATAAAATCCAAACACATGGGGTCTATATATATAGTAGTTGGAAAGGTATGCCAAAGGACACAGCCATACCAAGAGACACATCTGTTAAAATTTATTTTTATACATTAAGAGACACAATTATTGGAAATTAATTATATCCATACCAAGAGTCATGATCCTTCATATGAAAAGACACATCCATATATTTCTAGAATATTCCCCAATATTCTATACAATTTTTCAACAATTTCAAGTATTAACCAGCTTACATTTGGCTTAATTTCTCATTCACCAAATTAAGAATTCCACTTAAATAATCATGTAAAATTGGTTACAACCAATTTTCGATACAAAATTACAACAATCCCCCACATGAATGAAAATTAATGCAAATATCTATGCAGACACTAGTAGAGAGAGCGGAAAACACTGTATCGGGTAAGGTAGCTTCTGGCTTTAAACCTTCCTTAATGAAATACCATCGGATTTACATGATAGCACCTCACATTCCCCATCTTTATGAGTGCCATCATATGGAATGTGAGAGGTGTAGCTACTCACAGGCACCTGAAGAAACTCATTCAGCTTCATCAGGTCTATCTTATGGTTATTCTGGAGCCTTTTGTTCTTCAACAAAATCTTCCTTATATTAGTCGTTATCTGCACTTTGTCGTGGGAGTTCATAATGAGTCCAACAAGATATGGTTCTTCTGGAATGTGGGGACTACTGTAACTACTATTGTTGATCATCCCCTATTTCTTCACATTAGAGTTGAGGATCCCAAACTATCGCGTCTCTTCTACTGACTCCTGTCTATGCCTCCTGTGAGGCTGCTATTAGAAGGGATTTGTGGACGGGTCTTCACCACATTTCCCTAAATATGGATGATCCTTGGCTAGTTGGGGGAGACTTTAACGTTATCACACATGATGGAGAGCGTACTGGCCACAATACTCGTGATCAAAGCACTAGTGCCTTTTCTAATATGATGTTAGATTATGGATTGGAAGATGCTAGTTTTCTTAAGAATAGATATACTTGGTCCAACGGTATGGCCAAGAAAAGACTGGATAGAGTACTCATTAATTCTGCAACTGTAGTCATCTGTAGACAGCTTACAGTGAGGCACTTGCATCGGACTTCATCTGACCATTTCCTCTTACTGCTATAGTGGAGTCCTGATGATGATTTTGGACCTAGACCATTCAGATTCCTCAGTATTTGGACTAAGCATTATGATTTCTTAGCCTTTTTCTCATAGAAGTGGTCACTCCCTATGCATCTTACAAGGATGGCCGCTCTTTAGGAGAAGTTCTTTAGACTAAAATAGGGTCTGCGTTGGTAGAATCATCATGTGTTTGGAGATATCTTCCAACGAGTAAGGGATGTAGAGAATAGGGTGGATGAGGCAAAGGTAATATATGATAGAGACCCTACATTGGAGCATCATGAATTAGTACATCAGGCCCAGACAAAGCTGAACCGGACCTTATCTATTGAGGATGGATTTTTGAAGCAGAAGGCTGGTGATCATTGGGTATGTGAGGGAGATCATAACAATCGATATCTTTATGCTATAGTTCAGGGAGGTTGGATCATATTACTTATCCGGTCCATCAGGACACAAGCCGAATAAGTCCTAGCTTCTCCTGTAGATATTCAGACTTCGGCCATTGCTTTTTAATAGGATCTTTTTTTTGCGCCTTCTCGGCCAATAGATCCCATCCGCTCTGATATTATTCCTAGGCTTTTGATAGAGGATGACAATATGGCACTAAACCATCCTCCTTTGATTCACGAGGTACATGAGACAGTCTTTAGCATGGATGATGATAGTGTCGTAGGCCCAAATTGTTTCTCCGCCCTATTTTTCCAGCATTTTTGGGATATTATTCAGGAAGATGTTTATAGGGCAGTATTAGACTTCTTTGATGGAGGTCATCTCCCACAAGGTTTTGCTACGACTACAATTGTTCTGCTCCTGAAGAAGGATGGTGCTTGCCGATGGATGAATTCAGACCCATTAGCTTATGTACGGTGTTCAATTAGCTCATTACTAAGCTATTGAACACGCGTTTGAGTTCACTACTACCACACATTATTTATCCTCTACAGAGTGGTTTTATTCCTGGCCGACTGATTGGGAAAAATGTCTTATTAGCTCAAGAGCTTCTTTACACTTTGGATGATAGAGTTCGAGGAGGGTAATTCTATGCTAAAGCTTGACATAGATAAAGCATGTGATCGCATGGATTGGGGCTTCATCTTGTATTGGAAGCTTTTGGTTTTGATCATATTTGGATTGACAGGATCAAGCGGTGCATCTCGAACTGTCGTTTCTTGGTACTCATTAATGGCCACCTGTTTGGTTTCTTCCCCTCCTTTTTGAGGCCTCAGACAGGAGGACCCTATTTCACCATCCTTGTTCATTATTTCTACAGATTACTTCTCACGCTTGTTCACTCAAAGATTTCATAAGTATCCCAGCATGTATTATCGAGATGGAGGCAACATTCTTGTCTCTCATCTTTCATTTGCTGATGATATGATCATATTCGCCAATGGTCAAAAATAATATATTAAGAGGGTCCTTGATTGTTTAGAGTACTATGAATAGGTTTCTGGTTAGTTGGTGAATAGAGACAAGAGAGGACTTATCCTATCCAGACGAGCATCTACTAGTCAGATCAGAAGACTTAAGATTTTGATTGGATTTAGACACTAGCAATAACCTTTTACTTAACTGGGGTCCCTTTATTTAAAGAGATCAAGAGGAGCTTCATCTATGATGACCTTATTCAGAAGTTTAGGGATAGGATATCAGGTTGGGCTTCATGATTACTATCACCCAGGGGTCGTATTACCCTGTTGAGGTAAGTGCTTTCTTCCATACCATTACATCTTCTTCAGATCATGCCACCCCCTAAGGCTATCCTGAAGAAACTTCAGAGCATATTTCCCAGATTCTTATAGGATTCTAAAGACTAGGCACAACGGTTACATTGGAGGAGTTGGAAAGAGATTTGCTTTCCTACTGATGAGGGTGGCCTAAGCTTCAGGAGATTGCAGGATGTGGAAGATACCTTCTCCATGAAGCTTTGGTGGCTTTTTCACTTTTAGAGATCGATATGGACCTAGTTTTTACTGGGCAAATATTGGTTAAGGACACACCCTTCACTTGCAATAGTTCCTGGGAGAACCTTTCCCACTTGGAAGAGGCTGAAATCAGTAGGACCACGGACAGAGTCACACACTGCTTGGCATCTTGGAGCTGGTCAGATTTTCTTCTGGCATGATTGTTGGATGGGAAATTCCATATTGGCATCCCTATTCCCACACAGGCAACACACATCTGAGAGCGCGCAGGACTTTTTTTATGTCACTGGATGGGATTTTGGATGGTTATTACAAACCCTTCCATCTCACATGGCAGAATAGATAGGGACGACACCTCTATGTGCTAATGCACCGGACCGTATTGTTTGGAGGGCTACATCAGATGGTAGCTTTGCTACCAAATCAACATGGGATCTAGTTCGTTCAGCTCGCCAATCTCAGGACTCTTATCAATTATTATGGAACTCCATATTGCCTACCACTATTTCATTCTTCGACTGGAGATTATTACAAGATCTCATTCCGATAGATACAGTTATTCAGAGGATAATTGGTTGTCCTTTAGCTTCTCGATGTCAATGTTGAAATGAGATTGAGACCATCAGTCAGATCTTCACTGGCAGCAGCATCTCCAACTAGGTATGGCTCCATTTTTCAAATACCTATGTGCTCAAGAGAGGGGGTCAGACAAAGGTTCTAGAGATGGAGGTGTTATGGAAAGTACGTCCACAGTGGACACATTCGCACTATCATTCCTCTATTGATTTTTTGGTTTTTATGGACTGAGATGAATGACGCGAAGCATAGGAGGGTCCATATGGTGACCAGACACATAATTTGGAGGGTCTACCAAATCATTTCTTCTCTTCATATGGGAGGACTGTTTAGAGCTGTGCATTGGCAAGGAGACTTGGCACTTGTACCACTATTTGGCATCTCTATGACTCTCCCTACCCCACTACCACCCATGATGGTTGTTTGGCACTCTCCGTCAGTAGGATCGTACAAGACCAACACTAATGGATGCGTCAATGATGGATTTACGAGTGGTGGGGGCATCATTAGGATCACATTGGACACCGCATCATGGCATTCTCAACATCGTACAGCC
The DNA here is from genome assembly GCF_002742605.1 of Olea europaea var. sylvestris. NCBI lineage: Eukaryota > Viridiplantae > Streptophyta > Magnoliopsida > Lamiales > Oleaceae > Olea > Olea europaea. The sequence continues at coordinate 845,651 of NW_019264660.1, forward strand.
CATCCATGATTTTGGAGGCTGATATCAGAGCTATGCTTGATGGGATCCTATTGGCCAGAGGACTTGGACTCTAACCATCCAGATTGAGTTAGCTTCTACCACTGTAATGCCCCAACCCCTTGTGGACCGGAACGCTTCTTACTTTACTTAACTAACCGATGGTCTAGTCATAGGAGAATATGTTTTAGCAGAAGTTTAATTTTTACAATGACAATTTTAACAACAACCTTTCGAATACTTTAAATAAAACACTGAATAAAAAAATAACGGAATGTAATTTATTTGAAGAAAACACAACTTGTTCTTGCGTTCAGCATTATTCAAATACTTTAAAGAAATAACATTGAAAATGTTCACAAAAATAAATCTAAATAACTTGTTCATCGGGTTTTCCATGGGCTCGTTGCACCACTCTCCATCTTTTCCATCATCCAGGCCCAAGGTAGAAACATATCAATCTGTAGAGAAGGGGTTAAACCTGTGAGTTAAATAGATATCATTGGTGCATTCGTGATCAAGCTATATATTTCAAAGCTGTAACTTTAGAAATCTTTTCATAGTAGGATTTTCGGTAGAATCCCAAACACGTAGAGTCATGACTTAACACGACGCCTCAACCGAAAGTACATGACGTACCCGGAGGTACCATTAGACATGAAGGTGTAATGGCACCGAAGGTACCATTAGACATACAAACATTAACATAAATCTTCATTTGCTAGAAACTTATAACTTAACACGAATTAACACTTTACACCTCTACCTACCTTGATTGATGCTTTGAACCTTGTTGAAAAATGCACTCCTTTGATGTTTAAAAAAAACACTTCGTTGAGAATTGATGTTTGGAAAACACTTCTTGATAGCACCAAAACTTCTAGAAAAAACTAATTTTTCTCCCTCTCCTTTCTCTTTTTTTATAGACTTGAAAACTCTCTCTTTTACGCTTAGAAGCTTTTATCTTGGTGTGAAAAATGTGTATGCATTGGGGCCTATTTATAGGTGAAAATCTCACAACTTAAGGGCAAGTGAAGGGCCTAATACTCATTAATACGGCTGCCATTTATGTGGGACTTATAGGTTTAAGAAGGTGCTAGAAAATCGTGTAGGAATTTGACTTTTCATATTCCGCGTACTTCGGTTGATACTGTACAGCCTTTAGTATTTCTATCATAACTTCTTCTCCTGATATCTGATTGAGGTAATTCAAAGTGCGTTGAAAAGCTAACTTAAAGAGCTACAACTTTTCTTTAGATATCATTTTTCAAATCAAATGTTTTCTATGTCGTAAATGGGTCTCAAATGAGACCAAAAATCTAAAGTATACTTTAGCCATCCAATATTCATGTCTTAGTGCCACTAAGGTGTTTAAAATTATTTGGAGTTCTACAACCACGGCCAACCACTACATCACCAGAGGTAGAGGACCATGGGCTATTTAAGGCTTACTCAAACAGATCAGAGGTATCATATCCTTCGATAGGGACAATGCTTCTCATATCTTCAGGGAAGGAAACCAAGTTGTAGATGCTCTTGCTGCAGAGGGTTGGGATCATCGACGATATCAAAAATATAGACCAAGTGATCTATCCCTAACAAATTAGGGCACTCGTACAGATTGACCGACTTGGATTACCCAACTTTAGAATTTAGTTTTTTATTCTTTAGTTACTTTAGTTCATTTTGTGAGAGAAGTAGTACTTCCTTTTTTATAGCTTTACATTTGTATTTTATTATTACTTTCTTTGTAAAGGGAGTAGTACTTCCTTATTTATTGCTTTCAATAACTCTACATGTAATCACGGTATTCCTCTGCCACAAGTGAGGAAATATTAATAAAACTAACAGAGGTAGAGCCCTCCTACAACTAAACAAAAGCCCTAAACCCCAAACCTAAACCCTAAACCATAAAACCCTAAACCCAAAATCCTGAACCCATCAGCTATGGACCCAAATCCGACCACATTCCGGCCACCATGGCCACCAGACCTAACCACCAATAGACTTATCTCACTTCCCTCTACAACCTCCACCCAACCACCAGCCATCAACATGTTGAAATTTGCAGAAAATCGAGGCCAAAATACCGAACTGCCGCATCTTTTTCCTGTCGAATTTTCCTGTTCCACGATTCCCATGGTCATGGACCACTATCAACCAATAGTCCTTGCCCAGACGATCATTACCATGCCTTTAATTTGACCTGCAATGCCACCAATTGACCAAAATTTGACCTGCAAGTTTTGCCTGCGCTACCTGCCGAAACACAAGTTTCTTTTAAATTTTTCATCGCCACCAGTGGGACCCACGATCGTGGTCCACCCAAATCTTGCTCATCTCATCATGGGAAACCTTACCAGCATATGGGTCCTCCACAATTTGGACATAATTTTGCAAATCGACCAGCAATCACTCGCGACAGCACTGCATCCAACTTTCCATCAATTGAACCCTCAAACTTGATCGATTCTGCAATTAATCATGGGGTTAATCTAATTCTGACTCCTAATCCAATGGGTAACATCCAATTTCTGAAATTGCATCATTAATTTGCTAAATTTTGGAATCAAAGGATGTCCTTCAAAGCCCAAACAATATTGGCTCGATTTCTTCAATTTTTTTAGCACAATTTGAGCAAATTGACACCTCCAATGAACTCGGTAGGTCCAAAAATGTTAGGAGGGACTACTAATTTTGTCGAAAAGGTTGTATCGGATTTTTTGCCAAAATGCACAAAAATCGAGGTAGTGGTTACTACTGTTTTTGCACAAACTTCTATAGAATTGACACAACCATTATCTTCAGAGCACATGAAAACCCGAGGGGAGACTTTAACTTCAACAAAAATTATGGAATCTTTGTATTGGAAAATGTACCAAGTGGCACACATATCAAGACAGCCAAAAATTCTGGTTCTGGACATCATTTGGCATCAGGAACTGCTCCAAAGGCTCCAGAGCATGGAAAAAACTTAGGGGCCACCATGTTAGCACCTAGTCCGTCTCATGCTGAACGCATCAACAACACGCGTTCAACTTTGAGTGCTACTCCAACTACCATCACTGCCTATAGTGGTCATAAGTCTTATGCTGCTGCAGTTGGTAATGTATCAGTTATCTCTCAAGCAGATAGGAGTCAAAAGAAGTCCTTTGCTCAAGTCCATCGAGCACCACAAGAGCCCATGGATCACAAGTTGGTTTCTAAGGAGCCCTTCATTCATCATGGTAAACCTGCAGTTTTATTTATGGAGGCAGATGAGGATATCCTGGCTGAGCCGTATAAATTCACTCTTCTTGGCAAATTTGTACACCGGCGGCCCCCTATGATTAAGGTACATGATATTTTTTCCCATTTTGGATTTCGTGGTGATTATACTATTGGTCTGATTGATACCACACACATTTTAATTCATTTAGCACACGAGGATGACTATGCACATTTATTTCTAAAACCTGTTTGGTACATTGATGGGTCCCCTATGCGAGTCTTCAAATGGACTCCGAATTTCAGTCCACTTTAAGAAACTCCAATTGCTCCAGTCTGGGTATCATTCCCTCTCCTACCTATTCACTTTCATGCCAAGAGCAATTTGTATGCTATTGCCAATGCTATTGGCTTGCCACTGCATATTGATGAGGCAACATCTGACCTTCATCATCCTAGTGAGGCTAGGGTTTGTGTGGAAGTGAATTTGGATTATGATCTTCCAACGGAATCTGGATTGAAAGAGAAAAACTGGGTGGCTATTGGCAAGAGGTTATTTATGACAAGAAGCCTGAATTTTGTTACAGATGTAAACATTTTGGGCACACAAATGATCAATGTAAGCTTGGAACAAGACCCGTACCGCCTCCTACTACTGGGCCTACCCTTCATCCTATTATCCCAGCTAAGGATAAGGGTAAGGGAAAGGTGGTCGACGTTGAGCCACGGCAAAAATAGACCCCCATTCATAGAGAGATAAAGAAACAGCAAGCCAGCACTTCAAGTGATTGTGCTCCCCTGACTATTCCACCAGTAGTGGATGGTATCCCCCCAGCACCTAGCATTAAAAATATTCAGAGACAGACAACCACCCCGCAAGCAGCTCCAACCGTGAGTTCTGTCCTGCCAGTCACTAGCTCAATTGCTCTCCACACTAGAAATACTACACATGTTACTCCCTCAGTGATTCAGACAGTTGCACCTATAGTAGTTCAGCCATTTGCTCCAGAGACCGTTGCTATTTCGAGTTTCACTATACCAATTTTGCGTCCATCACAGTTTCCTATTCATGTTTTTTGTGCCCACACCGACCCTTTGGCTCATGACATGACTCAATGAGCACATAAATCAGAAGCTTTTGACACAGAGGTCAAACAGCTTCCTAGTTCGTCACCTGGCCACACTGGTCTCGTTTGTCAGTAGAGCATAGAGGCTTCCATCCCTTCTCTGAGCAGTCAAATACAGATGCTACATCACAGATTGAGGTACATCAGCAGGGTATCTTCCATAGGTCTTCTGCTGAGGATTAAGTTGGCATGGCTGGGCGGACAGAGGATGATGGCTTCATTCGGATCACATGGAAGAAGCATCCATAGGCTTCTGACACTCCACATCCGAGCAAGAGGATCACTATGAGTCAGTCACATGATACCTCCTCACATTTCCCATCTCTATGAGTGCCATCATATGGAATGTGAGATGTGTAGCTAGTGTAGCTACTTGCAGGTGCCTAAAGAATATTATTCAGCTTCATCAGGTCTATCTACTGGTTACTTTGGAGCCTTTTGTTCTTCAACGTAGTCTTGGTTATATTCGTCGATATCTACATGTTGACATAGGAATTCATAATGAGTCCAACAAGATTTGGTTCTTCTGGAATGTGGGGACTACCGTTACTACTATTGTTGATCATCCCCAATTTATTCACGTTTAGAGTTGAAGATCCCAGATTATTGCATCCCTTTTACTTAACTCCTATCTATGCCTCCTGTGAGGCTACTATTAGAAGGGATTTGTGGGCGGGTCTTCAAAATATTTCCCTAGATATGGATGATCCCTGGCTTGTTGGGGAAGACTTTAACGTTATTACATATGATGGAGAGCCCACTGGTCACAATATTCGTAATCGAGGTACTACAGCTTTTTAAGATATGACGTTGGACTGTGGATTGGAAGATGTTGGGTTCCTTGGGAACAGATATACTTGGTCTAATAGTAGGGTCCAAAAAAGACTAGACAGAGTACTCATTAATTCTACAGCTACGGCATTTTGTAGACAACTTATAGTGAGGCACTTAAATCGAACATCAACTGACCATTCTCCTTACTGCTACAGTGGAGCCCCGATGATGATTTTGGGCCTAGACCATTCAAATTCCTCAGTGTCTGGACTATGCATCATAATTTCTTAGCCTTTGTTTCCCAAAAGTGGTCACTCCTTACACATCTTAAAGGGATGGCAGCTCTTTGGGAAAAGTTCTTCAGGCTTAAATAGGGTGTACATTGGTGGAATTATCATGTATTTGGAGATATCTTCCAACAAGTAAGGGATGCAGAGAACAAGGTAGATGAGACAGAGGTAATTTATGATAGAGACCCCACATTGCAGCATTGTAAATCATTACATTAGGCCCAAGCAGAGCTTAACAGGACCTTATCTATTGATGAAGGTTTTTGGAAGCAAAAGGCCAGTGCTCGATGGGTATGTGAGGGAGATCATAACACTCGATATTTCCTTACGATGGTTCAGGGATGCCAAATCAAATCACGTATCTGGTCCATCAGGACATAGGCTGGAGAGGTCCTAGCTTCTTCTACAGATATACAAACTTCATCTATTGCATTCTATCAGCGTCTCCTATCTGTGCCTGCTTAGCTAATGGATCCCACACACCCGATATTATTCCTAGGCTTTTGATAGAGGATGACGATATTACACTAAACCATCCTCCTTTGATTCATGAGGTACGGGAGACGGTCTTTAGCATGGTGCTGACAGTGTAGCAGGTCTAGATGGTTTCTCTGCCCTATTTTTCCAACATTTGATATTATTCAGGAGAATGTTTATAGGGCAAAATTGGACTTCTTTGATGAAGGTCATCTCCCACGAGGTTTTGCACTGACCACTACTATTCTGCTCCCAAAGAAGGATGGTGCTTGTCAATGGACCAAATTCAGACCCATCAATTTATGTACGATGTTCAATAAGGTCACTACTAAGCTATTAAACATGCGTTTGAGTCTGCTATTACCACGCATTATTTCTCCTCCACAGAGTGGTTTTATTCTTGGTCGACTGATTGGGGACAATGTCTTATTAGCTCAAGAACCTCTCTACACCTTGGATGACAGAATTTGAAGGGGTAATTCTATGCTAAAGCTAGACATAGCTAAAGCATATGATCACATGAATTGGGGTTTCATCTATTCTGTATTGGAAGCTTTTGAATTTGATCATATTTGGATTGATAGGATTAGGCAGTGCATCTCGGATTTTCATTTCTCGATACTCATTAATGGCCTCCCATTTGGATTCTTCTCCTCCTCTCGAGGGCTCGAACAGGGGGACCCTATTTCACCATCCCTTTTCATTATTGCGCAGACTACTTCTCACGCTTGCTCACTCAGAGATTTTAGGAGTATTCTAGTATGTGTTATCGACATGGTGGGAGCATTCTTGTCTCCCATCTTTCATTTGCTGACGATATGATCATATTCGCTAATGGTCAAAAACAATCTATTAAGAGGGCTCCTTAATTGCTTGGAGCATTATGAGCAGGTTTCTGTCCAGTTGGTGAATAGAGACAAGAGCAGACTTATCCTACCCAAACAAACATCTACTGATCAGATTAGACGACTGGAAACTTTTACTGGATTTCGACATCAGCGACAGCCCTTTATTTATCTAGGGGTCCCTTTACTTAAAGGGATCAAGAGGAACTTCATCTGTGATGACCTTCTTCAGAAGGTCAGGGGCAGGATTTCAGGCTAGGCTTCACTATTACTCTCTCTCGGGGGTTGCATTACCCTATTGAGGTCGGTTCTTTCTTCCATTCCACTACATCTTCTTCAGATCATAAGCCCCCTAAGGCTGTTCTAAAGAAACTTGAGAGCATATTTGCCAGATTCTTATGGGATTCTAAAGACCAGGCATGACGGTTACATTAGAGGAGTTGGAAGGAGATTTGCCTTTCTATTGATGAGGGTGGTTTAGGCTTCAAAAGATTGCAAGATGTGGTGGATACCTTCTCCATGAAGCTTTGGTGGTTGTTCTACTCTCAGAGATCGCTATGGGCCCAGTTTTTACTGGGCAAGTATTGCATGGAGACACACTCTTCACTTACAGCAATTTCCAAGGCAGCCCCTCCCATTTGGAAGAGATTGAAATCAGTAGGACCACAAACAGAGCCACACATTGCTTGGCATCTTGGAGCTGGTCAGGTTTTCTTCTGGTATAATTGTTGGATGGGAAAATCCACATTGGCATCCCTGTTCCCACAAAGGCAGCACACATCTAAGAGGGTTTAGGAATTTTTTTATGTCAATGGATGGGACTTTGGACAATTATTACAAGCCCTTCCATCTCATATGGCAGAATAGATAGAGGCGACACCTCTATGTACTAATAAACCAAATTGTACTGTTTGGAGGGTTACATCAAATGGTAGCTTTGCTACCAAATCAGCATGGCATCTAGTTCGTTTGGCTCGCCAATTTGGACGGTTATTACAAGCCCTTCCATCTCATATGGCAGAATAGATAGAGGTGATACCTCTATGTGCTGATAAACCAGATCGTACTATTTGGAGGGTTACATCAGATGGTAGCTTTGCTACTAAATCATCATGGCATCTAGTTCGTTTGGCTTGCCAATTTCAGGACTCTTATCAGTTATTGTGGAACTTTGTACTGCCTACCACTATTTCTTTCGTCTACTGTAGATTATGGTAGAATCTCATACCGATTGATACAATCATTCAGAGGAAGATTGGATGTCAATTGGCTTCCCAATGTCAGTGTTGCACTAAGATTGAGACCATCAATCATACCTTCACTGGCAGCAGTATCTTCGACCAGGAACATCACCACTTTGGGGACATTTTTCGGATACCTATGTGCTCAGGAGAGGGAGTCTGACAGAGGTTCCAACTATGGAGGTACTCTGGAAAGTTCGTTCGCAATGGATACATTCGCACTATCATTTCTCTACTGATTTTTTTGTTTTTATGGACCGAAAAGAATGACGCAAAGTATAAAGGGGTCCGTATGGTGGCCAGACGCATCATTGGGAGGGTCGATCGCATTATTTCCCTTTTTATATGGGAGGACTGTTTCGAGCTGTGCATTGAAAAGGAGATTTGGCACTTGTACCACTATTTGGCATATTTATGACTCTCCCTATCCCACCACCACCCATGATGGTTGTTTGGCACACTCCATCAATAGGACCATACAAGATCAACACTGATGGATGCGTCAAGGATGGATTTACGAGTGGTGGGGCATCATCGGGTATCACACTGGCCGCTGCATTATGGCATTCTCAACATCGTACGACCCATGCTTGACTTTGGAGGCTGATATTAGAGCTGTGCTAGACGGGATTCTATTGGCCAGAGGACTTGGACTTTTAGCCATCTGGATTGAGTCAAATTCTAACACGGCCATCAACTATATCACCAAAGGCGACGGACCATGGACAATTCAGGGCATACTCAGACAGATCGGAGACATCATATCCTTCGATAAGGACACTATTTCAAACATCTTCAGAGAAGGAAACCAGGTTGCTGATGCTCTTGCTGCAAAGGGCTAGGATCATCAACGATATCAGGTATATGGACCAGTTGATCTACCTCGACACATTAGGGTACTCATACAGATTGATAGACATGGATTGCCCAACTTTAGAATTAAATTTTTTAATTTTTTAATTTTAATTTTTTATACTTTAGTTGCTTTAGTTCATATTGTATTCCTTTGCATTTGTCCTTTATCCTTTGTTCTCTTCGTAAGTGAAGTAGTACTTCCTCATTTATTGCTTTTATTCCTTCCACATGTAACCACAGTATTCCTCCGCCACAAGTGAGGACATATTAATAAAACTAACGGAGGTACCGCCCTCCTTCCAATAAAAAAAAACCCTAAACCCTAAAATATTGTCACTTTCTCTCTCTAGCCCAAAACGCTCTCCCTTCTCTCTAGAATGGGAGACAAAGCACAGACCTTCAAAAGTCTCAACCCACCACCCAATATTCCACCTTTACCCAGTGGATTTCAGCCCCAAACAACACCAGATCACCAACAAAATCAAAATATTACTGTTTTGGAAGCGATTGGATTGAATTCTAATAAGAACAATGATGGCACGTTTCCCAATGTCACCAAAACTTCATCTTCTACAGTGATTGAGGATCTGGGACCATCACCAATGATTCCAGAAGGGCCGAAAACCCTAGGGGTGGTGGAGATTGCATCTGAATCGCCCGAAATTGGCAGATCGAATCCCGAGGGGCCGATTTTCGATTCTTCTATTAAACCCTCTATGGAGCTCAGACACATGCACGTACCATATCATCTGATTACCCATGAGAAGGAGAACCTTCGTCTAAAAAATGGTCCAATTCCGACGTCGGACGCGCCCTCACCGACGATCGCAAGTTACAGCCAGCCGCTCAGAAAATCGCAGATTTCGGCCAATCCTGAACTCGTTTCGGAAAACAGAACATACCGTGATGATCAGAATGAAATTTCGCATCTACCTGTGAAAAAGTATAATTTTCTGACACCGTTGGAAAATCACCGCCGGTCAACGGCCGACGCGTGGTGGTCACGCGCCGGTGACACTTTAGCAGAATGTGGGGAATTTTGTTACGGACCCAATTCCATCATCGGATTTACGACGGGAAGTCCCTACAGTAATTAATCAAGCTAGGAAGTCATATGCGGCTGCACTTTCCGGTAAATCTGTAGTCTGTCAAGCTGAGCGCAGCCAACGGAAGTCTTTTGCACAGGTTTTGCAAGCCCCACCGGACTCTAATGACCACAGGTTCACCTCTAAGGAACCTTTCATGCATATGGGAGAGCCGGCAGTTGTCTTTACCGAGGAAGAAGAGGACTTTCTTTCTGAACCGTATAAATTTACTCTTGTTGGCAAATTCTCACGTCGCAAGCCCTCCATGATTAAGGTACGTGACAGCTTTCAAAAATTTGGTTTTTGTGGTGATTACATGATTGGACTTATTGATGCGACTCATATTCTAATGCACTTGGCACATGAGGATGATTACTCACGCTTATTTCTTAAGCCCTCTTGGTACATCGATGGTTGTCTCATGCGTGTTTTTAAGTGGACGCCCAGCTTTAATCCTAAGCATGAGACTCCTATTGTCCCTATTTGGGTTTCATTCCCATTATTGCCCATTCACTTTCGAGCAAAGAGTAGTCTGTTTGCCCTAGCTAAGGCCATTGGAATCCCACTACGTATTGATGAGGCCACTTCAGATTTACGACGACCCAGTGAGGCACGGGTATGCATTGAGGTTAATTTGGAGTATAAGCTTCCAGATAGGATTTGGATTCAGCGTGAAAAGTGTGGAGGATATTGGCAAACAGTTGTGTATGAGAAGAAGCCAGATTACTATTTTCGGTGCAAACATTTTGGTCATACTGGGGAGCATTACCGCCCTCCACCACCACCTGCTCTAGTTGTTGACCCTGTTCTTAAGCCTACTATAGAGATGGCCAAGGATAAGGGTAAAGGAAAGGAGGTCGTTATTGAGCCTCCTAAACGATGGATTCCAGTTCAGAGAGATCAGAAGAGGCAACACGATGCTAGCACATCTGGAGTTCAGATTCCGCTTTCTATGTCCACTGTCATCACATCAGTCCCATTACCTACTAGCACTAGCTCACATGCTCAGACCCAGCCATCTGTTCCTCCAGTTGCTCCTCTCTCTGCTACAGCCTTACCAGTTATCAGTGTTGTAGATCCAGTTACATCTACCACTCCTTCAGCTCCTGCTCAGGCTATCAGTCTACCTATCACTCCATTTTATGATCCTATGTTGGATGAGATGTTGAAGAGGCCACAGACACAGAATTCTACAGCAGACACAGTCAGCAGAGCTTCTTACATTCCAGGCCCGACACCGGGTAGGGCTCAGGCACCTATTTCCACTTCTTCTCCTCCTGTTTGTCATCAAAATGTGGAGGCATCTATTCCATCTTTGCAGTCAGCGCATTCAGATACAGAGGGCTCACCTCAGATTGAGGTTCACCAGCAGGGACCTTTTCGAAGATCTTCTTCTGATGACTTGGTGGGTTTGGATGAGAGGACAGAGGATGATGGATTTACCCCAGTTGTTCGGAAGAGACACCCACGGGCTACTAATACACCACATCCGAGCAGAAGGATCACTCGGAGTCAGTCACATGATACCTCCTCACATTCTCCTTCCCTATGAATGCCATCATTTGGAATGTGAGAGGTGTAGCTAGTGTAGCTACTCGTAGGTGCCTGAAGAAACTTATACAGCTTCATCAGGTTTATCTTCTAGTTCTATTGGAGCCTTTTGTTCTGCGGCAGAATTTTGCATACACACGACGCTATCTGCGCTTCAACATGGGAGCTCAGAATGAATCGAATAAGATCTGGTTTTTCTGGAATTCGGGGACTAATGTTACTGTTATTGTTGATCATCCTCAGTTTCTTCACGTTAGAGTTGAGGATCCCAGACTAGCGCGTGCTATCTATTTGACTCCAGTCTATGCGTCATGTGATGCTACTATTAGGAGAGATTTGTGGGCGGGTCTTCACCACATCTCCCTCGATATGGACGATCCTTGGCTAGTTGGAGGAGACTTTAATGTTATTACACATGATGGAGAGCGCACTGGTCATAATACCCGTAATCGTGGCACTACTGCTTTCTCTGATATGATGTTAGACTGTGGTTTAGAGGATGCGGGTTTCATTGGAAACCGATATACTTTGACCAATGGTCGGGTTAGAAAGAGATTGGATAGGGTACTTATTAATTCTACAACTGCAGCTTTTTGTCGACAGCTTACAGTGAGACACTTGAATCGGACTTCATCCGATCACTCTCCTTTACTGCTTCAGTGGGTTTCTGATGATGATTTGGGGCCTAGACCGTTCAGATTCCTCAATGTTTGGACCAAACACCATGATTTTTTAGCCTTTGTCTCCCAGAAGTGGTCGCTCCCTACTCATCTAAGAGGGATGACCGCTCTTTGGGAGAAGTTCTTCAGGCTGAAATAGGGTCTGCGCTGGTGGAATCGACATGTATTTGGAGATATTTTCTAGCGGGTGCGCGATACTGAGGTCGGGGTTGATGAGGCTGAGATAATATATGATAGAGATCCTACACCGGAGAACCGTAACTTACTACATCAGGCCCAGGCAGTTTTGAACTGGACCTTGTCTATTGAGGAGGGCTTTTGGAAGCAAAAGGCCGGTTCACGTTGGGCATGTGAGGGTGATCACAATACTCGCTATTTTCATGCGATGGTTCAGGGGCGTAGGATCAAATCGCGTATCAGGTCTATCAGGACACAGGCAGGGGAGGTGTTATCTACTCCTACTGATATTCAGACCTCGGCTGTTGCTTTCTACCAGGATCTCTTATCTGCTCCTCCACAACCCTTGGACCACATCCATTCTGATGTCATTCCGAGGCTATTGACGGTGGACGATAATCTGGCACTAAATCGCCCCCCTTTGATTCATGAGGTATGGGAGGCAGTTTTCAGTATTGATGCTGACAGTGTCGCTGGTCCGGATGGCTTCTCATCCCTATTCTTCCAGCATTGCTGGGATATCATTCAGGAGGATGTTTACAGGGCGGTATTGGATTTCTTTGATGGTGGTCATCTTCCACGGGGTTTTGCTGCTACTTCTATTGTCTTGCTACCCAAGAAGGATGGTGCTTGCAGATGGATTGAATTTAGACCAATCAGTTTATGCACAGTGTTCAATAAGATTATTACTAAGCTTTTGAACACTCGGTTGAGTACACTGCTACCGCGCATTATTTCCTCTCCACAGAGTGGTTTCATCCCAGGCCGTCTGTTTGGAGATAATGTTTTATTAGCTCAGGAGCTTCTCTACACTTTGGATGATAGAGTGCAAGGGGGAAACACTATGCTGAAGTTAGACATGGCTAAAGCATATGATGGCATGGACTGGGGCTTCATTTATTCTGTATTGGAGGCATTTGGATTCAATCAGATCTGGATTGACAGAATCAGGCAGTGGGTTTCGGAGTGTCGTTTCTCCTTACTCCTAAATGGCAGCCCATGTGGTTTCTTTCCCTCCTCACGAGGACTCAGACAGGGTGATCCTATCTCCCCATCCTTGTTCATCATTGCAGTAGACTACTTCTCACGCTTGCTCACTCAGAGGTTTCAGCAGTATCCCAGTATGTGTTATCGACATGGAGGTAGTGCTCTTGTCTCACTCTCTCATTTGCTGATGATATGATCATCTTTACCAACGGTCAGAAACAGTCTATCAGGAGGGTCTTAGATTCCTTGGAGCACTATGAAGGAGTTCCTGGCCAATTGGTGAATAGAGACAAGAGTGGTATTATACTATCCAGACGGGCATCCACTAGTCAGATCAGACGACTAGAGATTTTGACGAGCTTTAGACATCAGCAGCAGCCTTTCACTTACTTGGGTGTCCCCTTATTCAAGGGGACTAAGAGGAGCTTCCTTTATGATGACCTTATCCAGAAGATAAGGAATAGGATATCAGGTTGGGCCTCATGATTACTATCGCCTGGGGGTCGTATTACATTACTGAGGTCAGTACTTTCTTCCATACCTTTACATCTTCTTCAGATTATGCAGCGTCCCAAAGCAGTGCTGAAGAAACTTGAGAGCATCTTTGCCCGATTTCTATGGGATTCTAAGGATCAAGCACGACGTCTACATTGGAGGAGTTGGAAGGTGATTTGCCTTCCTACTGATGAGGGAGGCCTCAACTTTAGGAGATTACAGGATGTGGTGGACACCTTCTCCATGAAGCTCTGGTGGCTGTTCCGATCTCAGAGGTCACTTTGGGCTCAGTTTTTACTGGGAAAGTATTGTAAGGGGACGCATCCTTTACTTGCAGCAGTTCCCAATTCAGCTTCCCCTACCTGGAAGAGGTTGAAATCAGTTGGACCACGGATGGATCCACACATTGCTTGGCACCTTGGAACCGGTCAGATTTTCTTCTGGCATGATTGTTGGATGGGCGAGTCCACGTTGGCATCCCTATTCCCCCATAGACAGCACACATCTGTGAGGGTACAGGATTTTTTTGACGACACAGGGTGGGATTTTGGATGGTTCTTACAGGCCCTTCCTTCTCACATGGTGAAATAGATAGGGACGATACCATTATGTGCAGATGCCCCGGACCGAATTGTTT